>NC_086448.1:653315922-653622058 GCF_028390025.1 Pseudophryne corroboree | reverse complement strand
CACTTGGTTTTGTCCTACGTACTGTTTTCCACACGGCATTCCAGTACGTATATTGCTCCCTCCATTTGGCAAGTTATGTGGTCTTTGATTTTTAATTCATCCTTTGTTGTATTTGACCTGAAATGTAAAGTGGGTTTTGTAGTTGTCTGTTGGTTCTTACAAATAGCACAATTTGTGCAATGCTGGAATCCTTTTGTTTTGTTGGAAGTTCTTGATGTTTAAGAATTTTGTTTTCTTCTATGTAGATTTCCAGATCTAAAAAGATCACTGTGATTTCACTGTATGTGGTGGGGAACTCTTCTTGGCTTCCGTTCCAAATGAAGAAGACATCGTCGATGTATCAATGCCAACATACGATGTTATTCAGATGCGGGTTGTGGTCCCAGATGTTCAGGTCCTCCTATCGTGATACGAAAAGATTCGCATAACTCGGTGCGAATGATGTTCCCATTGTTGTACTGCACTGTTGTAGGTAGAAATCTCCCTCATACCAAAAATAGTTGTGATAAAGAATGTACTTGATACTGTCCATAAGAAAATGAATTTGTGCATTTGATACAGTTGTTTGTGTACACAGAAAGTGACGTGTTGCTTCGCATCCTGCTTGGTGGTGAATTGCAGTATATAATGATTTGATGTCACTTGTGCACAGTATACATCATTCTTGCCAGCTGATGGTGTTCAAGACTTATAAAGGGAAGGGGGCCCTAATTTGCACACCATAATTAGGTAATGAGGTGCTACTCTGCTTGAGACTTAATACAGTGTACAGACGGAAAAAGTAGCAGGTGCACTATCTCACACTAGCTCAACCTGTAATAACCAGAGGCGTTTAGCATATTCCTGTCCAGGGCTATGAGCTTACCCACCGCACCAAGGTAGCCTCTCATTGTATTCTTATTCTAGAAACCTCTACTACTCTTTTTCTTTATAAGTGCAAAAGAAGATTTATACCATGAGGATACCTCCACTACCCCACTTCCGGTTCCAGCCACTTCCATTTTTTCTAATAAAGTTTTTACCCAATAAAAGGAACACACATGACAAGCACCACTTATCCTTGAGAAAGAATCCAGCAGAATTAGAAACATGTTGGCTTATTGTGGGAGCAGACGCAAAATGGTGAACAAGTCCTGCCACCACCAGCGTCTGACGTCACCAGAAGCCGATGCCCGAACTTCCAGTCAGAGCTCACATCGCTCGGAACGGTAACCGGACCGCACCTGAATGTAAGGTAAGCTAGGGATAGCTAATACAAACGACAAGCAGGACTTAAGCTACACCAACCCAGTGTCCACAGCACCCAGAAGGGGCTGTAAACACTGACTATTGTTTTTAAAATAATTTTTACTTTTTTCCGTATTGCACTTACCTAAAAAATCTCCTTGCTACTAACTTTTCCGTACTGCACTCAGCTGTACTCCTCTTTCTTCTTCCTTTTTCCCACAACTGTATCTTCTTTATATTTATATATTTTTTATTTATTTCTATTTATTTTTACTTTCAATTTTGTTTTTACACCACCACACTTGCACTTACACATAGCGCTCATTTACACCCCCTCATAAACTTGATCCCTCGATCTACAAACTAAGCAGCTCGCAACAAGCGCAGCAAGCTATTATTTCTTTATACCCACACTCAGTATCCACGCCATAGGAACCACATTCAGTTGTAGTGAGGGAAGACAGCAGCCAGTGTTTACTATGCAGTGACTGCCAAACTGGGTTTGATACAATCCAGTAATATTTGCATAGGGAAGATTTTATGACAATACCACACCTTTTAGTATGCAGATGATTGTTTCGATGCAGCATTCTTTCCAGTTGCTACTCCGCCATGTTTGGAAACCACTATTATCATAATAATCAGTCATTGTGCTTTACATAGGGAGAAAGCACTACTAGAATAGCTCTACTATTGTTAGAGGACTACAAGTCATAGCATGTATATGTGATAAACAACTGAAGAGATGAGATGAAGAGGGGGAGAAAGAGGGAGCAGAAGAGAGACAAGCGATGAAGGAGGGGAGAGATTGGTGGAAGAGGGGGAGAGAGAGATGGGAGGAAGAGAGGAGAGTGCAAGACAAGGAAAAGAGATGAGAATGTGAGGGTAGAGAGAAAAAAATTACAACAGCTGGAACAATAGCTAGAGACCCTAACAGAAAATGAGGTAATATATCTGAGATAAGATTGTGTTTGTTAGAAAAGCACATTTTCGGGGGGCGTGGCTTGGAGGTTGCCTGAGCAGGCTGCATTTTGTGTAAGCTCCCAGGGACCTGGAAGTTTATAGACAATAATTTGAACCCTTTAAACCTCCCACCCGCCCTAAGTGTTCCTATTAGCACTTACTATCAGTGGAGAAGGCGGTGAGACGGTGCTGCGGAGTCGGGGAGCCGGTTTCCTGGCTCCTGCGGACTGCGGCCTACTCACTGCCCTGAAGCCGGGGCCTCAATTTCTACCTCACCCGCGGTTTGCTGCTGGCCCGCCCGGGTCGCCTGTGGAGCCTTCCTGAACCCGGTCCCTGGCTGGGACACCACTGTCTCCCACCCGGTGCTCATACCTGCCGGACGGGGGTAACCCGAGACCTGTTCGGGGGCCGAGAGGTGCACTCCGGAGGACGGGCGGCGGCCATCTTGGAGGCTGAACGCTGCAGAGAGACGGGACGGCGGCGCGGGAGAGACGTCAGGCGGCACCGGAGTGTAAGCGGCCGGCTGACTCGGAAAGGTAGCTGAGTCTCCCCTCCCCGTGCGCTGACCTTGGAAGCCTGTGGCGCTCTGCTGCGGGCGGCTTTACCGCGACCTCCCTCTGCCTGTCATCAGAGTAGCGGTTCATATCGCGGGTGCCCCTAGGCTACTTGGGACTTTGGGGCAAAGTCTCCCCGTGCTCTGGGGTTAATTTTGCCCTGTGAGGACAGCGGGGACCCCCCTCCCCCCCCCCCACTCACCTCCTCCTCCACTCACCTCATCAGCTCACTCTCGGGTGCCTCGGAGATTCGTGGAGCTCCTGCGTCTCGGTGAGTTCGCCCACGGCTGTGGGGGGCTCGCGGGACGGTGGGGAAGAGGCGGCACGGCTTTCTGCGGCTCTCGACTGCTCCGCACTGGACGGGGGAGCCAGGGGTGGCCACCCATTATACAATAATCAAAGGGGCGACTGGGGAGAAAGTGAAGAATCTGCCCCCAGCACTACTGACACACCTCCAGGCATTTGAAATCCTCTCTGGTGTTGGGCGGCGCTCCTGACTCACCGGCGGGAGGTGGCCGGGATTCTTTCCCACTACGTTATAATACCCCTCTGGGGAGCCTAGTCCTGGATCTTGATTCTCTATAACCTGAGGCCCTGACCTGAGTGTCCCTGGGATGCTTGATCTGCGGGGACGGAGCTACCCCATACCCATGTGCTTCATCTGTGTATGCAAGAAGATGGCTAGCCTCATAGCCTTGTCAGCTCTGCTCATGCCAATGTAAACCAGGACGTATTTCCCACCCCTGCCATTATCTTCGTGACGTCCTAGTTTTCCCGGAGCAGGTGGAGCCATCTCCCGTTTGAGGTGTTGGGAATCGTTGAGCTGTCTTCCTTCGGGCCTTAGTATGCCTTCTAGACGCAGCAAGCCGTCTAAGCCTGCGCAGCAGCTTTCATTCTTCAAGTCATCTCCGAGAATGTCGGGCCCTAAATCCGCCGGGTCCTCCACAAAAGATCCAGTCCATCAGACTCCTCCTTCACTGGAGGTGCCACCTTCCACACCTATAAGTGCCTCGAGTCTGGACAAGATCGGAGATGGAGATGCCCTCACTGTGGGCACTATGAAGCTACTTTTGTCCCGTTTTAAAGAGGAAGTGGCGGCTGAGTTCCGTACGACATTATCGGCGTGTCAACAATCTATAGATGACCTGGGTGGTCGCACTGACCACTTGGAAACTAAAATGGAGGAAGTCGTGGGGTCTCACAACAGCTTACTGGACTCTCATGATGCATTAGAGGCAGAGGTGAGGCTTTTGCGGGATAAAGTCACAGATCTAGAGGACAGATCGCGCCGAAGCAATCTTAAGCTACGTGGAGTCCCCGAATCGGTGTCACACAGCAGTTTACACGATTACGCAGTGGCCCTATTTAAAGCTCTTTTACCTCAGTCTCCATCGGCAGACTTCCTAATTGACCGAATACACCGGTTGCCCAAGGTCAGGGCGGCCCCAGGAGATGCCCCCAGAGATGTCTTAATGAAAATGCATTATTTTCACGCTCTATTACTGTTACCTGTACCCTTGTATGATGGACCGTGGTGTGTCGGTGGAGGCGCTGAGTATAGTGGGCGATTTGTCCATGTTTCAGAAATAGTTTCTTGATTGTATACTTTGATTTACTAGTTGCCCAGTGTTATTTTCTCTGGGTTTTTTGCCTGGCGCCTCCCCTGACATAGCAGTTGTCTATTGAAATTGGTTGCGGGGGGAGTTCAGTAGTTTAATTTGTGGGGAGGGTCCCTAGGGTGGTACGGATGGCTCTACTGTTACTGTTTTTCTGGGATTTAATTTTCATATTATGTTCCCAAGTAAGAGCGTGGTTTGTTTACCATTTTCTGATCTTAATGTTCAGTTTCGGTTCAGGTAGATTTAGCTGTTCTCAGGGAATTGGGATGTTTTTTTTGTGTTATTCAGTTCATGGTTTCAAATATGGCAACGGGTGGGAGCTATGCCACTAACCCCCCCTATAGCCTACACAGCCGCCACATTATGGCGACTGGTTGTGATCTCAAGAGAGATCAGTTCAGTTTTGTTTTTGTAATTTTTTTTATGTCTTCCCTCTTGTTCTTTGACATGTTTCCCTATCCCTATCAGGTATGTCTGCTTAAGCACAGAAATTGGTCAATGGAGTCATCAGCTATATCCCCTCCGGAATATGGTGAACATAATCTCCATTAACGCTAAAGGGCTTAACTCTCCTCAAAAGCGAAGAGTGGCCTTGAATTATTTTTATAAGCTTAAGGCAGATGTGGTAGCAGTGCAGGAGACACATTTTCAGAATCAAAATCCCCCTCTCTTCACTAATTCACGTTACCCCCATTGCTATACTGCCAATGGACCCGCTAAGAAAGCGGGAGTGGCCCTTCTTATAGCACAACATTGCTCGTTTGTTCTGTCCGCTAAATATGAAGACCCAGCAGGGAGATATTTAATCTTAGTTGGTCGGCTAGACGATATAGAGACTACTCTGGTCTCTTGCTACGCCCCAAATATCAAACAAATTTCGTTTCTCAGAACATTCTGTAGAATTCTCCAGGATCACGCTAAAGGTGCCCTTTTGATCCTAGGAGACTTCAATATGGTGCTGGACCCCGTTATTGACCGCTCCCGTCCGACCAGATCCCTTCGTAGCAGTCCACCCCAGGACCCTTCAGGCAAGTTTAGTCAACTTTTGGCAGAGTATGCGCTATATGATGTGTGGAGAGCTAGACATCCTGCAGAACGGGATTACACTTTCTATTCTCATGTACACAGTTCGTACTCTAGAATAGACTTAGCACTAGCTGATAAGTGGACGTTAGCGGCTATTAGGAGGGTGGATATACTACCAATGTCCTGGTCAGATCACTCCCCACTTGTAGTAGTTTGGGATACTAGTAAGAAGGTGGTCCCCCATGGCCCTTGGAGAATGGGCACCTATCTCCTTGCCCGCCCTGAGGCTCAGCGGCTATCCAGCAATCCCTAGATTTATATTTGGCTACAAACTGCCCTAAAGATACATCTGTTTTCACACATTGGTGCTCTCTGAAAGCCGTGGTTAGGGGTTCCGCGATCCAAATAGCAGCTAGACTTAAACGTGAGTATAGACATAGATACGCCTCGGCCGAAAGAGAAGCTGCCCGGCTGGAATCTGCACACAAACTTAGCCCTGATAATAAATCCCTCTATAAGCAACTCCTTGAGGCCCGTGAAAAAGTTAATATATTTGCTTTAACTGAAGTTCACCGCAATTTGCAGAGGCTTAATCAAAAATACTATAGGCTGGGAAATAGAGCGGGACGTTTGCTGGTGCGTAAACTGAGGGGGCGTAGAGCTAAAGAACGCATACAGGCTATCCATACATCCTCGGGAGTTAAAGTAACCGATCCGGTTGAGATAGCTAATGCGTTTGCTGACTATTATTCGCAATTGTACAACCTCAAAGATGACCCTGGTACCCCTCAACCTACTCCGGCAGATATTGCCGGTTTCTTAGACGGGTTGTCACTCCCTGCTATTGATTCTCGGACTCGTGAATCCCTTAGCTCCCCCTGGCTACTCGAAGAAGTCGAAGCGGCTATAGATTTATGCCCAATGAATAAGGCCCCCGACCCAGATGGGTACCCTTCTAACTTTTACAAAACATTTAAATCAACCCTTGGCCCACTTTTGCTGTCGGTCTTCAGTGAAGCTTCTGACTCCACATGTTTTCCTAAAGAGATGTTAGAAGCCCGGATTGTTACCATCCCTAAGCCAGGCAAATCTCCAACAGTGGTTCAGAATTACCGTCCAATTGCATTACTGAACACCGACCTTAAGCTGTTCGCTAAGATGGTTGCAAATAGGATATCCCCTCTCCTGCCTAGTTTGATCAACCCCGATCAGGTGGGTTTTGTTATGGGCCGGCAAGCGTCAGATAACACGCGCAGGGTTATTAATTTGATTGAATGTTGCCAGGGCCGGAGCGAACCTCTCTTGCTCCTTTCTCTGGATGCAGAAAAAGCATTCGATAGACTTCACTGGGGCTATTTAAGAGCTACGCTGGGACGTTTTGGATTTGTGGGTAGGATCCTTGATTCCATTTTAGCTTTGTACTCCTCACCCTCGGCTTCGGTTTTCACCAATGGTTGTAACTCCTCTACATTCAACATTACTAATGGGACCCGTCAGGGTTGCCCGCTATCCCCTCTTATCTTTGTTTTAGCCGTGGAGCCTCTAGCGGAGCGGATTAGGGTGTTAGACTCAATTGTAGGACCGGTAGTGGGAGGGAAGCCTCATAAAATATGTCTTTTTGCGGATGATATTTTGGTGTGTCTTAGAGAGCCTGAAGCGTCTCTACCATATTTACACACTCTCTTAGACTCCTATGAGCGGTCTCCTACTACTAATTGAATACCACTAAGACGGAGGCCCTCCCTCTGAATATTCCCGATAGCGCTCTAAGACGTTTGAAGGATGAATACAAGTATGCGTGGCAAATTAGATCACTTAAGTATTTGGGTGTGCATCTATCTAGGGGTCGGGACTTAACAGGTTGTAACTACGACCCACTCTTTCGTGCATTTGAACTGTTCATAAAAGATTGGATGATGCAGGAGGTCTCCTGGGTCGGACGGGTGGCAGCTGCAAAGATGGTCCTTCTACCAAAATTGATGTACCTTTTCCGCACCATCCCAAGGTCCTTCCCCAAAGACGTATGTAATAGATTTAATCGTTTATTATCTAGTTACGTTTGGGGGGGCTTGAAGCCGAGAATAGCGAAATCTACCTTAACTGCTCCAAAGAGGGCCGGTGGAGTCGCATATCCTGACCTAGAGAGATACCATACTGCCTGCTTACTTGCCCAGGCCAGAGATTGGTTTACCCAGGATACTCGTAAACCATGGGTAGACTTAGAACAGAATGCGGTAGCCCCCTTTACACTGGCGGACCTATTTTGGATGCCTACTGCTTCACTTCCTGATAGAATTGCGGAGTGCTCCGCGGTCCACGCAACGTTGTCTGCGTGGAGAACCGCACTTGGATACCTCCCTGCTGGTGCTTTGCCCTCCCCACAGTTATCTCTCCACGCTATAGCTCTATTGATCCCAGACTTACATTTACACCATTGGCGAGACATAGGTCTTCGCACCTTACAAGATGTGCTTCAAGACGGGGTTTTAGTCCCTTTTTCCCTACTCCAGGAACAATTTCAGGTACCTAAACAAGATTTTCATAAATACCTGCAATTGCGGCATTGGCTTCAAAGCTGTTCGTCCAGCCGTGTTCGCTATACCGGTCTCCCCAAAATACTGTTATCCCTCCTAGTACCTAGCGGTAATAGGGGGGGCATCACCAGATGGTATCAGCATCTGCTGACTGGGTCCCGCCAGGGGACATTCCCCTCACAGACTAAATGGGAAAAAGACCTCCCTGCGGTCTTTAATGAAGATGTCTGGACAGTTATCTTTAAGTCCTGCTTTAGAATTTCTAGATGTGTAAATCACTGTGAAATGTATTATAAACTGGTCCATAGGGTATATTTTACACCGGAACGTTTGCATAAGATTTGGCCTGATGTCTCCGCCAGCTGCTGGAGGAATTGTGGGATGGTGGGAGATATCCTTCATGTTTTCTGGTTATGTCCGGTAATCCAGTCGCTCTGGAGGGAGGTGTTCCTTTTCATTTCCCACATACTGGGAGTGGTCCTTATACCTGACCCCCTTTTGGCACTCTTTCATTATTATGAGGGTGAGATGTCTAGCGGTGATAGATACCTCTTGGGCCACATTCTCATAGCCTCTAAAGCCGCCATTGCCTCCAAGTGGAGGTCGGCGGTTATCCCCAGTCTATCAATGATAGAAAGTAAAATCCATCAACATTATGTTTTTGAAACTGCGGAGGGCAAATTTGCTACGGAATCTCCTTCTATTAGCAGGAAGTGGCTTAAATGGTCCATGTATAGGGAGAGATTGAGCCAAATGGGTGTATCTGGTGCCCCGAATGACCTACCTGACCTCTCTGTGCTTCACTCCCCGGTCCATTCTGGACCTTAACTAGTTAAGAGTTACAGACCTTTCCTTCTTCGATACCCTTTGATGTTATTGTTGTATTAAGACGTCCCTGATACATTCCCCCCCCCATGTCTTTATTAGTCTTGTTTTGTATATTTTAGTCCCCCCTTTTTGAGTTTGTTTACCAATTTGACTGTATCTGTAATCTGTGTAAAAACTCAATAAAAAATTTAATATAAAAAAAAAAAGAAAAGCACATTTTCTATAAGCACCATCCTTTTGCACTATGGAACTATGAGCTAGTCCCCTCAATACAGCACTCCTGCTGTTTAGCCAGTTTCACATTGCGCAGGCGGCCAAATTTGTGCTAGCACCACTGGGGCTTCTTAGGGTAGTGGAGGTTTTTGGCCTGCTCATAAAGGACAATATCTGTCATCCGTCCACTGAATTTGCCAGCATGCCTGGAAATGATCCTATCAATTTTGATGTACCATCCTTTTAATAAACCACTTTGCTAATCAGGCCTGTTTGTCTGTTGGCCTCCTACAGAGCGGATTACTGTCCTTTAGAGGTTTGTCCCTTTAAATGTACTAAAAAACAATAAGGAACAGAATCTCGGTACCTTGTGTCTGGCAGCATCAATAGGAAGGTAAGAACATTTACTCCTGTGGCCTGACTGATGTTTTTGTCCAATGCAGTCACACATACAGTAGTATATCAACCTTTAAGGGTTGTGACTTGAGTGCTTTTGCTCACTGCAATCACTTCCCAGGCTTTAAGAAAGAGTGTACGTTGTACTACGATGACTAAGGCTGAAATCCTGACCCAAATATGTGGATGCCTATTGGCTGTGGTTCACCAAGATTATCAAATCACACTCGGATTGGAATCCCCCAACTGCTTTATTGCCTCAGGCTGATATTGAAATGGGACTAAGAGCAGCTCTCGCTGCAACTATCGACAAATGACTTCACTTTTGTTATATCTGTGCTGTTCTTCAGTGAAGCAGCATTTGTAAGAGGAATGATGGAAGACTTTGAAAGATGTAGAATAAGTGAACCTACTTTCTGCGGGAATACCTTCTTCGCAGTATCTTACTAAGTAGATTATAAGGATCTTGCAGCCTGCACGGAATCTGAAATTTCCTATCGAGTCTGATGTAGGCTTCACTTAGTTAAGGGGGGTACACAAGGAGCGATGTTCACTTAATTTCTAAGCAATCTGACTAGATTGCTTAAAAATTAAGAACACATCGCTTCGTGTGTAGGGGTGCCGGCGATCGTCACATGACTAGAACTAAATTGTAGTCATCTTGTCTTCTGTATGGAAACCCCTCATTTACCAATGGATCCTCAAAGTCTGAAGTATTGATTCTTCCTCCTGAGAGGAGATCTCAGATACTAAATGGGGTACAATCCTTACGATATTCTGATTATTTGCCAACCAGAAAAGATTTCAGCAATCAAATGAGAAAAAAACCCACAAAAAACCTCATGTAGACCATGCACAGGTTTTTCCAGGCTTTATGCCCAAAGTGTCTCTACCTGTGTTAGGGGCATGGGCCCTGGAAACCCCTGGATGAGAATTAGGGGCATGAGTGGACTATTCCTTTGCTGGGGAGGATCAGTGGGACCTTAAAACTGAACCATGAATTTGCACTGCATGCTGGGAGTCGTTGTTAAATGCTGGTCACTGTTTTGTTAAAAATAATAATAATAATGAGACTTGGGCAAATTATCTTACCTGACTTCAGCTCCTTCACCAGAGATGACATGGTGTTAGTGATGGAATCAGCTGCTACCAGCAAATCATTCCGCAGATTTCTTCTCGCACCTGACAGAATAAACCCAGATAAGAACATGATCCGGGAGCACTGAGAACATTGTACAACACTAGCCCCAAGTTTTGTAACTTCACCCATATATATATTTCTGTGGTCTTATTTTCATTCAATATTGTTGGCAGTTCTTTTTCCAAACAGTATTTGTGCAATTTGCATACAGGTATAAAATCATGAAAGTTACAAATGTACAAAAATTTATGTTAAATACGACATATAGTTTGCATAGAAATCATAATAACAGCAAAATAATATCAAGGCCTATCAGGTATATGGGATCATTGTTGCACAGCTATTTTCAGGGTCAGCTTAGTCAATATGGACATAGAGAGACCGATGCAGCATTTACCAAGTTGGTTTTTATTTCCGGATTATAAAACACATTTGTAATTAGGGGTATCTTACAGGGTATCTTAAAGTTTTTAAATGTGCTTGGTTTATTTCTGCTGTGATGGATTCAGCACACACTTTTCTAAAATGTTCTAGCACATTGACAAAACTGCTGCCATTTTACAAATCTCATCTGCTGCTACATAAGAAACATCCTGATTTCTAGACATCATTCTGTATGTAGACGTACTCTGTGCAAATGCTTCCTGCACGTCTCCGCCAACCCCAGTCAGAGAGTCCTGAGGAGTGTGTGTTGGGGTGGAGCACGCAGATGCAGATCTTATAGGCATTGGGATAGGACGGCTGATGGTGTGACTGGGAGAAGAGCGAGGGGAGCCCGCCCCCTGAGACTATAAAACAAGCGAGAGAGTTAATCAGCAGGGAAACTGGAATTTACTTCATCAATTGTATTTTTTATAACTAGCAGACAAACTAAACTGTAATTCTTTTATTGCTTGCTATATTATGTTCCTTTTGCTAACTTCCAGTTTCAGTGGGATCAATCCAATTAGGTGTGAGTTGCCAGTTGTTGTTTTCTCTGTGAATTCACATTTTGCAATCCAATTAACAACTCGCATTGGACCAGTCAGAGTAAACTTGCATTTTGTCTTTTGCACCTCCCTGAAGGTGAGAGATGGTAGGCAAAATCCTTATTTTAAGGTTAAAATTACTGGATATCATGCAGAACACCTTAGCACCCCCCCCCCCCCCCCCCCCCATAACTAATTAGGCAATTGGAGGCTTTAAATGATCTTAATTAGTACAATAATTACATGTCATGTAGGGGGGTTAAAGAAAATGGTCTCAAATTACCCCAAAATCAACTACTTAGTTTTGCAGCCCAAATTATTATTTTTAAAATATAATTGCTTTTTAGATTTTTTAAAGTAACCCTGAAGTTCCCCAAAAGCATTGGGGAAGCGCGCATTTCTGCAAATGTCTGCGTTTCATGAAACAACTTGTACCTGATTGGATTGACACGAATGTGTGAATTCAGTGTTGGACTGTGGCATGAATGGCCAACCCGGAAGGAATGCAGTGGTAGGGGCCCATATTTAGGGATTAGTCTCCAGAGGCGGTGTGGCCAGCCTCCACAGAGGCTTGGCTAACCATTAGAGAGTGCAAGGTCTGGGCTTCTTGATAAATAGATATATAGTAAATACTGTTAGTGCATGCATGATAATGCACCAGATGAATAACAGCAATGCACTGTAGAGAATACACCATAGTCCTGTACAGTATAAGGTAACATATGTAAAATGTATAATTCAACTGCACCATTTGGAACCTGATCCCTAAAGGAGTAGGAGGGGGCCCAGGCAGTATGGCCCACCGGGGGTTTCCCCTTTTGGCCAGTCCAACCCTGTGTGAATTTTGCCAATATGAAGAGACAATTCCAATTTTACAGTAATGGATGAAACTGTAACCTCAAACAAAAAGTAACAATTAAGTATTTCACTTGAATATAATTATGTTTATTGCTGAAACAGAATTATTAATGGTAAATAAGGAAACAAGAATAAAAACATATTAATGAATTATTCTCTTAGTAGATATATATAAAGAGTAATTTCTGATGTATTATGAGTACAACCAGCACAACCCTAGGAAGCCACAGAAAACATGTGCTAGGCTCATGCAGACAACATATGAACTTTATGCAAGACCTGTCCAAGCATAAGGTAAACATACTGTATTAATGTAAGCTGTCCAAACCATTATTAGGGGTAAGGTGACGTGACAGGAATGATACACCGTAAATGGTTTCCTAGCACACATAATGAAACACATTTCCAGCACTCAGGAGGCACTCCTTTGACTGGATGCCAGTTGTGCAGTAAAACGTTCTTCGATTTTAAAGCTGGTCAGGTGTCTGCTGTCTTAGCCTGTAGCTTTACACAAACTAACATTTATTATCCTGTACAAATTGACATTCCTACGCTTTATAGTTATGCATCTCAGTAACCTGACAGTATTTTCACTGCCTTGAGATACGATTGTATCCTGTCCTAGATTTGCCATCCAATCGCACTGTGTGTCAGTGGGTGGAGCTAATATGGCACAAATCAGCACACACATAGGGGTCTATTTACTAAGCCTTGGATAGATATAAAGTGGACAGAGATAAAGTACCAGCAAATCAGCTTCTAACTGTCATGTCACAGGCTGGGTTTGACAAATGACAGTTAGGAGCTGAATGGCTGGTACTTTATCTCTGTCCACTTTTTCTCCAAACAAAGCTTAGTAAATAGACCCCATATTTAAGTCCACCATCTGTATGTAAGACTGTACTGCACTGTTCCACATTGTATTGCTTTATGCTGGGTGTAAATATAAATCTGTGTTTATTTTGCACATGTAAACACATAGTAATACTTATCGTGTTCTATAATATCACGTTATTAACAGCAACTACATTTATACTGATATTTAATCAATAGTTGGACATTTGAGATACTGTGGCTGTGTTACACTTGCTTTGTGACCAGTGCTAAGAACTGCATACAGGATACAAAAGTAGTTAAGAGATTTGCATGTACACAATTTACAAAAGTAGTGTTAATGTGCCATAAACCCTGCATGTCACAGGTTGGCAAGGCCTGATTTAGACACTAAGGGGGTAATTCAATTCAGGCAGATATGAATATCGCCGGGTAGGAGGTCCCGGAGTTATGCAATTGTCCCCATCGCGCCATGCACTTACTTGGGAGCTGCCGGTTACCTGCCTTAAGCCGGGTGTTTAGGTGCAGAAAACGGCATTCTCTGACTTAAGTGCCGGCCGTGATGCTATTTGTGCAAGGCAGAGATCAACATTGCGGTACTAGTTTAGTCTGATTTCCTCTAGTCAGGTTTAACAGCGCGGCCAATTAAATAGCTCCAGGGACCTACTTCCCGGCACTATTCATATGGCCCCCTAAGTATTATGTGCAATGCATAGGAAAAGCAGGGGTGAATTGAATAGCATAATTGCCCAGAGCACTCTTTGGAGAGTGTTTACGCTCTCCTTGTATCTGTGTGGGTTTCCTCTCACACTCCAAAAACATACTGTTAGGTTCTTTGGCAATGGACTCAGACCCGGAGAGACAGCTGATTGATAAGGCACCGCTGGGGGCGTTACATGTATCTGGCACCGCTGGGGGCGTTACATGTATCTGGCACCGCTGGGGGCGTTACATGTATCTGGCACCGCTGGGGGCGTTACATGTATCTGGCACCGCTGGGGGCGTTACATGTATCTGGCACCGCTGGGGGCGTTACATGTATCTGACACCGCTGAGGGCGTTACATGTATCTGGCACCGCAGGGGGGCGTTACATGTATCTGGCACCGCAGGGGGGCGTTACATGTATCTGGCACCGCAGGGGGGCGCTACATGTATCTGGCACCGCAGGGGGGCGATACATGTATCCGGCACCGCAGGGGGGCGATACATGTATCCAGCACCGCAGGGGGCGTTACATGTATCTGGCACCGCTGGGGGTCGTTACATGTATCTGACACCGCTGGGGGACGTTACATGTATCTGGCACCGCTGGGGGCGTTACATGTATATGGCACCGCTGGGTGCGTTACATGTATATGGCACCGCTGGGGGCGTTCCATGTATATGGCAACGCTGGTGGCGTTACATGTATATGGCAATGCTGGGGTATTACATGTCCCTGAGCAGTGCTAGAAATGCCCAAAAGGCAGTGTTAGACACACCCAAAGGGCGTTCTAGGCACTCCTGCGGTGCACCCCCTAATAAAATTAGCTGTGCATGCCTATGATTGGCATTAGATTTTAGGACAGTGTCACTGCCCTTGTGGATTACATCGGGAGGCACTCGATATCCCGGCTGTCGGGATTCCGGCGCTCTGCATACCGGCGCTGGGATCCCTACCGCCGGGACACAGACAACTATTCTCCCTCTTGTGGTGTTTCCGACAGCCCTGGAGGAAGAATAAATAGCGTGGCACGCGTAGCACCACCGTGCCCACAGTGTTGCAAGCGCAGCGAGCCCGCAAGGGGCTCTTTTGCGCTCACCCCGCTGCCGCATTTCTGGCGGTCGGGATCCCGAGCACCGGTATATCGTAGTACACCCGATTACATCCTATGGGCCTATTTACTTCATTTTTGCTACAAACTTGTCATACTTAATCATATGAAGTGATAGGGGTACAAGCACTTTAAGAGAACAGAAGAACCACTGTTGTGGTTGTACGAGGCTGTAACCTGTGTTTTCTTGTGTTTACAGCAAGAAAAGGAGATTTATGGCAGACTTCCCATGGTTAAATCTCTTTCTGTAAGGTACACTGGATTCCACAGGGAATACATCGGTGTACAGTTGGATCTTGATCCGAGGCACCAACAAGCTAAAGCTTTGACTGTTCCCAGGATGCATTGCACATCCTCCTCTATAACCCCGCCTCCAGACACTGGAGCTCAGTTTCGTTAACCAGTCCAATGCAGTAGCAGGTAAAAGAGACGGTAGATGTAGTCACATAGAGCCACATTCTCACAACAGGAGAAGAGACCAGCGGCTAATGCCATACAAACCCATAGAAGCTAGGTGCGCCAGGGTGGGCGCCATGTGGAATCCAGTGTACCTCGCAGAAAGAGATTTAACCATGGTAAGTCTACCATAAATCAAGGTGTTCGCTCGCTAGCAGAAATGCCATTGTTAGCCTGATTGCTGCGCTGCGAACAACGGCAGCTAGCGATCAACTCGGAATGACCCCCTATGTGCGATTTTGGCTAAGTGTCAATTTTGACAATCTTTTCTACTAGATAGTCAAAATTGACTTGCCTGCAGTCAATCTAGGCTTGCGATGCCGATCGCGTGGAACCGCGCATCGGCATCGCATCGCAAGGTGACTTTCACCTTGCGATCTGCACTAACTTTTCTTACGATTTTGACTATATAGTAAAATTGTAAGAAAATATCTCACCGTGTGTACACACCATAAACCTTTATGTTATTGACAACTTAAAGTTATGTAACAAAAAAAACCTACGCTTGTTTGGTGCATCTGGACGACTGAGCAAGGCACATGACGAAACACGTTACGTAATACACAGTATTAAAGCGCAAACAGAAGACTTGTAAACCACAGAATATATATTGTTCTTCCTCAGTGATCAGCATTTTAGAGACGTGAGGATGGTGTTTTGTTATTCTTATGACAAAGTATTCCCGTTTGACATCATGCCAACACACTCAAACGCGTGCAACCGATGGTAGCGACACATAAAAGGACTTACTGCCTGTCTCATCTCTTGTTCCTGTAAAATGTTCATACACAACAGAAAACAGGTTAAATGCACACAGGTAAATTTATGATTCAGATATAAGAAAAATTTTAAAAGGAATTTAAGATGGTTTCACTCCAAACTGATTAGAGTGGATGATTTTTCTGTTATAACACAAAATAATTTGTAGTATAATTACAGGGGCTTTGTCCCCATGTGTGGCAGGCGGGGGTACTTTCCTGGATCTCCTGTGGTTACAGCGGTGCTGTTGCCAGTGTCAGGTGTGTAATATTAGAAGACTCTGAACTGAATGGCTGTATGAGAAATGCACTCCTGCAGCAGAAACGGTGTGCAGAATATGCGGAAACAGACTGGACAGCTGCACAAGATGTGCAATCAGATGCTGCCTTCACTACACACCTCCTCCTACTGTGTGTTTTATTAGCACACAGTACTCCAACAGTTGGTATGCAGTGGGCACAGCACTGTATATAGAACAAAGCATATGTCCAGCCAGCTCAGTACCAGAAAACATTTCCTCATTAGGTATGAAGAAAGAGAAAAATGTAGCACAGTCTATTGCAGAGAGTTAATAGCCTACATCATGGGTCTTCAACCTGCGGCCCTCCAGCTACTGTGGAACTACACATCCCAGCATGCCTAGTCACAGTTTTGCCATTAAGGCATGCTAAAACTGAGACAGGGCATGCTGGGGTGTGTAGCTGAAGGGCCACAGGATGAAGTCCCATAGACTACAGTTTCCCTATAGTATGGCTAATACTACTTATCATCCTGTTGCTCCTGTTCTGCTACCATTAACTGTCAAGATATGATGTATGTCTCACCTTCAAAAGTTTCATTAGCCCTTCAAGCTGTACCATCAGCTCTCTCCTGCTCTCCTGCAAGGCAGACATCCGCTGCTCAAGCTCATCTTTGCGCTGTCTGAGGGATGACAAGGATCAGGTCAAAGTGTTGCTAATGCATCAACGTTCACATATTATAAACTACCGTAGTCTAAAAACACCTTTGCTTCATACAAGCACAATATAAACACTGAGGGCTACAATGACTAGAACAACTCAATTAACTGAATAATGTAAATAAATCTGAATTATGTGACAACGGCAGCAACACTTATTCTATTAAGACCATATCGCTCCATGTCCCATATCTTTTTACTAACTTTTGGTGTTGCAATCATGTGGGTGTTGCGTGCGCTTGCATCGGTGTGTGTGTGTGTGTGTGTGTGTGTGAGGTAGGGTAGGGGATGGGCAGTGGACGGTACAAGTTAAAGTGTCCACACTGCTGTAGGTCCTTCACTCTGCTCTTTTGAAAATGGGTATACAAATGGACAGCATTACTGGACTCCATAACAGCAGCTTCTGCAGTAGTTCCACCGGGTGTGGTATGTTAGCTAGAATAGACTTAGGTCGACAATGTCTAGGTCGACCACTATTGGTCGACACTAAGTAGGTCGACATTGTTTCTAGGTCGACAGGGGTTCTAGGTCGACATGTACTAGGTCAACATGAAAAAAAGGTCGACATGAGTTTTTTAAAATATTTTTTGGTGTCGTTTTCTTCGTAGAGTGACTGGGAACCCCAATTAGTGCACCGTATACCCTCGCATGCTTCGGGCAGATTACCGTTCCCAATTGTAGTCCATGTGGATCGTAAAGTATGAAAAAGATCAAAAAAATAAAAATGTGAAAAATTCATATCGACCTTTTGTCACGTCGACCTAGAAACCATGTCGACCAATAGTGGTCGTCCTAGAGACCGGATCCCGTTCCACCACTGAGCACAGGCATCAGCAATCCATATCTCAGCTGGCTCTGCAGCAGTTATGGATCTCAGTTTCTGCATGTCCTGCCTGCCTCGGACACTCCACAGCATTTGCACAGGGAATGTGTGCTGTCCTCTGATATAACCATATTTACCAACTTTGAAGTTGTCATCTTTGGAAGAAGCCTGGAGATGCAGCTGGCCTATTTGGGGGGTGGGGCCGGGCTCTGACATTACTGGGCCTCGCCCCATCAAATTGCTGTCATTCATGGGTTCATGTGGAGGGGATATGGCTAAAATGACACAATTTGCACCATTCAGCCCTGCCCCCTCCATACACATACTTCCCAACTTTGATAGCAGTGGAGGAGGGACACCATTGCGTGGCCTAACGGAAAGGGGGCGTGGCCTCGCGGCAAGTGCTGCGATCACAAGCCACGCCTCCGTTTTCGTCATTATGGGGGCATGAACAGCGCTGTGAGAGCTGCTGGTCATGCCCCCTGTCCCTCTCTGCCGTGAATAGACGCTGTGCGCATGCGCACAGCATCTATTCACCGCTGCTCTCCCCAGAGCAGCGAGTGACAGGGGGGATCTCCCAACTGTCCCCCCACCCGCGGGACACTGCGACCCGCGGGTGGGACAGCGGGACAGACCGTGAAAAACGGGACTGTCCCACTAAAATCGGGACAGTTGGGAGGTATGCATACATACTAGCAAATCCCAGTATTTTCTCCCCATTCCTAGTGAAGTGGGCGAGATTTGGGAGATCCGTCTACTCTTCCAGGGGACTACCTGAAATATCGCCACCTGCAACTTCCGGAGTAGGAAAGTATGGATATAACCGATATAAGCACAGATGTGTTGCAATTTGCTGAAACATATTTCACAATGTGTTATACCCAATATAAAATAGGGGAATTTGATGTTACAATAGGAAATTTGAGTTATACCCTAAAAACTACCTTATATAGGTTAGATATGAATGCTACAATGACTAAAGCTAATAGTGCACCAACATAGCTAATAATAGTACACAAAAGTTTATATCAAAGGTTATTATAATCTCTTGCAAGGTGAGTATGTAGTGTACAGAAAGGCTGAGCCGTGATTGTGGGGCAGATTTAATAAGCCTGGTGAAGTGATAAAGTGGAAGGTGATAACTCACCAGCCAATCATCACCTAACTGCCATGACAGTTAGGAGCTGATTGGCTGGTGCGTTATCCCCTTCCACTTTATCACTTCACCAGGCTTAATAAATCTGACCCAGAATCACACAGTACCCTATCCTGCTACCCACGCAAAACACATCCTCATACATCTAGTCTCTATACGCCATGCACTGCGAGATGTTTGGCGTAAGTGAGCTGGCAGTTCCCGGCAGAGGTGTAGCTAGGTGCCCTGGTGCCAGGAGCAAGGGTATTTTTTGGCTCCTCCTCTTCTGTATTAAGTTGGGTGCATGTTACATTTGAAAAGAAAAAATATTTAAAAATCCTAAATTGGCGACAGGGCCGGTTCTAGACCTTGTGGATCTCAGGGCAAAAGTTTCCTTTGGGCGCCCACCATGCTTCAAATAGGGACAGTGCACGGCGAAAGCGTGCAACAAAAAACGAGTTTTATGGTAAGAACTTACCCTTGTTAAAACTCTTTCTGCGGGGTACACTGGGCTCCACAAGGATAGACATTGGGGTAGAGAGTAGGATCTTGATCCGAGGCACCAACAGGCTCAAAAGCTTTGACTGTTCCCAAGATGCATAGCGCCACCTCCTCTATAACCCCGCCTCCCTGCACAGGAGCTCAGTTTTTAGTTAACCAGCCCAATGCAGTAGCAGTAAAAGAGACGACAACAGTTAGTAGCCACAAACACCACATTCTCACGACAGGAGAAGTGTCAGCGGCTAATGCCATACCAACCCAAAGAAGCTAAGTGCGTCAGGGTGGGCGCCTTGTGGAGCCCAGTGTACCTCGCAGAAAGAGTTTTAACAAAGGTAAGTTCTTACCATAAAACTCGTTTTCTGCTGCGGGGTACACTGGGCTCCACAAGGATAGACATTGGGGATGTCCTAAAGCAGTTCCTTATGGGAGGGGACGCACTGTAGCGGGCACAAGAACCCGGCGTCCAAAGGAAGCATCCTGGGAAGCGGCAGTATCGAAGGCATAGAACCTTATGAACGTGTTCACTGAGGACCACGTAGCCGCCTTGCACAATTGTTCAAGGGTCGCACCACGGCGGGCCGCCCAAGAAGCAAGGCCGTCTTAACAGCAGTGTAGGCCCCTGGGCACAGCAATGCACTGGGCCCCCTACCCATCCTCCAGCGGTAGGGGTGGGGGGTGCTATCAGTGCAGCTGTGATGTCCCGCGGGTGGTAGGGGGTGTTCTATCTTCAGCTCAGCATGTAGGACCTGGAACAGTAATTTCTGATAATTACTCCTTTACTGCACAGATGGGGCTAAACTGTAGAAGGGGGCATTGGGCTGAATGAAGGGGCCCTGTTACATGACTTCCAGAGTGGTAGCGGGTGTTTAATATGTAGGGGAGGGGTGGATTGTGGAGTGGGCTTAATATTTATCATTTTCCGTTGGGAGGGCAGCTTGGCTTGACTGCAGATATCTCAAGTTTCTGATAATATATTTCTTAGCTTTGAATGAGATAAAAAAAACTAGAGTGTCCCACCTTTCAGAAGGTTCTGGGGACTTGGGGTTCAGAATTCAGGAGCCAGAGCAATTCACCAACGAAAATCTAAAACTGCATATTAGGCGTGTGGAGCTGGAGCAGGGACCAGCTGCTGGAAGGCTGATATCTCTGGTTCTGGGCATAGTAGAGACAAGCTGCCAGTGTCCACCAAAAGGGGAGAGTCACAGCTTTTAGCTTATACCCTCACAAATACTCTAAGTCAGACAAAACCCAAGATATCAGGCTGGGAAGTGCAATTAACAGGCTTGGTTGGGGACCCCTGCTTTAATGTCAGATATCTCCGGTTCCCCAGGGCCGATTTTCAAAAATCTGGTACCCCTGGAAAGAGGGGACCCTCAGCTATCAGCCTAGGGCCCTTATACTCCTGGGGCCCTTGGGCAAGAGCCCATTGAGCCCATACAAAAAGACGGCCCTGCCAAGAAGGTCCAACAGACTGAGTAGAATGGGCCGTAATGTGAGCAGGAGCTGACAGACCAGCCTTCACATAAGCATGTGCAATCATCATTCTAATCCATCTGGCCAAAGTCTGCTTGTGAGCAGGCCAGCCACGTTTGTGAAATCCAAACAGCACAAAGAGAGAATCAGATTTCCTAATAGAAGCAGTTCTCTTCACATAGATACGGAGAGCCCGTACCACATCCAAAGACCGCTCTTTGGGAGACAGATCAGGAGAAACAAGTGCCGGAACCACAATCTCCTGATTAAGGTGGAACGAAGAAACCACCTTAGGTAAATATCCGGGACGAGTTAGAAGAACCGCCCGGTCACGGTGAAATATCGGATATGGGGAACTACAAAACAAGGCACCCAAATCGGACACTCTTCTAGCTGATGCAATAGCCAGCAGAAACACCACCTTAAGGGAAAGCCACTTAAGAACAGCTGAACCAAGAGGTTCAAACAGGGGCTCTTGTAACGCCTCCAGAACCACCGACAAGTCCCAAGGTAAAGGTATGCACATCAGGTAAGGTCGCAATTTTTCTCTAAAACCACACCGACAAGGCAGAAATGTGAACCTTGAGGGAGGCCAGACGCAGGCCTAAGTCCAGGCCCTGCTGAAGAAAAGCCAACAACTTGGCTGTACTAAACTTGGAAGCGTCATAATTGTTAGATGCGCACCAAACAAAGTAAGAATGCCAGACCCTATGGTAAATCCGAGCAGAAGCCGGTTTCCGGGCCCGCAACATAGTTTGAATGACCGCCTTAGAAAATCCTTTAGCCCTCAAGGCGGAAGCTTCAAGAGCCACGCCGTCAAAAACAGCCGGGCCAGGTCCTGGTAGACACAGGGGCCCTGGACGAGGAGGTCTGGGTGTTGTGGAAGTAGAATTGGACGCTCTGATGAGAGGCCCTGCAGGTCTGAGAACGAGTGCCGCCTGGGCCATGCTGGGGCTATGAGAAGCGGGATTCCTCTTTCCTGCTTGAACTTCCGAATTACCCTGGGCAGGAGTGACACCGGAGGGAACACGTACGGCAGCCGAAACCTCCACGGCACCACCAGCGCATCCACGAATGCTGCTTGAGGATCCCTTGTCCTTGCTCCGAAGACCGGAACCTTGTGGTTGTGTCGAGACGCCATCAGATCCACGTCTGGAAGGCCCCACCTTTCCACTAGGAGTTGAAACACTTCTGGATGGAGGCCCCACTCTCCGGCGTGCACATCCTGACGACTGAGAAAGTCCGCTTCCCAATTCAGGACTCCCGGAATGAATATTGCCGATATGTGCGGTAGATGGCGTTCCGCCCATTGAAGAATCCGTGAGACTTCCTTCATTGCCAAGCGGCTTTGGTGGCATTGTCCGACTGTACTTGAACAGGACGGTTCTGAATTAAATACTGGGCTAGGTTCAATGAGTTGAAAACCGCCCGCAATTCCAGAATGTTGATCGGGAGGAGAGACTCCTCCTTGGTGCACCGACCCTGAAGGGAGTGTTGCTCCACCACCGCGCCCCAACCCCTTAGACTGGCATCTGTCATCAACAGGACCCAGTCGGATATCCAGAAGGGATGGCCCCTGCACAATCGTTGGTCTTGGAGCCACCAGTACAGCGACAGACCTACCTCCGGAGTCAATGAGATCATGTGAGACCTGATCCGGTGAGGCAGGCCGTCCCACTTGGCCAGAATCAGCCTCTGGAGGGGGCGAGAATGGAATTGAGCATACTCCACCATGTCGAATGCTGACACCATGAGACACAGCACCTGCATCGCCGAATGTATCGACACTTGCGGACGAGAGAGGAAGCAATGAATCCTGTCCTGAAGCTTCAGGACTTTCTCCTGAGACAAGAACAACCGCTGGTTGTGTGTGTCCAATAGCGCTCCCAGGTGCACCATGCTCTGAGCAGGGACCAGGGAGGACTTCTTCCAGTTGATGATCCACCCGTTGGCTTGCAGAAACCGGTCAGATCTAGGTGACGTAGGAGAATTTCTGGGGAATTTGCCAGGATCAACAAGTCTTCCAGATACGGTAGGATCCTGACCCCTTGACGGCGGAGTACCACCGTCATCACCGCCATAACTTTGGTGAAGACTCGCGGAGCCGTGGTTAAACCAAAAGGTAACGCCCGAAACTGGTAATGGAGGTTGGCAATCGCAAACCTCAGGTATTGCTGATGCGACACTGCTATAGGAATATGCAGGTAAGCATCCTGTATATCCAGGGAGACCATATAATCCCCAGGTTCCAAGGCCAGAACGATAGAGCGAATGGTTTCCATACGGAACTTGGAGACTCTCACAAACTTGTTCAATGCCTTGAGGTTGAGAATGGGCCGTGAGGACCCATTCGGTTTCGGGACTAGAAATAGCGGAGAACAGTACCCCTGGCCTCTCTTTGCAATAGTGGGCCTCTGTGCAGCACCCCGTGAGGGTGTAAATCGCTTTCAAACAACCCTCCACATGTTTATCCGTAGGCTCTTTCAGAGATGTGACGGTAGTGACAGGTAGAGCTGAGGAAACCACCATCCTAGCCACATGCGAGTCCACTGGAGGAGGCGTTTCCCAATTTTTAGACAGGGATCTGTGGCGTCAGCAACACCGGCAGTGTGTTCAGCCCCAGAACCGTTACCCTCAGAAGCAGACATGATATAACTTGCAATATCAGGTAACACAGTACAGTTGTCAGCAGCACAATACCTCTTGCCCAAACCCCTGCGCAGTGTAGTCAGCACAAGCAGGGATACAGGAGAGATATGGTGACTAAAATCGCAGAGAAAAATACACTTAGAGTTTGTCTTGTGAATATCCTATATTACAGTATTATAAACCTGATGCACCAAGCCCCCTCAGGTTATAGACTATAGGGATAGCAAGTTGAGTGAGAGACACGAAATGAAAATCACCTAGCAAGCTAATGCACACACATATAGTTACAGTTGTACAAGGCAGAGGTTATTACCAACAATAATACTGCACTGGACTAGCTTATATATATATAGCTATGTAGTCAATAGATATAACACTGCACAGTAAAGACTGGATGTATATCACAGGGTACTTGTACCAGAGAACCCTGACTAAATGCACTTTTTCTTAACTATCACTGTCTAAATGACATGTAGAATACTTAAGTGTCTTGTAAAGTCACAGCGCTGACTACCAGGCGGCTTTACAAAGGAAAATTTGTCCAAGCAGTCCCAGGAACAGTGTAGCTGAGAGAAATGGCGCCCAAACACTGACTGGGAGTGAGGGACAGACAGATATGCAGCTCCAGGGCGGGAACATTTACTGTAAATGGCGCCCTGGGGCCGGGGGAGGGGCTCCAGGTCTAAGCCTTATCCCCTCTGCTGGCAAAACCACCTGGTACTGCGGGCTACATATAAAAAGGTTTGAAGAGAAAACCTGACCTGCACCCATGCCCTGGTGACCTAGTGGGATTGCCTGTACTGCTACAGTGTCCACCCACCGGCCGCGCCGGATCGCGATACAGCACGGGTTCCGCGAGCGGGACCCACTCACCACCTCCCGAAGATCGGCCACGCGATCCCGGAGAGCCCCAGTCGTGTGTGCCTGACAGGAAGAAAACCGGAGCCTCCCGCTGTAGTTACCCGGCAACCAGGGCGCGGGAGTGTACAGCGCCGCTAGGGAGAGATGGAGCTGCAGCAGTGAATGTCTCCTGACATCTACACACTGCTGCAGCCCTTGAAGTCTTCACTTTTCTTCATAAAAAGCTCTTCTTAGGGCTGCCTGGAGCAGCCCCTCTGTTACGTGCCTGCTATCTGCGGCACCAACTACAAAACTGAGCTCCTGTGCAGGGAGGCGGGGTTATAGAGGAGGCGGCGCTATGCATCTTGGGAACATTCCTTGTGGAGCCCAGTGTACCCCGCAGCAGAAATATAGGGGTGTGATTTCATGGGGAAGGGATGTGGCCACAGAATAGTACCAATTCTCATTACACCGCACAGTAGTGTCCGTTATTCACATTACACTGCACAGTATTGTCTGTTATTCACATTACACTGCAAAGTATTGTCCGTTATTCACATTACACCACACAGTAGTACCCTTAAACAATTTACGCAACACAGTAGAGCCCCTTATAAACGTTACACCACACAGAGTAAAGTCCCTTATACACATTACACAACAGAGTAGAGCCACTCATACATGTTATGCCACAGTAGAGCTGTTTATACACGTTACATTACAGTAGAGCCACTTATACACGTTATGCCACAGCAGAGCCGCTCATATATGTTTTACGGTGCAGCTTCAAATGTAGAGAGAGGTGCTGCAGCAGCAGCTGGGACAGAGAGTGGTGTAGCAGGACAGAAGTAACCCTGCTGCACAGCTACAAGCAGACAGTGAGACATATAAAGGAGGACGGCAGAGCTCTGGCATGTTCCAGCTGTCAGTGTCTCCTGTTGTTGCCTCTGACCTGCCCTGTTCCCTAACTAGTCTCCGAGTCCGTCAGTGCGGCTCCTCCTTGTGCTGTGCGGCTGCCTTTACAGCTGCCCGCGTTATAGCGTGCGGAGGGGGGGTGTTGGCAGGTAGTTGCACGCCCTCTAACTTTTCTGGCGCCCGGAGCTCGCGCTCTACCGGAACCACCTTCGCTACACCCCTGGTTCCCGGGCAGGTCTGCTAACGTCAGGTGCCTTTTTTTGCCGAAAATGCATCTTATTTGCATAGCTATGCGTATTGAAGAAGAAACCTGATTAAAATGATATGTGGCATGCCTATATTCTGTGTGCTACTGCGGCTGTATCTGCAGCCGCACACAGAAAATATGCATGCTGCATATCATTTTAATCAGGATAGTTTGCTTGTGCATCCTATTCGCATAGCGATGCGAATAAGATGCATTTTCAGGGACAAAATGTACCAAAAGATGCCCAGCGTTAGTGGACGACTAGGCGCGACTAGAAAGGCTGTTTAACGTGACTACAGCAATGAAGTTGGACACATCTGTAATTCAGTAGGTTGCCTTGGGAACCAGATCCTACAATCCTCATCTTTCAGAGAGGTTGAGGTACTCTGCCATAGCAACCAATGTTATGGATACCCCTCTTACTGTAGCTCAGTGAGGTCCTAAATACGTCTTGTATTAAATATTATGGGATTGATGTATCAAGCAGTGAAGAGAGTGGAGAAGAGTATCAGTGGAGAAGTTGCCCATAGCAACCAGTCAGCTACTACCTATCATTTTACAGAGTGTACTTGATAAATGCTACCTCGAAGCTGATTGGTTACTACAGAGCTGTAACCAGCACCCTGTGTCAGCACCAGTAATGCAGAGTTGACCGGGTCATCCTGATGACTCTACCATCGGATGCACAGACTACAGGGCTGCGGTTGCACACCCATAGTTACAGCCCTATGTTGCTATGGGCAACTCCTCCACTGGTCCACTTCTCCTCTTCTTTCACTGCTTGATACATCAACCCCTACGTAATTTATCTTCATTGCCAGCCTTATGAATACTAACCTCGCTGGTCAGTGTCTATCTCTCTCTCTGTATACAAATATGTATCCCCATTGTGTACTCAGCACTTGATATAGTTAAAAGCATACAGTCAAAGGGAACCATTTATAGGGCATTAAATAACACCCCCACACGTCTCCCCGCATCTCCTCAATGTCCGGCGCCGCACGGCGTCCTCACAGCCTATCCGCACACGCTCCGGATCACTGCGCAGGGCTCACTGGGAGCTAGGGTGATGGTGCATGCGCGCACACACACTACAAACGGCGCTGAAAGGCAAAACAGCGCATCACCGAGGGACCTAGATAGCGCATCACTAAGAGGGCAGGCCGGGGGATCATACATTCCGGTGATACGTGCAGGCAAATCCCGGCGAAAAAACAGGAGAAGAGACACAGCGGCAATAAGGAACGTAAAGTAAATGATAATACATCTGCCCCAGTATGTGAAATGACTTTAAATATTTATATTACAAACCAGCAAACAGCAGTGATGCCACTTCTGGGGGTAGATGTATTACTTGTTGTTATGGGGGAGAAGTAATGTCAGCGCAGGTTATGCGCACCGACATCGCTTCTCACCCATGTATTAAGGATGACAGGTGCTCTATGCCCCTATTGTATATATATATATATATATATATATATATATGTCTATATATATCTACAGTATATCCCTGGGCACCTGCTCCATGCATCTGTATACCCCAATACTTAAGCTCACCACTTGGAATGGGAGTAGGATGAGTGAGGCTGAGGGAAAAAGCTATCTTGCATGATAAAACACTGCGTGGGGTAGCCCGCTTGTGGGGAAACAGCAGGTAAGGAGGTAACAATTACATGGGAATGCGCCTTTAAATGCATTACTCAATTGAATTTTTACCTGAGTAGCCGGAGCTCAGCCAGCAGAGTTGGATTCTGTTGAGCTTTTTCTGGTGTGGGCTGAGAGGCCTGTTCATGCTCAATTCGCAACCTCTGGATTTCCTGCAATATTTCTCTTAAAATAGATTTGATAACAAGGTAAATAAATAAATATATAATAAGAATTTACTTACCGATAATTCTATTTCTCGTAGTCCGTAGTGGATGCTGGGGACTCCGTCAGGACCATGGGGAATAGCAGCTCCGCAGGAGACAGGGCACAAAAATAAAGCTTTAGGATTAGGTGGTGTGTACTGGCTCCTCCCCCTATGACCCTCCTCCAAGCCTCAGTTAGGATACTGTGCCCGGACGAGCGTACACAATAAGGAAGGATATTGAATCCCGGGTAAGACTCATACCAGCCACACCAATCACACCGTATAACTTGTGATCTGAACCCAGTTAACAGTATGACAAACGTAGGAGCCTCTGAACAGACCGCTCACAACAATAACAACCCGAATTTGTTTGTAACAATAACTATGTACAAGTATTGCAGACAATCCGCACTTGGGATGGGCGCCCAGCATCCACTACGGACTACGAGAAATAGAATTATCGGTAAGTAAATTCTTATTTTCTCTAACGTCCTAAGTGGATGCTGGGGACTCCGTCAGGACCATGGGGATTATACCAAAGCTCCCAAACGGGCGGGAGAGTGCGGATGACTCTGCAGCACCGAATGAGAGAACTCAAGGTCCTCCTCAGCCAGGGTATCAAATTTGTAGAATTTTGCAAACGTGTTTGCCCCTGACCAAGTAGCAGCTCGGCAGAGTTGTAATGCCGAGACCCCCCGGGCAGCCGCCCAGGATGAGCCCACTTTCCTTGTGGAATGGGCCTTGACAGATTTAGGTTGTGGCAAGCCTGCCACAGAATGTGCAAGTTGAATTGTGCTACAAATCCAACGAGCAATCGTCTGCTTAGAAGCAGGAGCACCCATTTTGTTGGATGCATACAATATAAACAGTGAGTCAGACTTTCTGACTCCCGCCGTTCTTGAAATATATATTTTCAATGCCCGGACCACGTCCAACAACTTGGAATCCTCCAAATCGTTAGTAGCCGCAGGCACCACAATAGGCTGGTTCAGGTGAAACGCTGACACCACCTTAGGCAGAAAATGAGGACGCGTCCGCAGTTCTGCCCTGTCCGTATGGAAAATCAGATATGGGCTCTTATATGATAAAGCCGCCAATTCTGATACTCTCCTGGCTGAAGCCAGGGCCAGTAGCATGGTTACTTTCCATGTAAGATACTTCAACTCCACCGATTTGAGCGGCTCAAACCAATGGGATTTGAGAAAATCCAAGACTACATTAAGATCCCACGGTGCCACTGGGGGCACAACCGGGGGCTGTATATGTAGTACTCCTTTTACAAAAGTCTGGACTTCAGGAACTGAAGCCAATTCTTTCTGGAAGAAAATCGACAGGGCCGAAATATGAACCTTAATGGACCCCAATTTGAGGCCCATAGACAATCCTGTTTGCAGGAAATGTAGGAATCGACCCAGTTGAAATTCCTCCGTGGGGGCCTTCCTGGCCTCACACCATGCAACATATTTTCTCCAAATGCGGTGATAATGTTGTGCAGTCACCTCCTTCCTGGCTTTTACCAGTGTAGGAATGACCTCTTCCGGAATGCCTTTTTCCCTTAGAATTCGGCGTTCAACCGCCATGCCGTCAAACGCAGCCGCGGTAAGTCTTGGAATAGACACGGTCCCTGCTGAAGCAGGTCCCGTCTTAGAGGTAGAGGCCACGGATCCTCCGTGAGCATCTCTTGAAGTTCCGGGTACCAAGTTCTTCTTGGCCAATCCGGAGCCACTAGTATCGTTCTTACTCCCTTTTGCCGTATAATTCTCAGTACTTTTGGTATGAGAGGCAGAGGAGGGAACACATACACTGACTGGAACACCCACGGTGTTACCAGAGCGTCCACAGCTATTGCCTGAGGGTCTCTTGACCTGGCGCAATACCTGTCCAGTTTTTTGTTGAGGCGGGACGCCATCATATCCACCATTGGTTTTTCCCAACGGTTCACAATCATGTGGAAGACTTCTGGATGAAGTCCCCACTCTCCCGGGTGTAGATCGTGTCTGCTGAGGAAGTCTGCTTCCCAGTTGTCCACTCCCGGAATGAATACTGCTGACAGTGCTATCACATGATCTTCCGCCCAGCGAAGAATCCTTGCAGCTTCTGCCATTGCTGTCCTGCTTCTTGTGCCGCCCTGTCTGTTTACGTGGGCGACTGCCGTGATGTTGTCCGACTGGATCAACACCGGCTGACCCTGTAGCAGGGGTTTTTCCAGACTTAGAGCATTGTAAATCGCTCTTAGCTCCAGTATATTTATGTGAAGAGACATCTCCAGGCTTGACCATACTCCCTGGAAGTTTCTTCCCTGTGTGACCGCTCCCCAGCCTCTCAGACTGGCATCCGTGGTCACCAGGACCCAGTCCTGTATGCCGAATCTGCGGCCCTCTAACAGATGAGCACTCTGCAACCACCACAGAAGAGACACCCTTGTCCGTGGCGATAAGGTTATCCGCTGATGCATCTGCAGATGTGATCCGGACCATTTGTCCAGCAGATCCCACTGAAAAGTTCGTGCGTGGAATCTGCCGAATGGAATCGCTTCGTAAGAAGCCACCATCTTTCCCAGGACTCTTGTGCATTGATGCACAGACACTTCCCTGGTTTTAGGAGGTTCCTGACAAGTTCGGATAACTCCCTGGCTTTCTCCTCCGGAAGAAACACCTTTTTCTGAACCGTGTCCAGAATCATTCCCAGGAACAGCAGACGTGTCGTCGGGGTCAACTGAGATTTTGGAAAATTCAGAATCCACCCGTGTTGTTGCAGCACTAGTCGGGTTAGTGCTACTCCGTCCTCCAACTGTTCTCTGGACCTTGCCCTTATCAGGAGATCGTCCAAGTAAGGGATAATTAATACGCCTCTTCTTCGCAGAAGAATCATCATTTCGGCCATTACCTTGGTAAAGACCCGAGGTGCCGTGGACAATCCAAACGGCAGCGTCTGAAACTGATAATGACAGTTTTGCACCACGAACCTGAGGTACCCTTGATGTGAAGGGCAAATTGGGACATGCAGGTAAGCATCCTTTATGTCCAGGGACACCATAAAGTCCCCTTCTTCCAGATTCGCTATCACTGCTCTGAGTGACTCCATCTTGAACTTGAATTTTTGTATGTACAGGTTCAAAGATTTCAGATTTAGAATAGGTCTTACCGAGCCATCCGGCTTCGGTACCACAAATAGCGTGGAGTAATACCCCTTTCCCTGTTGTAGGAGGGGTACCTTGACTATCACCTGCTGAGAAAACAGCTTGTGAATGGCTTCCAATACCGTCGCCCTGTCTGAGGGAGACGTTGGCAAAGCAGACTTTAGGAACCTGCGAGGGGGAGACTTCTCGAATTCCAACCTGTAACCCTGAGATACTACCTGCAGGATCCAGGGGTCCACCTGTGAGCAAGCCCACTGTGCGCTGAAATTCTTGAGTCGACCCCCCACCGCTCCTGAGTCCGCTTGTAAGGCCCCAGCGTCATGCTGAGGGCTTTGCAGAACCCTGAGAGGGCTTCTGTTCCTGGGCAGGGGCTGCTTGCTGCCCTCTCTTACCCCTTCCTCTGCCCCGAGGCAGATATGACTGTCCTTTTGTCCGCTTGTTCTTATAGGACCGAAAGGACTGCGGCTGAAAAGACGGTGTCTTTTTCTGTTGGGAGGGGGTCTGAGGTAAAAAGGTGGATTTTCCGGCAGTTGCCGTGGCCACCAGATCCGATAGACCGACGCCAAATAATTCCTCCCCTTTATACGGCAATACTTCCATATGTCGTTTGGAATCCGCATCACCTGACCACTGTCGCGTCCATAAACTCCTTCTGGCAGATATGGACATCGCATTTACTCTCGATGCCAGAGTGCAAATATCTCTCTGAGCATCTCGCATATAAAGTAAAGCATCCTTTAATTGCTCTATAGTCAATAAAATACTGTCCCTATCCAGGGTATCAATATTTTCAGTCAGGGAATCCAACCAGACGACCCCAGCACTGCACATCCAGGCTGAGGCGATGGCTGGTCGCAGTATAACACCAGTATGTGTGTATATACTTTTTAGGGTAGTTTCCAGTCTCCTATCAGCTGGATCCCTGAGGGCGGCCGTATCAGGAGATGGTAACGCCACTTGTTTTGATAAGCGTGTGAGCGCCTTATCCACCCTAGGGGGTGTTTCCCAGCGCGCCCTAACCTCTGGCGGGAAAGGGTATAATGCTAATAACTTTTTTGAAATTAGCACTTTTCTATCTGGGTTAACCCACGCTTCATCACATACATCATTTAATTCCTCTGATTCAGGAAAAACTACAGGTTGTTTTTTCACCCCCCACATAATACCCCTTTTTGTGGTACTTGCAGTATCAGAGATATGCAAAGCCTCCTTCATTGCCGTGATCATATAACGTGTGGCCCTACTTGAAAATACGTTTGTTTCATCACCGTCGACACTAGATTCAGTGTCTGTGTCTGGGTCTGTGTCGACCGACTGAGGTAAAGGGCGCTTTACAGCCCCTGACGGTGTCTGAGACGCCTGGGCAGGTACTAACTGGTTTGCCGGCCGTCTCATGTCGTCAACTGATTTTTGTAATGTGCTGACATTATCACGTATTCCATAAACAAAGCCATCCATTCCGGTGTCGACTCCCTGGGGGGTGACATCACCATTATCGGCAATCGCTCTGCCTCCACACCAACATCGTCCTCATACATGTCGACACACACGTACCGACACACAGCAGACACACAGGGAATGCTCTTATCGAAGACAGGACCCCACTAGCCCTTTGGGGAGACAGAGGGAGAGTTTTCCAGCACACACCCAAGCGCTATAATATATATGGGAACAACCTTATATAAGTGTTGTTCCTTATAGCAGCTTAAATATATCAAAATATCGCCAAAAAATGCCCCCCCTCTCTGTTTTACCCTGTTTCTGTAGTGCAGTGCAGGGGAGAGTCCTGGGAGCCTTCCTCACAGCGGAGCTGAGCAGGAAAATGGCGCTGTGTGCTGAGGAGAATAAGCCCCGCCCCCTATTTCGGCGGGCTTTTCTCCCGGAGTTTTAGATATCTGGCATGGGTTAAATACATACATATAGCCTCAATGGCTATATGTGATGTATTCTTTTGCCATAAAGGTATTAAATATTGCTGCCCAGGGCGCCCCCAGCAGCGCTCTGCACCCTCCGTGACCGCTTGGTGTGAAGTGTGTGACAACAATGGCGCACAGCTGCAGTGCTGTGCGCTACCTTCATGAAGACTGAAGAGCCTTCTGCCGCCTGTTTCCGGACCTTCAATCTTCAGCATCTGTAAGGGGGGTCGGCGGCGCGGCTCCGGGACGAACCCCAGGGTGAGACCTGTGTTCCGACTCCCTCTGGAGCTAATGGTGTCCAGTAGCCTAAGAATCCAATCCATCCTGCACGCAAGTGAGTTGAAATTCTCTCCCCTAAGTCCCTCGATGCAGTGAGCCTGTTGCCAGCAGGACTCACTGAAAATAAAAAAACCTAAGAACTTTTTCTAAGCAGCTCTTTAGGAGAGCCACCTAGATTGCACCCTGCTCGGACGGGCACAAAAACCTAACTGAGGCTTGGAGGAGGGTCATAGGGGGAGGAGCCAGTACACACCACCTAATCCTAAAGCTTTATTTTTGTGCCCTGTCTCCTGCGGAGCCGCTATTCCCCATGGTCCTGACGGAGTCCCCAGCATCCACTTAGGACGTTAGAGAAATATATATATATACATATATATATATATATATATATATATGTGCTTCTGTGTACTTCAGTATACATTATTTCAGTATTTTATTAGGTTTCCAGGTTTGTCTTCAATACGCCAAAAAAAAACAGGACTTCACTTAAACAAGTCACAGAGACACAGTGTCGAACAGCACAGTCACCAATGTTGGCTGAAACGGTGAAATGGGCACCTCTGAATAAAATACACTCCCCTATGACTATATATATATATATATATATATATATATATATATATATATTACAAAAAAGGCAGAGAAGTTCACAAGCGCTACAATATACACATAAACCAGGGCCCTGAGGAAGGATTTTTATCCGAAACGCGTTGGTACCAGTTTCTTTTAGCCTCTGGTGGTAAGGTTTTTCCATGTTTGTAACCCTGCATTAAGGACCGTGGGTTGGAGACATTTTTACATTTTCTCTTTTACAATTAGGAGTAATTTTTCCCATCGGTTTCCTAGGGGGGTACAAGAGGACAAACCCAGGCCGCCTTTTTTGTTTTTTTAAATGTGTTGTATGTTTTATGCTTAGCTTGGAATCCATTTTTTGATACCTTTTTTGTTGGACTTCTGACATCTGCTTCATAACTTATGTGAATCAACTACTGTGATGAAAGACGTGACGGTTGCATAGAAGGGGTCTGAGGAAGGATACGTTGAAAGAAACCTTTCAAGGAACATAGGGCCCCATCTTAAGGTGAGCGTCTTGTTTAAGGGAGAGGGCGACCTCCAATGGTGTGAATACAAAGTGTCATATGAAGATTAGAGAAAAGAAACCTTTCAAGGCACATAGGGCTCTTCACTGAGGTGAGCGTCTATACTAAGGGAGAGAGTAATCTCAGGGAATAAGCAAACTAAAGGCGGTGTGAAAGAAACCTATTGCTGTATGTTCCCCACTAAGAGGAGGTCAGTCTAGAGGTGCGAACCCTATAGAGGAGATCATTGACTGAATACGAAAGAAGTTCTTTGGAAGCTTCTGTTTATTTGTATATTGTAGCGCTTGTGAACTACTCTGCCTTTTTTGTAATATATGTGAATTAAGGAGTGGTGGTCCTAGGACTGTAGTACAAAGCAGCTACAGGGCGCATGTTACATCACTCTTGTTTTAATATATATATATATATATATATATATATATATACATACACACACACATATATATATATATATATATATTTATATGAGTTACATACTATATCCCGGCTGATGGGATGCCAGAGGTCATATGGCTGACACCAGTATCCCACAGTCGAGAATCCCAAGTAAGTATGTATACCCTCCCCCCTACCCCTATTCCTCCCTGCAGCCTGACCCTAACTCCCCACCCCCTCCACTGACAGCCTAACCCTATCCACCCCTTCCCACAGCCTAAATCTAACCTTCCCTCCCCCGCAGCTTAATCCTTAACTTCCCCGGGGGTGCTTAATCATAAGTCCCCCCTCCCAGCAGCCTAACCCTAATTGGCCCCCCTCCCACGTGCAGCTGTACCTCTCCGCAGCCACAGCAAATTCTCGTTCAGATTCCATATTATCTATATGTATATTTTTCATCTCATCCTTTTAAACCGGGACACACATGTATTACACAGGTTCTGTGGCTGATTATAACCAGGGGAAATTCAGGCTTGAAGTCAGCCAGCAACAGAACCTGTGTAATTCATTAGTGTTACAGTTTAAAGGAATAGTATGGTAAGCCTATATACATATATAATGCACAAAGTGCACACACATGATTTTATACCATTAACTGGATAACATCTGCAAGTAACAGATCACCGCCCAGTGTAAATACCTTGCACACTGTATGGTAACTAGAAAAGCAAACCGTCGCCTCTCCTCTGCCTTGGTCACTGCTTCCCATGCACGAGTTCAGGATTTTGCCCGTGCTGCACCCCTTCAGTGGAATGCGCTCCCCCGCTCCATTAGACTCTCCCCAACCTTGCAAAGCTTCAAACGGGCATTGAAAACCCACCTATTTATCAAAGCGTACCCCTCCAATGCATAACCTAGTCCTTAGGCTGCTCCTCCATCCCCCTGCCCCATGCCTTGGACATCTCTGCTTTGCTCGCATACCACCATCAGGCTTCTACCTGCTTGCTTGCACCTCATGTCATCTGTCTGTTGCCCCTCCCCACTAGATTGTTAGCTCTTCAGAGCAGGGCCCTCTTTCCTCTTGTCTAAACCCTCTTCTTGACACATTTCACTCAGCGACCATCTTTACCTGCTTTCTCTCCTGCTGGTAAAGGCTCATCTCTATCTATGGCCGCCAGCCCCAAGTAGTACAATGATTACTCCTTCGCTACTTTCATCTAAGCTGTATTATGTTTTGAGAACTGTGTTGCTCTTTGTTACCTGCACTCCATTTTTGTTATTTATTTACTGTTATGCTAAGTTTTGTCTCCCTGTACTGTCCTTTGTACGGCGCTGCGAAACACTTGTGGCGCCCTATAAATAAAATGTAATAATAAAAATAATAATAAAACACAATGGTGTGTACCTGTTTTTATTTTCTAGCTCTGCAATAAGTTGTCTCTGCTGCTTATTTGCATCGATAGTAAATGAGATGTCTGGACCTCTGTGCTGAAAACAAACAAACAAAAAAATTGTAATTAAGAATTGAACACTACTTCTCACACAACACACAATCACAGGTAACAGTATATTGTGTATTACACTGCAAGTTGTGCTAACATTTTTAGAAAAACTGTCTGTGTCTTCAAATCATCAGAATAGATGCTGGCATTCTATACAGACTAAATGTCCCACACACATGAAAGTGGGATCCGGTCAGGATCTCGGCAGTCGAAATACACACGATGGAATCTCAAACAGGGTCACAAGCCTGGCGGAACAAACAATGTGCCGGCTCGTCTGCGAGGTAAGCCGCGGAACCATAGGCGGTTTATAATAGACACCTCTGTGTAGTACTGTTACACATAAAGTGAAGATGACGTGACTACACATGTGCAAAAGCATCCCCTGTGGCCATCTTGGTAAAAGACTCAAGACGGCTTTGGTACAGGAGATGGAGACAGATAAAGAAACATCTGAAGAGGCACACATAGCAGAAACGTAATTCCACATGAATAGTGTCAATAGGCTCAATGTTACGCTTAGTGATAGTAGCGTTAGGAGGCAGAGGTTCAGAAACAGAGAGGGATAAGTTAAAGAGAGCAGGTGATGGTCAGAGAGGGGAAACGGGGAGGTGACGTAGTCAGAAATATCACAATGGTGAGTGAAGACAAGATCAAGTGAGTGCACAGTCACGTAGGAGGGTGTGTAGTCAATGGGAGAGAGCAAGCGATGATGTGAGGTTAAGGAGTATAGCAGCAGAGGGTTTTGTGGAAATATAGTGATTGCACAATGCAACATAAAGGATTTTTCACAGTAAGGACAATACGTGTTTGGAATTCCCTGCCTGAGGGAGTTGTAATGGCGGACTCAGTCAACACCTTTAAGAATGGGTTAAATTCCTAATGGATAAGGATATCCAGGGTTATGGAGCGTAGTCGAGCTGTATAGTTACTACGAAAAGAGGAATAAAACACAACGGCTGACATCAGCATCAGACAAAATGTAGACCAAAATAATCCTGCATAGGAAACCACAAATAGGTTGAACTTGATGGACAAATTGTCTTTTTTCAACCTTAGATACTATGTTACTATGGATGTTGAAATCACCTAAGATAATGGAGGGAATGTCTGAAGAGAGGCCATACTCTGATAAAGAATCAGCATCTATAATGGAGCTGGTGCAAGTTTAGATGGAGCGATTGATGGCTGGGTCTAAAGACACACCAAATGGAGGGTTGGCGTCTCAGTCCTTGCACATACAGATACACGGATGTACACCAAGGAAGGGCTTGTAGCTGTATTTGCAAAAACTTGCAGGAGCAATACCAACAAAAAGCACACACAGGGACACTAATGCGTCCAACCTTACAGGGTAAGCTGGGTTACCTTTCCCTTCCGTTTCATATAACTATGTTATTTTTATCATGATTCCTTCAATATACAGCGCTGTGTAATGTCAGTGTTCTCCCAAGGCTTTATTTGTTGGGCATAAATCCCCTGCCGCCTGGCACTCTTCCTTCCCGTCACAGTGGTATCAGTTACTTTTGCTGCTGACAAATGACTTGTAGACAAATTCTGGAAGTGTACTACTTTTTCAATTTCAGATGTCTGCTTTATCGCCCGCAATGAAAAAATTCCATCTCATCACCCATAAGAAATGTACAAACTTTGACCAGGTCTGGGCACCTTGACCAGTTTATCAAAAAAGCTCTTTGCTGTCTCCACATCCCCAAGCATCCAGTTCCCTCTTCCTACTAGTTCCACCACATCACCCTTAAACCCTCCCTATCTGCTTTTTTTGAGCTGCCAGTGGTGACCGCCTCTCAGCCCATATCATCCTGACATTCCCCTCAATGTTATTTCCTAGTTACAGCAAGTTATGTTCTACTTTGCATATCTGCAATTTGAAGCTTTGAATTCTGTGTGATGTCTGCAGCTGTTTCTATATATGCTGCTGATTGTATCCAACTTCTATTCAATAAAAAAAAAATTCTATTAAAATAATGATAATAAAAAAAGCTGTTCTTTCAGAAATCTTTCATCAACGCCATTGAATAAAAGGCCCCTGCCAGATCTACTTCAGTTCTACTGCTCCCTTACATCAGGCTCACACTGCTGACTACTGTATTTGTTCGGCTGGTTTGAAGATTACTTGGACTTTGTACTGTAGATACAGAAGACTGTTGTCCATGATGTCATGTTTGAAGTTATCAACAAAACCTTGCCATTTATCACATAAAGAACGGGTCAGACGGTAAGCAATAAGATGACTGCCTAGTCTTGAATTGATAATTGCTTGGGAAATAAAATCCATGTGTAGTGTATTGTATCAAGATAAAAGTACAAGAGATTCTTCTAACCTTAACTACTTCTAGTCCATGGTTATTTTGCTACTTCCTAACTAGGTTGCTTTTTCTGCTTTCATTATGTATTGTCAGCTTCACCACTAATAAGTTCTTAGTCCTTTGTCTGCCCAAACACAATATAAGCCTTCTTTTTCAAAACAGTTCCTGCTTTCCTTAGATAGGGTATTAGAATCAATATAGTTCTAAGTATGGCAAAGAAAATACTTCATGATCTTCACTTGGTCTTCTAGAAAAGTGGATCTTAAACTCAGTCCTCAGGACCACACACAGGTCATTTTTCCAGATCACCCGGTAGGTGCACTGTGTATCACCAACTGTCACATTTTAAAAATCCACAGGTGACCTGGAAAACGTGAGCTGTGTGGGGTCGTGAGGGCCGAGTATCAGAACCTGTGTTCTAGAGTAAGTGCAATGCCCCAATTTAAACTGTGAAGTCTGCAGAATATAGGGTCAACAAATTTGGATACAAAAAAGATGCAATTCATGTTAAACGGTCATGATGACCAATGAGAGCAAAATAAGTTGCACGCTAGGAGCACAATATTACTTGAAGAGATACTTTTTTTCTATTTGTGACAATTTCTAGAGTATGGTGGCATACGGAGTATGGGTTTGTACTGAAACTGCAGCACACTTTTAGAAGGCTGAACAATGAACACTTTTTTTGTAGTGCATAATAACTGCAAAAAATAGGATTTTTAATTACCTACCGGTAAATCCTTTTCTCATAGCCCGTAGAGGATGCTGGGGTCCACATTAGTACCATGGGGTATAGACGGGTCCACTAGGAGCCACTGGCACTTTAAGAGTTTGAGAGTGTGGGCTGGCTCCTCCCTCTATGCCCCTCCTACCAGACTCGGTCTAGAAACTGTGCCCGAGGAGACGGACATCTTCGAGAAAAGGATTATACACAGATAGTGGCGAGATTCACACCAGCTCACACACAATACAACCCAAGCTAACTAGCTTGAAACATCAGCAATGGCTGAACAGGATTACTTACCAAGTAACAAGACAGTACTTAACCAGAACTAAGCAGTACTGAACAAAATAACCACTGCAGGATAACGAAGCGCTGGGCGGGCGGGCGCCCAGCATCCTCTACGGACTACGAGAAAATGATTTACCGGTAGGTAATTAAAATCCTATTTTCTCTTACGTCCTAGAGGATGATGGGGTCCACACAGGGCCGGTTCCGGGGCTTCTGGCGCCCCGGGCGGCATTAGGGGGCGTGGCTTCATACAGGGGGCGTGGTCATTTACGCCCCCTGTACAGACTGAAATGATGTGCGGTGCGCGATGACGTCATCGCGAACCGCACAGCAAAGGTCCTCTCCACGAAAGGAAACTAGACGCGTAGCGTCTAGTTCCCTTCGTGGAGAGGACCTTTGCTTTGCTGTGCGGTGCGCGATGACGTCATCGCGCACCGCACAGTAAAGGACCTCTCCACGAAGGGAAACTAGATGCGTACGCGTCTAGTTTCCCTTCCCAGCGGCAGCGGGGGGCGGGGGGGGGGGAGGGGGGAGCGGCCAGCGGCAGCAGGGGGGCAGCGGGCAGCACACAGCAGCAGCGGATCTTGCCCTGGTGCGGCACCCTGCGCCCTCCGGAAGGCGGCGCCTCGGGCAAAAGTCCTGCTTGCCAGTGGCAAGATCCGCTACTGGGTCCACATTAGTACCATGGGGATGTACCAAAGCTCCCAGAACGGGAGGGAGAGCGCGGAGGCTCCTGCAGAACCAATTGACCAAACTTAAGGTCCTCAGAGGCCAAAGTATCGAACTTGTAGAACTCTGCGAACGTGTTCGACCCTGACCAAGTAGCTGCCCGGCAGAGTTACAATGCCAAGACACCCTGGGCAGCCGCCCAGGAAGAACCCACTTTACGAGTAGAGTGGGTCTTAACAGACGTAGGACACGGCAAGCCTGCCGTAGAATACACATACCGGATAGTGAACCTGATCCAGCGAGAGATCGTCTGCTTAGAAGCAGGACACCCAATTTTCTTGGGATCATACAGGACAACAGAGAGTCAGATTTTCTGTGACGAGCAGTTCTCCTCACATAGAGCCCTTACAACAGCCAGTCGCAACTGGCACCACAATAGGTTGGTTGATATGAAATGCTGACACAACCTTATGAAGAAACTGCTGACGTGTCCGAAGCTCAGCTCTATCTTCATGGAAGATCAAGTATGGGCTTTTACATGACAAAGCCCCCAACTCCGACACACGTCTACCAGCAGCTAAGGCCAACAAAGTGAAAGCCTTCATGTGAGAATCTTGACCTCAACCTCCTGTAGAGGTTCAAACCAGTCTGACTGGAGGGACTGCAACACCACGTTAAGATCCCAGGGTGCCGTAGGCAGTACAAAGGGAGGCTGGATGTGCAGAACTTCTTTCAAAACAGTCTGAACCTCAGGGAGGGCAGCCAACTGTTTCTGGAAGAAAATGGATAGGGCCGAAATCTGAACCTTTATGGATCCCAACCTCAGGCCCATATCCACACCTGCTTGCAGGAAGAGGAGAAACCGTCCCAGTTGAAACTCCACCGCAGGAAATATCTTGGACTCACACCAAGACACATATTTTATCCAAATACGATGGTAATGTTTAGACATTACTCCTTTCCTAGCCTGTATCAGGGTAGGAATAACCTTGTTCAGAATGCCCTTCTGAGCTAATATCTGGCGTTCAACCTCCATGCCATCAAACATAGCCGCGGTAAGTCTTGATAAGCAAACGGCCCATGTTGCAGAAGGTCCTCTCAAACAGGAAGAGGCCTCAGCTCTTCTAGTAGTAGATCCAGAAGATCCGCGTACCAAGTCCGGAGCAATGAGGATTGCCTGAACTCCTGTTCTCCTTATGAGTTTGAGAACTCTTGGAATGAGTGGAAGTGGAGGAAACACGTACACCGACTGGAACACCAACGGAGTCACTAGGGCGTCCACCGCCACTGCTTACGGGTCCCTCGATCTGGAACAATACCACCGAAGCTTCTTGCTGAGACGAGAGGCCATCATATCGATTTGGGGTACGCCCCAAAGATCTGTTACCTCCTTGAACACCTCCTGATGGAGGCCCCACTCCCCTGGATGGAGATCGTGTCTGATGAGGAAGTCTGCTTCCCAGTTGTCTACTCCCAGAATGAAGATTTCTGACAGCGCCAAAGCGTGTTTTTCTGACCAGAGGATGATTCTTGTTACCTCTGACATTGTAGCTCTGCTCTTCGTTCCGCCTTGTCGGTTTATGTAAGCCACTGTCATTACGTTGTCCATCTATACTTGAATGGCCCAATTTTTCAGAAGATGGGCCACTTGGAGAAGACCGTTGTAGACGGCTCTTAGTTCCAGAATGTTTATCGGCAGGCCGGCTTCCAGACTTGACCACCATCCTAGGAAGGTTTCCTCTTGAGTGACTGCGCCCAACCCTGGAGACTTGCATCCGTGGTTAGAAGGATCCAGTCCTGAATCCCGAACCTGCGGCCCTCCAGAAGGTGAGGTAAAAGCAGCCACCAGAGGAGTGAAATCCTGGCCTTTGGCGATAGGTGTATTCTCTGGTGCATGTGTAGGTGGGATCCCGACCACTTGTCCAGGAGATCCAGTTGGAAGGACCGAGCATGAAACCTCCCATAATGTAGAACCTCGTAAGAGGCCACCATCTTCCCCAGAAGGCGAATGCACTGATGAACCGACACCCGGGCTGGCTTCAGGACATCCCGGACCATTGTTTGTATCACCAACGCTTTATTCTCTGGAAGAAACACCCTCTCTGCACCTCCGTGTCGAGGATCATTCCCAGAAAGGACACCCTCCTGGTTGGTTCCAAATGAGATTTTGGGATATTCAGGATCCAACCATGTTCCTTGAGAAGATGGGTCGTGAGAGCAACTAACTGAAACAGCTTCTCCTTGGACGATGCCTTTATCAGCAGATCGTCCAGATACGGAATTATGTTCACCACCTGCCTGCGGACGAGAACCCTCATTTTCGCCATCACCTTGGTGAAAACCCTTGATGCTGTGGAGAGGCCGAATGGTAGGGCCTGGAACTGAGAATGACAGTCCAACAGAGCGAATCGGAGTTAAGCCTGATGCGGCAGCCAAATCGGAATGTGGAGATACATCCTTGATATCCAGGGATACCAGGAATTCCCCCTCTTCCAGACCTGATATCACTGCCCTTAGAGACTCCATTTTGAACTTGAACTCCCTCAGAAAGGGATTTAGTGATATTAAGTTCAGAATGGGCCTGACTGAACCATCCGGTTTCAGTACCACAAAAAGGTTTAAATAGTAACCTGTGTTCTGCATTTGAGGAGGGACTGGTACAATGACCTGTGCCTCCACCAACTTCTGGATGACTCCCTGTAGAGTAGCCCTGTCTGCCGCCAAAGCTGGCAAGCCCGATGTGAAGAACCGATGAGGAGGGAGACCTTGAAATTCCAGCCGGTACCCCTGGGACACAATATCTAGTACCCAGGGTTCCAGGCCGGACGACACCCAGACGTGACTGAAATGTCTGAGTCTCGCCCCCACCGGTCCGACTTCCAGGCTGCGCTGTCCACCGTCATGCGGATGACTTTGGCGCACCTGAAGCAGGCTTTTGTTCTTGGGAACCTGCCGCAGCAGGTTTCTTGGATTTTGGTCGGCCCCCTCTAAAGAAGGTGTTGGCCGGTTTGGTCTTTCTTGGTTCAAAAACCTGAAAGGACTGAGATGCAGGTGAAGAAAAAGGTTTCTTCGTAGCAGGAACTGCTGAGGGAAGAAAAGGGGACTTACCCGCTGTAGCCGTGGTGAACCACGCATCCAATGCTTCCCAAAGAGAGCCTGACCTGTGTAGGGTAGGGTCTCCACATCTCTCCTGGATTCCGCGTCGGCAGACCACTGGCGCAGCCACAGTCCTCGACGAGCTGAGACGGACAAGGAAGAAATTCCTGCAGCCGTGGAACCCAGGTCTTTCATGGATTCCATTGTAAATCCAGCAGAATCCTCTATCCATTGTATTCAATTTCTCAAGTAACGTGTCAGCTTTACTATAGCTTTAGAAATCCATACACGGACAATGGTAGGTTGTAGTATCGCCCCCGAAGCCGTGTATATGGATTTGTGCAGAGCGTCAATCTCGCGATCAGCCGGTTCTTTCAACGCGGCAGAGCCCGGGACTGGTAAAACCACCATCCTTGACAGTCTAGACACAGATGTCCCAATTCATTCTATCCTCCTCTCAGGATTTTACAAATAGCGTTTAATACATTAGACGCAAGGAAGGTTAGCGAGGCTTTCTTATTGTCAGTGAAGTAAGCCCCCTCAGCAATATTTAACATATATAGCTAATGGCCTCCCACATGAGCTGCACCCCCTGCAAGGGGTGCCGTCCCCCCCTCAGCACGTGCCCATCACCGTTTGCAGTCTATGTAATGGGAACTGCAGACGGAAAATGGAGCTGGGTGAAGAAGCTTCGCCCACCGAAGATGCCGCATCTTCCCGCGCAACTTCTATATACTGGCCTGAGGATTCCGTCGCTAGCCGGAGGATTCAGTCCCCGGCCAGCGTTTGTATACTGAGGATTCCGTCGCTAACCTGGGGATTCAGACCCCGGCTAGCGCCCATGTACTGAGGATTCAGTCGCTAGTTTGGGGATTCAGTCTCCGGCTAGCGACTGTGACCAGTTTAGGGTATTTAGACGCTGGCTCAGCAATGTGATTACATTTGTGTATATGATATGGATTCCCCCTGAGAGGAAACCACTTCAGCAGCACATGACACAGAGTCCATAGACATGGCTATGAAAGGTATTGAACTCCCACATACATACACACAGGGAATTGTCAGTCACAGCTCCTCCCTCCCCCAAGTATGGCAGAGAGAGACACAGAGATTGGAGCCAACCCACACACAGCGCTCTCTGAGGCAGAACAAATAAAGCTACCAGCGCTATCCGTGTACCTTAATAGACTACACAGATTTTACACAGCCTTCCCCCTTCCCTTCTACAACCCCCTGGTACCGCTCAGGATAGCTGGAGTTGATTGGAGGGACAGCGCCCTTGTACAGGAACTGCAGGCAGGAAAATGGCGCTGAACGCTGCAGGGTCCGCTCTGAGCAGCTCTGCCTCCTGAAGATGGCGCGTCTCCCTGCACAATTCTTTATACTGGCGTGAGGATTCCGTCGCTACCCGGGGCCGGTTAGCATCTGGGTACTGCGGATTCTGTCGCTAGCCTGGGGATTCAGTCTCCGGTTAGTGTCTGTGACCAGTGTAGGGTATTAAGACGCTGGCTCAAAACGCCCCTCAAAGCACCAACACTGTCTGCCGCTGAGCCTTCCCAGAGGGCAGCCGCTCAGAGCTGCGCTCCTACCCTTGTGCCGCCATATCTCGCCTCTTCTGATCATCTGGCTCTATAAGGAGTTGGCGGCATGCTGCCGGGGTGAGCGATCCGTTGTGGCGGGGAACGTTCGATCCCCTCAGGAGCTCAGTGTCCTGTCAGCGGAGATAGTGGCTCTGACCCTGCAGGATGGACACTACTCCCCCCCATAGTCCCTCGAAGCAGGGAGGCTGTTGCCAGCAGCCTTCCTGTAACATAATAAACTCAAAAAAATAACTTTACTAGAGAAACTCTGGAGAGCTCCCCTAGCTGTGACTGGCTCCTCCGGGCACATTTTCTAAATTGAGTCTGGTAGGAGGGGCATAGAGGGAGGAGCCAGCCCACACTCTCAAACTCTTAAAGTGCCAGTGGCTCCTAGTGGCCCCGTCTATACCCCATGGTATTAATGTGGACCCCAGCATCCTCTAGGACGTAAGAGAAATATCAATGTTATCATTCTAAACATACTGTCATACATTATATACACTTACTATCAAATGATATTCTTATTATATACGGTGCTTCAAATATTAGACAATGGTATAGTATACATATTGTTACAATTTTAATATGTGGTGAACAAGCTTTATATGGGTGCATCCAAGTTTTATTTAGAGGTAAATAAAATATGTATAACTAATGTAGACTTGTAACCATTGATATTCCATAATAATTCTCTGTATTGGTAAGTGTTTTGTTCTGAATATCTTAGTATGTATATAGTTTGGGATTTTGTGAGCAGCACCATGTAAAAGCGTATAAGAAAATTGCAAAGCTATAGTATTCTAAGGGATACGGTCATTAGGTCGACATGGTCACTAAGTCGACATGGAAAAAGGTCAACATACGGTTTTCACTTTTTATTTCTTCATTTTTTGACCTTTTTCATACTTTAGGATCCCTGTGGACTACGATTGGGAATAGTAACATGTGCTGAGTGCAGCGATAGTGGAGCGAGGCACCTTGCCCGAAGCATGGCGAGTGAAGCGAGCCATGCGAGGGGACACGGTGCACTAATTGGGGTTCCCCGTCACTTTACGAAGAAAACGACACCAAAAAAGTAAAAAATCCCCCCTCATGTCGACCTTTTTCCATGTCGACCTTGTTCATATCAACCTAATGACCATGTCGACCAATAGTGGTCGACCTAATGACTGTCGACCTAAGTGTGGTCGACCTAATGACCCATACCCGTATTCAAACAATTTGGAATAATCTGTAAGTAAATGAACAGTGGGGAATAGATGATCTGTCTGGACTATGTGTTACATACTGTATAGTTGTATAGAAGCAATAACATGCCTTGTGGAAAGTAGCACAGAATAAAAGGTTTCATGACCATGGGCTATACTTACTGATGAAGTGGTCTCGGCTGCCAGCCTTGCAGCATATCTGGCAATCAATCGATGTTCTTCATCTAGGCGGCTAGGGCTGTCCAGCATTCTGCATACAAGATTTTTCAAAAAGGAACAATGTAAACATGTTGTGCGTGGACAAATAAAAGACCTAGATAGGTAATAAATAAACAAGTCTCATAGGTAAAAACAAGAGTCCACAAGCTGAAAGCAATGTAAGAAAAAAATCTTGATAATTAGTGTCAACCTCCTATCGTTACCCTTTTCCTTAATTAGTCTTAATGGAGTTGCAATAAGCAAACAATAGACACCAGTTTCTTGAAGGGTACAGAAGAAAAGAAAAAAAAAAGTTAATTACAGAACTAAAGTAGTGCTGGGCAACATACAGGGAGACACGTGGTTCTTGCAAGCAGAGCCATTTTCCTTCTGTGTCTCTTTTCCAATTAATTCTGAAATAACAGGGAGCATGGTGCAATCACACAGTCTAGCTAGCAAGTTAATGTGTCAATGGTTGGCCAGTGATGTCTTATCTCCAAGCTTGCCTATCCTGGCACAGGTAATGGTTATTGTTGGGCGAACACTTCATGATGAAGCTCCAATCTAAATGTTATCTACAAGCTTATGCAGAAAGGACTCTGAAATACATCATGCGGCTTTCTACTTAGCTAAAGAATACGAATGCATACACAGTACTTGTCCTCCCACTATGTGATCATTGACGACTGTAGGAACCACACTTAACGCTATAAACATTAAGATTTATCTTGAATTATACAGTAAGACAGTGATTGCTCTGTAATTCAGAAAATGGCCCTATATTTTTGACAGCAGAAAAAAAAACAAATTGCATCTACATGGGGAAAGGAGAGTGGGAATGCTAATTACTACAGACATGGGGAGTACAGAGCTGCTGTTGTCCTGCCTGTGTACATACTGCTCCGATATAGGACTAAATACTATTGCACTGTATTTGCCAACATTACCAAAACAAATAGCGCAGTTTTATGAACACTAACAGCAGCATTAATTGCTATAGCCAATATATAAATCCTAAATACAGCAACATTTTATTTTCAGCATTGAGGGGTAGATTTACAAAGCTTGGAGAGATATAAATATAAACTTACAGGCTGTCTTTGAAAAATAACAGGAACTTTATCTCTCTCCAAGCTTTGATAAAACTGCCTGTATATTTCTATTATTTTTTATATGCTCTACTGCATTTTATGTTAACAAACAGTGCTTTATATTCCTTCCATTCTCTGTGCTTTATAGTCATGTACTTACACCCAGACCTAGCATCAGGAGGGTACAAAGGGTACCCCGTACCGGGCCCGAAAGGTGTAGGGGGCACTAGCAGCATAATGTAATAATACTTTTACATTTACTGTAAAAACACATTACGTGGGCTGCTGCCGCACCGCACCGGCCCGCACACGGATGCATGTAAATATATGTTTAATAGTACAGCGGCGGCGGTAACCGTAGCCCCCAGGTCCCGGCAGTCCCTGTGTCTGACCTGCGACGTGTCGTGTGAAGCACAACGCTATGCTTGGCACCGCCCACCCGCCCTTCCCTGTTTGTCCATGCCTGCTGTGGCGTTGCGTCCTCCTTTGAGGGACAGGCAGCTGAGGCAGGCTGTGGGCAGACCAGTCCATAAGAAGGGGAGCAGCACAGCAGTGGCCTGAAAGACAGGACAGGAACCACTTGCGCTGCTGGGGGACAGACAAGATTGTGTTTTGGTGGTGAGTCACTGTCAGTGCCATGTTTTTTTCTTGCACAGTGAGTAACTATGGCCCCTATTTTTCAATTAGTTGTAGTGTTTGAAACTTATTTTCTGTATTATGTGCGACATGAAAAATGGGGACCATAGGCCACACAAAGTCAGTGCTGCTGTCAGGTATGATGCACAGTAGTTGTTTATGGTGCACACTGCGGCTGCTGGGGGAGCAGTGTCAAATATTTGTCAATGCATTTACTGCAGACTTACCTACATTTTGGCTGCTCTCTGCGGGAGAGAGCAGCCAGGTCAGCTCAGAGGGCGGGCAGGGGAGGCTGTGACGTCGTGGAGGGGGTGGGCCGGAGGCGGGACGGGGCGGAGAAAGGGCAGAGCGGGGGCGGAGCAAGGGCAGGGTCATGACGATGCCTCTTTTAAGCAACGCCCCCGCTCTGTAATGCCGCGATCACCGGCATTACACTGCAGGGGGCGTGGCTATGATGACGCGATTCAGCAAGAATCGCGTCAACTGCCCGGACCGCCCACTTTACACACTAAGTGGGCGGACGGGCAGGGGGGTCCCCACGAATCGGGAGACTTGCCTGCTCTTCGGGGGGGCCGGGAGGGTCACCCGATTTTCGGGAGCCTCCCGGCCATTCCGAGAGAGTTGGCAAGTATGATTTACTGGCACATGCAGGGAGGGATGTGTTGGTCAGGGGTGGGTCGGGAGGGGGGGCCCGCAGAGATATCAGTGTGCTGGGCCCCAAGATTTCTGTTGCTGGCCCTGCTTATACCACCACTCATCACTAATTTTCAGTGGTGCTGGCTATAATGTATTGCCACTCTGCTCTCGGTACAGGACAACAGTGGACAGCATTGTGCCACATTCATGTGTGATGCAGAAAAGACAATAAAATGCATTAAGTAAAAGTTGCAGGAGGTATACACAACCCAATAAAAGAACATCATAGAAAAGTAAATTTATAACACCACTTTAAGCCCGTGGCAAATACCAACTATACAGGTCTACACAAGAAGAATCCTACATATTATGTGACCATATTTTATGTGACAACATATACCTAAATGATCCAGCGTCAGACCCCAATGCTCTGCATCACCCAGAAATAGGCTTCAGCTGACCAGTATAATAATCGGCCTACTCCATGCACTCTTGCAGCACTAACTAACCATGCTGCTGGAGTAGTGATTGTCACATGATTGTGACAAGTGTTTTAGGGGTAGATTTACTAATGCTATTAAAAATGAAAAGTAGCGGTGTTGCCCATAGCAACCAATAAGTTTCTAGAATTAATTTCTCTCTTGTATCCTTGAAAACGATTCTGAGTAGTTGCTTTTGGCAACACCACCACTTTTCAAAACTTTAGTAAGTCTAACAATGTGGAATGGATGGCAACTTTGCTCTCTATACACAAACTGATTAGCAAATACCTTGCTCACCGCTGAAGCCATAATGTGCTGTTGCCTAAGGAGTACACTACTAGACTGCATCCACCAACATGCCGATCATAACTGTAGGTTATATACATTTTGCAATGACAGATGAAGGTATGACATTGACTCATAGAATGAAGTTGCCTACACAAAGGCAATTAACTAATGTCCAATGTTATACAGTATATCTTTATATAAAATATTTTCGTTTGTATGTATGTATGTATGTATGACTGAATGCTCTTCATAGGCTCCTACATGGCTTGAAGGATCTGGACCGAACTTGGTACACATGCCCTTCATTATCCAACATAAATACTGCCAGGGTTTAAATTAAAAATAATCCACCCTTTTCAGTGCCAGAACCATATATTATATATATATATATATATATATATATATATATATATATATACACACACTGTATACAGTATATTTCATTGCTCTGTTTGTTTGTCCGGTTATACCAGGCATGTCCAAAACTGCAGCCCTCCAGCTGTTGAGAAACTACACATCCCAGCATGCCCTGACACAGCTGTAGCATTCTCTGGCAGCAAAACTGTGTCAGGGAATGCTGGGATATGTAGTTTCACAACAGCTGGAGGGCCGCAGTTTGGACATGCCTGGGTTATACATTTGGACACCCCTGCACCGCTAGGGATGAAACCAATGCGAGGTGGTCCAGTTGGATCCTAGCCAGGTTTTAGGGGGGCTAGGGTCCATGTCGGAGCTCATGGTGGAATGCGCTGGAAAGAACTGTGACCCAGGAGCCTGTTCTGTCTTCCACTGGATGGATTTGAGAGAAAATTTCACAGAGTGGTAACACTGGATCCCATAAGGCATACTACGGGGTTGGGGTCCCGGCCAGACCTCCCGTTGGTGTATGCTTGGCAGAACTTGGACACAGAGAGCCTGTTCTGGGCCTTCCAGTGGATGGATTTGGATGAAAACTTGAACAGTAATAACTGACAGAAATGACCATAATTCAATGACCTGAAATAACTGACTGAAATATCCATAAATCAATGAACTAATATAATGGACAGATATGCAGGTGGGAAGACAAACAATGTTGTGTACCCAAAAGCCTTGGAATAGCAACATTGATAACAGAAGGAAAACTTTAAACTAGTGGTTTCCAAACTGGGTGCCTCAGGACACATGCAGGGGTGCCTTGGATTGGTGATCCAGGACCAATTTAAATTATTTATGATCAATGTAATAGGCAAAACCAGTGCTGGTGGCTGCCAATCATAAAATATGGGGACAAAAATAAGCAATTCCTGTCCCACAGCACACAATTGAACCTAAGGATGACATATAAACACAATGTACTTCATTTAATATTATTTTAAATCTCTCAATAAAAAAAACTTTTGGACTATGGGTGCAGTGAAAAAAATTCTGATACTCTAGGGTGCTGTGATTCAAAAGAGTTTGAGAACCACTGCTTTAAATCCATCTTACAATGGAAAAGTGATTATAAAACTGGACAGAAAGAAAAGCTGTGAATAAGGGTGACACCCCAAAAACAAAAACGACACTGGGCAGCCACCTCATGGGTGTGTTGAAAGAGCTCCTAAGCTACTAATTATTTTTAATGTGTTAACAATTACATACAAGTCATTGAACTGGAAAATGTAAACCCGTGCAACACCGGGTACTTCAGCTAGGATATACTGTATATCTGTACATAATCAGTTGTTCATCCAATTGCTCATCACTCTTGCAAGCACAGATGTTAATGGATACAGGGGTTGCTGACCGCGGCTAAAAACTTGTAGAAAGAATAAACACAATTCTGTACATGTAATATTCTACAGTATAATATATAATATGTAAATTAACAGTTAGGATCTAATTGGCTGGTGCCTTTATCACCTTCCACATATCACTGGTTTATCACTTCCTTATGCCTTCTCCAGGTTAATACATCTGCCCCTATATCTCAAGTGAACATACACTGTACATTAAGTGTAGAATTACAGTACAACTCCATATACATAATACAACTTTATCCTAACACAGAAAGTTATGAGATTATATTAAAATCACAGTCTTCAACCGACAACTTGGCGATGAAAGCTACCAAAATGTAACGCTGGCATAATATAAAATGCCTGTTAGGCAATAATCCTATCGCTGTGCAAAAGGTTTCACTGCTCAGCTGCCAAGATCCTCCTCATAACCCAGGCTTTGCCATAAATTACAATTTTACATTCACCAGAATTGTACATATTACAAAGCATTTTATCAACAGAATACGGATTTTATAAAAAAAAAAAAAAAAAAAGTCAAACTGTGGTTAACAACAGCATGCGTTTGTCATCTTTTCCCTACAAAATCATTAATTTACCCACAATGCACTCTGTTCTAATGTAGCACGCTCTATTACTACATAAAGGGCCTAATTCAGCAAGGATCGCAAATCAGCAAAATTAGCAAAAAAAAGGGTAAAAACACAAATTCTGGACTTAAATAGCAAAAACTGAGAAAAAAAAAAATTTCTGAGACTTTGTAACTGTATGCACTATGAAAAGTAGGCGTGTAGGGGGCGTACTAAAGGGCTGGACTCGCAAAACCTACGATCAGTGGCGTGTTGTGGGCGTATGCTGATGGTCGGTGCATTCACAATTTTTACAACAGATCGCACATTTCTGATGTGCAGTGACTACAGGTCTACCTTAAAAATTGCACAAGCTAACCTCAGTTGTAGACTGCATGTATACTGCAATCAGTGCTTCATTACACCCAGCTGAAGAAGATCACACCGCAGACCACAAATCACTTCATTCAGCTGTATTGGAACTTAGAAACATGTAAGGTATTGTTTAAAGGGCCCTACACACTGCGTGATAATAATGAAAGACATGAACGATCTCGTTCAATAATGAACGAGATACCGTTCATATCTTTCAGTGTGGAGGCTCAAGCTATGAACGATGCGCGGCCCCGCGCTCGTTCATCGCTGGTGCCCAATCGCCTGTGCATGCAGGCCATATTTGCCTGCACTTCTATGGAGCCGGGTGACGGGGGAGTGAAGAAACTTCACTCCCCCCGTCACTGCTCCCCCGCCGCCGGGTCGCCCGTATCCGCCGTCGGGCAGCTCGGCGGCGGATTGCTCAATGTGTAGGGCCCATTACTCTAACACATGTTGATTGTGAAAATATATGTTACTAACAGATTTGTGTTTACACTTACAAACAATTGAGGTTTGACAACCACACTATTTGATAGAAGCAAATGTAAAATAACCTTTACAAGTATTTTGCTTAGTAGTATCTGCTGAATGACGTTTAGCTTCCTAACATTTTTTTTTAAACAACCAACATTTTTTTGTTAAACAAAACATAACCACATACATTTTATTTTATTTTTTAAATTTTATTTGTGCGCTACACACAAACATATGTTGAAGAACAGCAACACCATCTTTTTATTTACAAGTTTTGCAAATTCTGCTCCATTTGTATACTTTTTGAAACAAATATTTACATATAATTCCTTAAAGTAAGGTATGTAAAGAGAAGCAAATAAACAACATGTAATGTTTGACCACTTCACAATAAAAAAAACACTATTTATTTTTTGATAAAAATGTTACTGTTGTTTCCGAATTAAAATATTTTGACTCCAAAAAAAGTGTGTTTGTTAAAACATATACCAATAATTGCTGTTGTGTAGGGTTTAGAGGCTAGAATTCACACTCTCTCTAGTTGTATATATTTGAACACAGTTATGTGCATTAGTCAAAAAACACTATGGTGTCTTTAAGATAATAATTGCTAAATTACCACAAGATAATTTGGCCAATTAATTGATGATAGAATTGATTTACAATTGTTGAGTAGTTTCTTTAATTTGGGTGCAGGAAAGTAGGTTGTGCAATTTTTAAGGGAAAAACACTGTTGTTAGCAAAAAATGCAACATCAGAAACATGTACGCAAAAATTGCGTACATTTGTAATATGTACACAAAAATTGCGATTATTAGGATGGTTTTCGCAATATTTGCACATTTCACAAGGCCACCTTCTTTTTGTTAAATTAAATTAGTGTTGCAGTTTTTCCATTTGGGCGTGCTTTCGCAATTTTGCTTTTGCTCGCAATTTTTGATAATTTGTAATTTTTGCAATCCTTACTGAATTTGCCCCAATGTTGCAAACAGCATAACCATGTACACACCGCAACCCATTTCCTTGACACTTTCACAACTGGCTATATGGCAAGTATAGCCAGGGCTTTGCTGCAACTACAAATGGATAGACTCAGGTATTAAAACACACCTGAATAAATGATGAGCACATGACAGTGCCAGTACCAGAGTAAACTGAGAACAGGGAAAGGGCAGTGCAATGATGGTACTGTAAAAGTATTGTCACAAACACAGATATTTCACTAACAATAAGCTATTAAAAAGCTAAAGAACTTGTCTTCTCATACCTCAATTCAAACCCACCAACAATTGATCCAATCTTTAATAAAAACTGTGATAAATAGAAATAAAGGGCTAGAAAACAGAGGGACTCCTGTAATTTGCAACCCACAAATGATACAAATATGAGTGTGATTTCAGGCCACACTCTTTTCCGTTTTATATTAGCTAACATATCCCAATTCATGAGGCATGGCTCAAGAAGAACAGCAGCATGCTCGCATTACTTACTGTATATGTGCATTCCGTTTATCAAATACAAATTCTATAATTGTCTCACGAATACAATAACTATGGGAGAGATACAATTAGCCGTAAGGTCTACCCACGGCTAACTGCTCTGCCCTGAGCAATCCAACTGAGTGCCAATACCCAGTGTATTAAGCCCCAGAGCAGGCACTTAACACAGATATCTAGCAGTCTCAGAGGCAACCTCTAGGGCTTAATGCATGGTGTAACCCACAGATTCTGAGCACTGAACGTGGAATAAATAGGTTAACGTGCACTAGCTGCAGTTTACTGCTTCTGGAAAACCCATAGTAATTGAATAGCTCCAATCGTTTAACATTGCAGCTAATTGAATCTGCCCCTACATGTAAGCATTACTCATCCACCTGCAAAACATAAAATAAGTAAGCACTTAAAATATAAAAAAATTGTGACGTGGCCAAGCTTAGGATACAGACTTATGATTACAGTTTCCTCTTGGGTGATTATATATTTGCATAATAAGAGGCATTATGAACTAAATTCTAAACAGCGCTGGAACGGATTCTCACTTTCACTGCAGAAATACAAATGGTTACCACACCTGTAAATGAATGGGGGGAAAAAAGACAAAAAAAATAAATCTATAACCCGAGCTGTAAACTAAGATACTACAGTACTTCATAGGTAGTGCAAGATGAAACCCCAAGCTCCTCACTACAGGACCACAAATACCCCTTCCAGATACTGGAAGCGCATGCTGTAGTCATGTGACTTGGCCGACTAGGTTGGCTCAACTAGTTGGCTTCATATGTTGCAACTTCCATTTTGTAAAACCAATAGATTTGCCAAGCCTTAACTAACCGTGAAAGGTTGTTCTGAAGCATGCTGGCATATACCCCGATGAGAACATGTTCATCAGCCAGCCTGTCTGCCACATCCAGGCTGTACTGTAACCTAGAAGGAGGTTTGGAAATAGGAAATTCTTAACTGTAAAAAAAAAAAGTAAGGAAAAATAAAAAGTGTACACACTAAAACTTCCAGCGACTGCAAAGCAAGAGAACACAAGCACAATGAAATGAAGAGAAGACATGCAGAAATCTAGTTCTCCCTGATTACATGCAGCAGTTAGTGGAAAATAAGTAACTTTATATCCCATAGGCTGGTAGCCCCTCTCGGGTGATGGCCACAGCTCAATCGATCAGTGATATTCTGCTGGAGAAGTGGCCTCAGGACCTATAGAGAAAGCAGCAATGGTAGTATGTAATGAATTGGAAATCTGTGACAACTGATTTTTTGGGTTTGATGAACACTCCTGTTTGCCAAACTGAAAATAATATTCTACACTTGGTATTCCATTTTATCAAGGGTCTTATTTATGGGTTTGAGGTCCTCAGGAATGTTTAAAGATATCGTGATCAGATAAGTGAAGATATTTTCTCTTTTTCTGGTACACATATATAAATACTACATTTGAAATATGTTGTTTTTCAGAAACATACTACTCTATATACACCTCAAAATATTTGGAGGTTCACCTGGTGTTGACCTTACCCTTTTTACGGTTGGGACTTTGGATAATCCATGACATTTGTCAGATGAGCATATTAATCTCTTTTTTCGGTACACATACAGCGTATCTTGCTTTCATTAGTCAACTGATACATTTTTTTTATTGGATTAAAACAGATTGGTGCCCTGTCTCTTGTTGTAAATTGTATATTTCAGTGGCATACTGTGTATAGGAAAGCAAATTAATTATGCTGTACACCAGAAAGTTGGAGTGATCTGGAAAATAATCCACTACTAATCACTGGGCTACACTGATGGAAGCAGTCGCTATCTAAAATGAGAGTGATATTTAAGATTCCCCAAATTAAAAAAATAATATAATTGTTTCTATGGAGTTTTATTGGCAGATGAACAATTCAAATTTCATATCGAAATAACTGACCTACTGAAAAAAGCAGTAAAATACAAATGGCTCTTTATGCAATATCATGGGTTGACGTATCCTTATTTCATCTGCCTGATAAGAATTATAGGAACAATTGCTGTTGTGTAAGCCAGCTGTAATGTGCAGAGCATTATGGAATGTAAGTCTAGAACCACACAACAGTGTAGTTGTGACTTATCAGTAATTGGTTCTTGATCTACCTTATTTCAGCAAACAATAGGTTAATTTTCATTTTTAAAAGCGTAAAGCAGATGTGAGGTAGTCATAAATAAATAGGTCATGTTAATTGTGTCCAAACACGGTGTCATCTCTTTTTTTCAATCCTTCCTGAGCACAGAGTACAAGAGGGCAAATGGCTGCGCACTCTCAACACCATACAGCGCTGTGTGTCCTCATACAGTACATTACTGTTTCAGTCGCACCAGACAGCCCCTTTCAGTGCGGCAGGTCCGGTGCAACTCTGCTACAGCCGGGCATCTTTATGCATCTTAGTTGCAATGCAATGTTACTAGGACGCGCCAGGTAACCGTGGCGATTAATTCAATATGCAACACTTGTATATCGTGTACAACGGAATCTGAATATGTATATGGAGTGTTACAATACAGCGGTCACTGCTTTTCTCCACACCAAGTTCTGTTGTGCTTTGTGTACAGACTTCACACACAGATACAACAGTCACATATCCAATTAATCAGCACTGTCTATTGCTGGTTCCTAGTCGCATTGCATTGCAACTAAGACGCATTTTCAGTTAAAAAGATGTGAAAGACTCCTGGCGTTAGAGTCACACAGGAAATGGCAGCTCGCCTGCGTCAAGCGTGTTGTGTCACATGGCACATTGAGGCTAGTTGTATGAGCACACATTTGTATAGTGCTTCCACAAAGCAAAGCTATAATCAGAGGTAAATTATCCTGTATTTGTTATTCAAAGGTACAAATGTATTGCAAGTCACCAATGAACTATGGGCCTAATTCAGATCTGATCGCAGCAGCAAATTTGTTAGCTAATGGGCAAAACCATGAGCACTGCAGGGGGGGGCAGATGTAACATGTGCAGAGAGAGTTAGATTTGGGTGGCGTGTGTTCAAACTGAAATCTAAATTGCAGTGTAAAAATAAAGCAGCCAGTATTTACCCTGCACAGAAACAAAAAAACGATTTATCATATGATGCGAGCTCCTGTGGACAACTAACATCTGACCTGCATGCAGTCTTGATGGTGCGATATCATGAGCTTTTTTTGTAGTGTGTACATACAACCATACGATTTTAGGGCGTTGACGTCAGCTTGGAACCTACTCCTCCTCCTTTTTCTGCTCCCTGGAAAGCAACTCTAGCTCCTTCAGATATCATTTCATCTTATCTTATTGTTTCATTGTATAGTGTGTATGCCCAAAATCGTATGTCGGGAAATTTTATACAATATTGAATGGGGCGCACATCATACTAGTGTGTACACAGCCTTACAGAGGCTATTTCCACTCGTGGGTGTTCACGACACCCATAGAATGGCAATAGAACCTGTAGCGAGAGCAGCAAGCCACCGAGCCCGCTAGGGGCTTTGTTTGCGCTCGCACCTCCGCCTTACCATTTCCAACCCATTAACACATTTGCCAAAGTTTTCTTTTCACAAATTATTTTTAAAAGGCATCAAAGGTGAAGTAGGCAATGGGCATCTCTTGTCTGTGACCCCAGCTATGTGCGAGATACTCATTCCCTGGCACATGGTGAATGCGCTGGGTTCCTGTCCTTGTCTGTGACCCCAGCTACGTGTGAGATACTCATTCCCTGGCACATGGTGAATGCGCTGGGCTCCTGTCCTTGTCTGTGACCACAGCTACGTGCGAGATACTCATTCCCTGGCACATGGTGAATGCGCTGGGCTCCTGTCCTTTTCTGTGACCCCAGCTACGTGCGAGATACTCATTCCCTGGCACATGGTGAATGCGCTGGGCTCCTGTCCTTGTCTGTGACCCCAGCTATGTGCGAGATACTCATTCCCTGGCACATGGTGAATGCGCTGGGCTCCTGTCCTTGTCTGTGACCCCAGCTACGTGCGAGATACTCATTCCCTGGCACATGGTGAATGCGCAGGGCTCCTGTCCTTGTCTGTGACCCCAGCTACGTGCAAGATACTAATTCCCTGGCACATGGTGAATGTGCTGGGCTCCTGTCCTTTTCTGTGACCCCAGCTACGTGCGAGATACTCATTCCCTGGCACATGGTGAATGCCCTGGGCTACTGTCCTTGTCTGTGACCCCAGCTACGTGCGAGATACTTATTCCCGGGCACATGGTGAATGCACCGGGCTCCTGCCCTTGTCTGTGACCCCAGCTACGTGCGAGATACTCATTCCCTGGCACATGGTGAATGCGCTGGGCTCCTGTCCTTGTCTCTGGCCCCAGCTATGTGTGAGATACTCATTCCCTGGCACATGGTGAATGCACCGGACTCCTGTCCTTGTCTGTGATCCCAGCTACGTGCGAGATACTCATTCCCTGGCACATGGTGAATGCGCTGGGCTCCTGTCCTTGTCTGTGACCCCAGCTACGTGCGAGATACTCATTCCCTGGCACATGGTGAATGCGCTGGGCTCCTGTCCTTGTCTGTGACCCCAGCTATGTGCGAGATACTCATTCCCTGGCACATGGTGAATGCACCGGACTCCTGTCCTTGTCTGTGACCCCAGCTACGTGCGAGATACTCATTCCCTGGCACATGGTGAATGCGCTGGGCTCCTGTCCTTGTCTGTGACTCCAGCTACGTGCGAGATACTCATTCCCGGGCACATGGTGAATGCGCTGAGCTCCTGTCCTTGTCTGTGACCCCAGCTACGTGCGAGATACTCATTCCCTGGCACATGGTGAATGCGCTGGGCTCCTGTCCTTGTCTGTGACCCTAGCTACGTGCGAGATACTCATTCCCTGGCACATGGTGAATGCGCTGGGCTCCTGTCCTTGTCTGTGATCCCAGCTACGTGCGAGATACTCATTCCCAGGCACATGGTGAATGCGCTGGGCTCCTGTCCTTGTCTGTGATCCCAGCTACGTGCGAGATACTCATTCCCTGGCACATGGTGAATGCGCTGGGCTCCTGTCCTTGTCTGTGACCCCAGCTACGTGCGAGATACTCATTCCCAGGCACATGGTGAATGCGCTGGGCTCCTGTCCTTGTCTGTGATCCCAGCTACGTGCGAGATACTCATTCCCTGGCACATGGTAAATGCGCTGGGCTCCTGTCCTTGTCTGTGACCCTAGCTACGTGCGAGATACTCATTCCCTGGCACATGGTGAATGCGCTGAGCTCCTGTCCTTGTCTGTGACCCCAGCTACGTGCGAGATACTCATTCCCTGGCACATGGTGAATGCGCTGGGCTCCTGTCCTTGTCTGTGACCCTAGCTACGTGCGAGATACTCATTCCCGGCACATGGTGAATGCACTGGGCTCCTGTCCTTGTCTGTGACCCCAGCTACGTGCGAGATACTCATTCCCTGGCACATGGTGAATGTGCTGGGCTCCTGTCCTTGTCTGTGACCCCAGCTACGTGCGAGATACTCATTCCCTGGCACATGGTGAATGCACCGGGCTCCTGTCCTTGTCTGTGACCACAGCTACGTGCGAGATACTCATTCCCTGGCACATGGTGAATGCGCTGGGCTCCTGTCCTTTTCTGTGACCCCAGCTACGTGCGAGATACTCATTCCCTGGCACATGGTGAAAGCACCGGGCTCCTGTCCTTGTCTGTGACCCCAGCTATATGTGAGATACTCATTCCCTGGCACATGGTGAATGCCCTGGGCTACTGTCCTTGTCTGTGACCCCAGCTACGTGCGAGATACTCATTCCCGGGCACATGGTGAATGCACCGGGCTCCTGTCCTTGTCTGTGACCCCAGCTACGTGCGAGATACTCATTCCCTGGCACATGGTGAATGCGCTGGGCTCCTGTCCTTGTCTCTGGCCCCAGCTATGTGTGAGATACTCATTCCCTGGCACATGGTGAATGCACCGGACTCCTGTCCTTGTCTGTGATCCCAGCTACGTGCGAGATACTCATTCCCTGGCACATGGTGAATGCGCTGGGCTCCTGTCCTTGTCTGTGACCCCAGCTACGTGCGAGATACTCATTCCCTGGCACATGGTGAATGCGCTGGGCTCCTGTCCTTGTCTGTGACCCTAGCTACGTGCAAGATACTCATTCCCGGGCACATGGTGAATGCGCTGAGCTCCTGTCCTTGTCTGTGACCCCAGCTACGTGCGAGATACTCATTCCCTGGCACATGGTGAATGCGCTGGGCTCCTGTCCTTGTCTGTGACCCTAGCTACGTGCGAGATACTCATTCCCTGGCACATGGTGAATGCGCTGGGCTCCTGTCCTTGTCTGTGATCCCAGCTACGTGCGAGATACTTATTCCCGGGCACATGGTGAATGCACCGGGCTCCTGCCCTTGTCTGTGACCCCAGCTACGTGCGAGATACTCATTCCCTGGCACATGGTGAATGCGCTGGGCTCCTGTCCTTGTCTCTGGCCCCAGCTATGTGTGAGATACTCATTCCCTGGCACATGGTGAATGCACCGGACTCCTGTCCTTGTCTGTGATCCCAGCTACGTGCGAGATACTCATTCCCTGGCACATGGTGAATGCGCTGGGCTCCTGTCCTTGTCTGTGACCCCAGCTACGTGCGAGATACTCATTCCCTGGCACATGGTGAATGCGCTGGGCTCCTGTCCTTGTCTGTGACCCCAGCTATGTGCGAGATACTCATTCCCTGGCACATGGTGAATGCACCGGACTCCTGTCCTTGTCTGTGACCCCAGCTACGTGCGAGATACTCATTCCCAGGCACATGGTGAATGCGCTGGGCTCCTGTCCTTGTCTGTGACCCTAGCTACGTGCGAGATACTCATTCCCTGGCACATGGTGAATGCGCTGAGCTCCTGTCCTTGTCTGTGACCCCAGCTACGTGCGAGATACTCATTCCCTGGCACATGGTGAATGCGCTGGGCTCCTGTCCTTGTCTGTGACCCTAGCTACGTGCGAGATACTCATTCCCTGGCACATGGTGAATGCGCTGAGCTCCTGTCCTTGTCTGTGACCCCAGCTACGTGCGAGATACTCATTCCCTGGCACATGGTGAATGCGCTGGGCTCCTGTCCTTGTCTGTGACCCTAGCTACGTGCGAGATACTCATTCCCGGCACATGGTGAATGCACTGGGCTCCTGTCCTTGTCTGTGACCCCAGCTACGTGCGAGATACTCATTCCCTGGCACATGGTGAATGTGCTGGGCTCCTGTCCTTGTCTGTGACCCCAGCTACGTGCGAGATACTCATTCCCTGGCACATGGTGAATGCACCGGGCTCCTGTCCTTGTCTGTGACCACAGCTACTTGCGAGATACTCATTCCCTGGCACATGGTGAATGCGCTGGGCTCCTGTCCTTTTCTGTGACCCCAGCTACGTGCGAGATACTCATTCCCTGGCACATGGTGAAAGCACCGGGCTCCTGTCCTTGTCTGTGACCCCAGCTATATGTGAGATACTCATTCCCTGGCACATGGTGAATGCCCTGGGCTACTGTCCTTGTCTGTGACCCCAGCTACGTGCGAGATACTCATTCCCGGGCACATGGTGAATGCACCGGGCTCCTGTCCTTGTCTGTGACCCCAGCTACGTGCGAGATACTCATTCCCTGGCACATGGTGAATGCGCTGGGCTCCTGTCCTTGTCTCTGGCCCCAGCTATGTGTGAGATACTCATTCCCTGGCACATGGTGAATGCACCGGACTCCTGTCCTTGTCTGTGATCCCAGCTACGTGCGAGATACTCATTCCCTGGCACATGGTGAATGCGCTGGGCTCCTGTCCTTGTCTGTGACCCCAGCTACGTGCGAGATACTCATTCCCTGGCACATGGTGAATGCGCTGGGCTCCTGTCCTTGTCTGTGACCCTAGCTACGTGCAAGATACTCATTCCCGGGCACATGGTGAATGCGCTGAGCTCCTGTCCTTGTCTGTGACCCCAGCTACGTGCGAGATACTCATTCCCTGGCACATGGTGAATGCGCTGGGCTCCTGTCCTTGTCTGTGACCCTAGCTACGTGCGAGATACTCATTCCCTGGCACATGGTGAATGCGCTGGGCTCCTGTCCTTGTCTGTGATCCCAGCTACGTGCGAGATACTCATTCCCAGGCACATGGTGAATGCGCTGGGCTCCTGTCCTTGTCTGTGATCCCAGCTACGTGCGAGATACTCATTCCCGGCACATGGTGAATGCGCTGGGCTCCTGTCCTTGTCTGTGACCCCAGCTACGTGCGATACTCATTCCCAGGCACATGGTGAATGCGCTGGGCTCCTGTCCATGTCTGTGATCCCAGCTACGTGCGAGATACTCATTCCCTGGCACATCGTGAATGCGCTGGGCTCCTGTCCTTGTCTGTGACCCTAGCTACGTGCGAGATACTCATTCCCTGGCACATGGTGAATGCGCTGAGCTCCTGTCCTTGTCTGTGACCCCAGCTACGTGCGAGATACTCATTCCCTGGCACATGGTGAATGCGCTGGGCTCCTGTCCTTGTCTGTGACCCTAGCTACGTGCGAGATACTCATTCCCGGCACATGGTGAATGCACTGGGCTCCTGTCCTTGTCTGTGACCCCAGCTACGTGCGAGATACTCATTCCCAGGCACATGGTGAATGTGCTGGGCTCCTGTCCTTTTCTGTGACCCCAGCTACGTGCGAGATACTCATTCCCTGGCACATGGTGAATGCACCGGGCTCCTGTCCTTGTCTGTGACCCCAGCTATGTGTGAGATACTCATTCCCTGGCACATGGTGAATGCGCTGGGCTCCTGTCCTTTTCTGTGACCCCAGCTACGTGCGAGATACTCATTCCCTGGCACATGGTGAATGCGCTGGGCTCCTGTCCTTGTCTGTGACCCCAGCTATGTGCGAGATACTCATTCCCTGGCACATGGTGAATGCGCTGGGCTCCTGTCCTTGTCTGTGACCCCAGCTACGTGCGAGATACTCATTCCCTGGCACATGGTGAATGCGCTGGGTTCCTGTCCTCGTCTCTGACCCCAGCTACGTGCGAGATACTCATTCCCGGGCACATGGTGAATGCGCTGGGCTCCTGTTCTTGTCTGTGATCCCAGCTACATGCGAGATACTCATTCCCAGGCACATGGTGAATGCACCGGGCTCCTGTCCTTGTCTGTGACCCCAGCTACGTGCGAGATACTCATTCCCTGGCACATGGTGAATGCGCTGGGTTCCTGTCCTTGTCGGTGACCACAGCTACGTGCGAGATACTCATTCCCAGGCACATGGTGAATGCGCTGGGCTCCTGTCCTTGTCTGTGATCCCAGCTACGTGCGAGATACTCATTCCCAGGCACATGGTGAATGCGCTTGGCTCCTGTCCTTGTCTGTGATCCCAGCTACGTGCAAGATACTCATTCCCAGGCACATGGTGAATGCGCTGGGTTCCTGTCCTAGTCTGTGACCCCAGCTATGTGCAAGATACTCATTCCCTGGCACATGGTGAATGCGCTGGGCTCCTGTCCTTGTCTGTGACCCCAGCTACGTGCGAGATACTCATTCCCTGGCACATGGTGAATGCGCTGGGCTCCTGTCCTTGTCTGTGATCCCAGCTACGTGCGAGATACTCATTCCCAGGCACATGGTGAATGCGCTGGGCTCCTGTCCTTGTCTGTGACCCCAGCTACATGCGAGATACTCATTCCCAGGCACATGGTGAATGCGCTGGGCTCCTGTCCTTGTCTGTGATCCCAGCTACGTGCGAGATACTCATTCCCAGGCACATGGTGAATGCGCTTGGCTCCTGTCCTTGTCTGTGATCCCAGCTACGTGCAAGATACTCATTCCCAGGCACATGGTGAATGCGCTGGGTTCCTGTCCTAGTCTGTGACCCCAGCTATGTGCAAGATACTCATTCCCTGGCACATGGTGAATGCGCTGGGCTCCTGTCCTTGTCTGTGACCCCAGCTACGTGCGAGATACTCATTCCCTGGCACATGGTGAATGCGCTGGGCTCCTGTCCTTGTCTGTGATCCCAGCTACGTGCGAGATACTCATTCCCAGGCACATGGTGAATGCGCTTGGCTCCTGTCCTTGTCTGTGACCCCAGCTATGTGCAAGATACTCATTCCCTGGCACATGGTGAATGCACCGGGCTCCTGTCCTTGTCTGTGACCCCAGCTACGTGCGAGATACTCATTCCCTGGCACATGGTGAATGCACCGGGCTCCTGTCCTTGTCTGTGACCCCAGCTACGTGCGAGATACTCATTCCCTGGCACATGGTGAATGCACCGGGCTCCTGTCCTTGTCTGTGACGCCAGCTATGTGCGAGATACTCATTCCCTGGCACATGGTGAATGCGCTGGGCTCCTGTCCTTGTCTGTGACTCCAGCTATGTGCGAGATACTCATTCCCTGGCACATGGTGAATGCGGTGGGCTCCTGTCCTTGTCTGTGACCCCAGCTACGTGCGAGATACTCATTCCCTGGCACATGGTGAATGCGCTGGGCTCCTGTCCTTGTCTGTGACCCCAGCTATGTGTGAGATACTCATTCCCTGGCACATGGTGAATGCGCTGGGTTCCTGTCCTTGTCTGTGACCCCAGCTACGTGCAAGATACTCATTCTTAGGCACATGGTGAATGCGCTGGGTTCCTGTCCTTGTCTGTGACCCCAGCTATGTGCAAGATACTCATTCCCTGGCACATGGTGAATGCGCTGGGCTCCTGTCCTTGTCTGTGACCCCAGCTACGTGCGAGATACTCATTCCCTGGAACATGGTGAATGCGCTGGGCTCCTGTCCTTGTCTGTGACCCCAGCTACGTGCGAGATATTCATTCCCAGGCACATGGTGAATGCGCTGGGCTCCTGTCCTTGTCTGTGACCCCAACTACGTGCGAGATACTCATTCCCTGGCACATGGTGAATGCACCGGGCTCCTGTCCTTGTCTGTGACCCCAGCTACGTGCGAGATACTCATCACCTGGCACATGGTGAATGCCCTGGGCTCCTGTCCTTGTCTGTGACCCCAGCTATGTGCAAGATACTCATTCCCTGGCACATGGTGAATGCACCGGGCTCCTGTCCTTGTCTGTGACCACAGCTACGTGCGAGATACTCATTCCCCGGCACATGGTGAATGCACCGGGCTCCTGTCCTTGTCTGTGACCCCAGCTACGTGCAAGATACTCATTACCTGGCACATGGTGAATGCGCTGGGCTCCTGTCCTTGTCTGTGACCCCAGCTATGTGCGAGATACTCATTACCTGGCACATGGTGAATGCGCTGGGCTCCTGTCCTTGTCTGTGATCCCAGCTACGTGCGAGATACACATTCCCTGGCACATGGTGAATGCGCTGGGCTCCTGTCCTTGTCTGTGACCCCAGCTACATGCGAGATACTCATTACCTGGCACATGGTGAATGCGCTGGGCTCCTGTCCTTGTCTGTGACCCCAGCTACGTGCGAGATACTCATTCCCTGGCACATGGTGAATGCGCTGGGCTCCTGTCCTTGTCTGTGACCCCAGCTACATGCGAGATACTCATTACCTGGCACATGGTGAATGCGCTGGGCTCCTGTCCTTGTCTGTGACCCCAGCTACGTGCGAGATACTCATTCCCTGGCACATGGTGAATGCGCTGGGCTCCTGTCCTTGTCTGTGACCCCAGCTACGTGCGAGATACTCATTCCCTGGCACATGGTGAATGCGCTGGGCTCCTGTCCTTGTCTGTGACTCCAGCTATGTGCGAGATACTCATTCCCTGGCACATGGTGAATGCGCTGGGCTCCTGTCCTTGTCTATGACCACAGCTACGTGCGAGATACTCATTCCCTGGCATATGGTGTATGCGCTGGGCTCCTGTCCTTGTCTGTGACCCCAGCTACGTGCGAGATATTCATTCCCGGGCACATGGTGAATGCGCTGTGCTCCTGTCCTTGTCTGTGATCCCAGCTACGTGCGAGATACTCATTCCCTGGCACATGGTGAATGCACCGGGCTCCTGTCATTGTCTGTGACCCCAGCTACGTGCGAGATACTCATTTCCTGGCACATGGTGAATGCGCTGGGCTCCTGTCCTTGTCTGTGACCACAGCTACGTGCGAGATACTCATTCCCAGGCACATGGTGAATGCGCTGGGCTCCTGTCCTTGTCTGTGATCCCAGCTACGTGCGAGATACTCATTCCCTGGCACATGGTGAATGCACCGGGCTCCTGTCCTTGTCTGTGACCCCAGCTACGTGCGAGATACTCATTTCCTGGCACATGGTGAATGCGCTGGGCTCCTGTCCTTGTCTGTGATCCCAGCTACATGCGAGATACTCATTCCCTGGCACATGGTGAATGCGCTGGGCTCCTGTCCTTGTCTGTGACCCCAGCTACGTGCGAGATACTCATTCCGAGGCACATGGTGAATGCGCTGGGCTCCTGTCCTTGTCTGTGACCCCAGCTACGTGCGAGATACACATTCCCAGGCACATGGTGAATGCGCTGGGCTCCTGTCCTTGTCTGTGACCCTAGCTACGTGCGAGATACACATTCCCAGGCACATGGTGAATGCGCTGGGCTCCTGTCCTTGTCTGTGACCCCAGCTACGTGCGAGATACTCATTCCCTGGCACATGGTGAATGCGGTGGGCTCATGTCCTTGTCTGTGACCCCAGCTACGTGCGAGATACTCATTCCCTGGCACATGGTGAATGCACCGGACTCCTGTCCTTGTCTGTGACCCCAGCTACATGCGAGATACTCATTCCCAGGCACATGGTGAATGCGCTGGGCTCCTGTCCTTGTCTGTGACCCCAGCTATGTGTGAGATACTCATTCCCTGGCACATGGTGAATGCGCTGGGTTCCTGTCCTTGTCTGTGACCCCAGCTACGTGCAAGATACTCATTCCCATGCACATGGTGAATGCGCTGGGTTCCTGTCCTAGTCTGTGACCCCAGCTATGTGCAAGATACTCATTCCCTGGCACATGGTGAATGCGCTGGGCTCCTGTCCTTGTCTGTGACCCCAGCTATGTGCGAGATACTCATTCCCTGGCACATGGTGAATGCGCTGGGCTCCTGTCCTTGTCTGTGACCACAGCTACGTGCGAGATACTCATTCCCAGGCACATGGTGAATGCACCGGGCTCCTGTCCTTGTCTGTGACCCCAGCTACGTGCGAGATACTCATTCCCTGGCACATGGTGAATGCACCGGGCTCCTGTCCTTGTCTGTGACCCCAGCTATGTGCGAGATACTCATTCCCTGGCACATGGTGAATGCGCTGGGCTCCTGTCCTCGTCTGTGACCCTAGCTACGTGCGAGATACTCATTCCCAGGCACATGGTGAATGCGCTGGGCTCCTGTCATTGTCTGTGACCACAGCTACGTGCGAGTTACTCATTCCCTGGCACATGGTGAATGCACCGGGCTCCTGTCCTTGTCTGTGACCCCAGCTACGTGCGAGATACTCATTCCCAGGCACATGGTGAATGCGCTGGGCTCCTGTCCTTGTCTGTGACCACAGCTACGTGCATGATACTCATTCCCTGGCACATGGTGAATGCGCTGGGCTCCTGTCCTTGTCTGTGACCCCAGCTACGTGCGAGATATTCATTCCCAGGCACATGGTGAATGCGCTGGGCTCCTGTCCTTGTCTGTGACCCCAACTACGTGCGAGATACTCATTCCCTGGCACATGGTGAATGCGCTGGGCTCCTGTCCTTGTCTGTGACCACAGCTACGTGCAAGATACTCATTCCCTGGCACATGGTGAATGCGCTGGGCTCCTGTCCTTGTCTGTGACCCCAGCTATGTGCGAGATACTCATTCCCTGGCACATGGTGAATGCGCTGGGCTCCTGTCCTTGTCTCTGCGCCCCAGCTATGTGTGAGATACTCATTTCCTGGCACATGGTGAATGCGCTGGGCTCCTGTCCTTGTCTGTGACCCCAGCTACGTGCGAGATATTCATTCCCAGGCACATGGTGAATGCGCTGGGCTCCTGTCCTTGTCTGTGACCCCAACTACGTGCGAGATACTCATTCCCTGGCACATGGTGAATGCACCGGGCTCCTGTCCTTGTCTGTGACCCCAGCTACGTGCGAGATACTCATTACCTGGCACATGGTGAATGCGCTGGGCTCCTGTCCTTGTCTGTGACCCCAGCTATGTGCAAGATACTCATTCCCTGGCACATGGTGAATGCGCTGGGCTCCTGTCCTTGTCTGTGACCCCAGCTACGTGCGAGATACTCATTCCCAGGCACATGGTGAATGCGCTGGGCTCCTGTCCTTGTCTGTGACCCCAGCTACGTGCAAGATACTCATTCCCTGGCACATGGTGAATGCGCTGGGCTCCTGTCCTTGTCTGTGACCCCAGCTATGTGCAAGATACTCATTCCCTGGCACATGGTGAATGCGCTGGGCTCCTGTCCTTGTCTGTGACCCCAGCTACGTGCGAGTTACTCATTCCCTGGCACATGGTGAATGCACCGGGCTCCTGTCCTTGTCTGTGACCCCAGCTACGTGCGAGATACTCATTCCCAGGCACATGGTGAATGCGCTGGGCTCCTGTCCTTGTCTGTGACCACAGCTACGTGCATGATACTCATTCCCTGGCACATGGTGAATGCGCTGGGCTCCTGTCCTTGTCTGTGACCCCAGCTACGTGCGAGATATTCATTCCCAGGCACATGGTGAATGCGCTGGGCTCCTGTCCTTGTCTGTGACCCCAACTACGTGCGAGATACTCATTCCCTGGCACATGGTGAATGCGCTGGGCTCCTGTCCTTGTCTGTGACCACAGCTACGTGCAAGATACTCATTCCCTGGCACATGGTGAATGCGCTGGGCTCCTGTCCTTGTCTGTGACCCCAGCTACGTGCAAGATACTCATTCCCTGGCACATGGTGAATGCGCTGGGCTCCTGTCCTTGTCTGTGACCCTAGCTACGTGCGAGAAACTCATTCCCTGGCACATGGTGAATGCGCTGGGCTCCTGTCCTTGTCTGTGACCCCAGCTATGTGTGAGATACTCATTCCCAGGCACATGGTGAATGCGCTGGGCTCCTGTCCTTGTCTGTGACCCCAGCTACATGCGAGATACTCATTCCCTGGCACATGGTGAATGCGCTGGGCTCCTGTCCTTGTCTGTGACCCTAGCTATGTGCGAGATACTCATTCCCTGGCACATGGTGAATGCGCTGGGCTCCTGTCTTTGTTTCTGCCCCAGCTATGTGCGAGATACTCATTCCCTGGCACATGGTGAATGCGGTGGGCTCCTGTCTTTGTCTCTGCCCCAGCTATGTGCGAGATACTCATTCCCTGGCACATGGTGAATGCGCTGGGCTCCTGTCCTCGTCTGTGACCCCAGCTACGTGCGAGATACTCATTCCCTGGCACATGATGAATTCGCTGGGCTCCTGTCCTTGTCTGTGACCACAGCTACGTGCGAGATACTCATTCCCTGGCACATGATGAATGCGCTGGGCTCCTGTCCTTGTCTGTGACCACAGCTACGTGCGAGATACTCATTTCCTGGCACATGGTGAATGCGCTGGGCTCCTGTCCTTGTCTGTGATCCCAGCTACATGCGAGATACTCATTCCCTGGCACATGGTGAATGCGCTGGGCTCCTGTCCTTGTCTGTGACCCTAGCTACGTGCGAGATACACATTCCCAGGCACATGGTGAATGCGCTGGGCTCCTGTCCTTGTCTGTGACCCCAGCTACGTGCGAGATACTCATTCCCTGGCACATGGTGAATGCACCGGGCTCCTGTCCTTGTCTGTGACCCCAGCTACGTGCGAGATACTCATTCCCTGGCACATGGTGAATGCGCTGGGCTCCTGTCCTTGTCTGTGACCCCAGCTACGTGCGAGATACTCATTCCCAGGCACATGGTGAATGCGCTGGGCTCCTGTCCTTGTCTGTGACCCCAGCTACGTGCAAGATACTCATTCCCTGGCACATGATGAATGCGCTGGGTTCCTGTCCTTGTCTGTGACCCCAGCTATGTGCGAGATACTCATTCCCTGGCACATGGTGAATGCGCTGGGCTCCTGTCCTTGTCTGTGACCACAGCTATGTGCGAGATACTCATTCCCTGGCACATGGTGAATGCGGTGGGCTCATGTCCTTGTCTGTGACCCCAGCTACGTGCGAGATACTCATTCCCTGGCACATGGTGAATGCACCGGACTCCTGTCCTTGTCTGTGACCCCAGCTACATGCGAGATACTCATTCCCAGGCACATGGTGAATGCGCTGGGCTCCTGTCCTTGTCTGTGACCCCAGCTATGTGTGAGATACTCATTCCCTGGCACATGGTGAATGCGCTGGGTTCCTGTCCTTGTCTGTGACCCCAGCTACGTGCAAGATACTCATTCCCAGGCACATGGTGAATGCGCTGGGTTCCTGTCCTAGTCTGTGACCCCAGCTATGTGCAAGATACTCATTCCCTGGCACATGGTGAATGCGCTGGGCTCCTGTCCTTGTCTGTGACCCCAGCTACGTGTGAGATACTCATTCCCTGGCACATGGTGAATGCGCTGGGCTCCTGTCCTTGTCTCTGCGCCCCAGCTATGTGTGAGATACTCATTTCCTGGCACATGGTGAATGCGCTGGGCTCCTGTCCTTGTCTGTGACCCCAGCTACGTGCGAGATATTCATTCCCAGGCACATGGTGAATGCGCTGGGCTCCTGTCCTTGTCTGTGACCCCAACTACGTGCGAGATACTCATTCCCTGGCACATGGTGAATGCACCGGGCTCCTGTCCTTGTCTGTGACCCCAGCTACGTGCGAGATACTCATTACCTGGCACATGGTGAATGCGCTGGGCTCCTGTCCTTGTCTGTGACCCCAGCTATGTGCAAGATACTCATTCCCTGGCACATGGTGAATGCGCTGGGCTCCTGTCCTTGTCTGTGACCCCAGCTACGTGCGAGATACTCATTCCCAGGCACATGGTGAATGCGCTGGGCTCCTGTCCTTGTCTGTGACCCCAGCTACGTGCAAGATACTCATTCCCTGGCACATGATGAATGCGCTGGGTTCCTGTCCTTGTCTGTGACCCCAGCTATGTGCGAGATACTCATTCCCTGGCACATGGTGAATGCGCTGGGCTCCTGTCCTTGTCTGTGACCACAGCTACGTGCGAGATACTCATTCCCAGGCACATGGTGAATGCACCGGGCTCCTGTCCTTGTCTGTGACCCCAGCTATGTGCGAGATACTCATTCCCTGGCACATGGTGAATGCGCTGGGCTCCTGTCCTCGTCTGTGACCCTAGCTACGTGCGAGATACTCATTCCCAGGCACATGGTGAATGCGCTGGGCTCCTGTCCTTGTCTGTGACCCCAGCTACGTGCGAGATACTCATTCCCAGGCACATGGTGAATGCGCTGGGCTCCTGTCCTTGTCTGTGACCACAGCTACGTGCATGATACTCATTCCCTGGTACATGGTGAATGCGCTGGGCTCCTGTCCTTGTCTGTGACCCCAGCTACGTGCGAGATATTCATTCCCAGGCACATGGTGAATGCGCTGGGCTCCTGTCCTTGTCTGTGACCCCAACTACGTGCGAGATACTCATTCCCTGGCACATGGTGAATGCGCTGGGCTCCTGTCCTTGTCTGTGACCACAGCTACGTGCAAGATACTCATTCCCTGGCACATGGTGAATGCGCTGGGCTCCTGTCCTTGTCTGTGACCCCAGCTATGTGCGAGATACTCATTCCCAGGCACATGGTGAATGCGCTGGGCTCCTGTCCTTGTCTGTGACCCTAGCTACGTGCGAGATACTCATTCCCTGGCACATGGTGAATGCGCTGGGCTCCTGTCCTTGTCTGTGACCCCAGCTATGTGTGAGATACTCATTCCCAGGCACATGGTGAATGCGCTGGGCTCCTGTCCTTGTCTGTGACCCCAGCTACATGCGAGATACTCATTCCCTGGCACATGGTAAATGCGCTGGGCTCCTGTCCTTGTCTGTGACCCTAGCTATGTGCGAGATACTCATTCCCTGGCACATGGTGAATGTGCTGGGCTCCTGTCTTTGTCTCTGCCCCAGCTATGTGCGAGATACTCATTCCCTGGCACATGGTGAATGCGGTGGGCTCCTGTCTTTGTCTCTGCCCCAGCTATGTGCGAGATACTCATTCCCTGGCACATGGTGAATGCGGTGGGCTCCTGTCCTCGTCTGTGACCCCAGCTACGTGCGAGATACTCATTCCCTGGCACATGGTGAATGCGCTGGGCTCCTGTTCTTGTCTGTGATCCCAGCTACGTGCGAGATACTCATTCCCTGGCACATGGTGAATGCGCTGGGCTCCTGTCCTTGTCTGTGACCCCAGCTACGTGCGAGATACTCATTCCCTGGCACATGGTGAATGCGCTGGGCTCCTGTCCTTGTCTGTGACCACAGCTACGTGCGAGATACTCATTCCCTGGCACATGGTGAATGCACCGGACTCCTGTCCTTGTCTGTGACCCCAGCTACGTGCGAGATACTCATTTCCTGGCACATGGTGAATGCGCTGGGCTCCTGTTCTTGTCTGTGATCCCAGCTACGTGCGAGATACTCATTCCCTGGCACATGGTGAATGCGCTGGGCTCCTGTCCTTGTCTGTGACCCCAGCTACGTGCGAGATACTCATTCCCTGTCACATGGTGAATGCGCTGGGCTCCTGTCCTCGTCTGTGACCCTAGCTACATGTGGGATACTCATTCCCTGGCACATGGTGAATGTGCTGGGCTCCTGTCCTGGTCTGTGATCCCAGCTACGTGCAAGAAACTCATCCTCTGACACATGGTGAATGCGCTGGGCTCCTGTTGGATTAAGGAGGATTATTGTGAATATCGGTATTCCCCTTTAACTTCGAGGGAAACACAATATTGGACAGGCCTGCATCAGTTTGGAAAGTTTGAGAAGTCCAAGTACTAGAATAGTTGTTTATAAATATTTATTAGTTCATGTTTAGATTGTTTATAATTATTTTCGAATATAATTACAATTCTCTCTAGCTGTGATTAATAAGCTTAATGAAAGGTATTTTTTTTTTATGCATACAAAAGTTAAATGACACATAAATACCTCTAGTCTACATAATGGTCAGTCTTGATTAGTGGGATTAAAGCACAAGCACACACCTCAATGTCCTGGAAGACTGTTAGTTGACTATCTGCAGCGTCTAGCACTACAAGCCTGAAACTTACCCTTTGCCTTTCAGTAAGGTTGGAGCGGCTCTAGCTAGCTGTCTGCTCTGTTCTACCTCTGAGGTCTTTTGGGAAGAGCTGGTTAACAAGACAGAACAATGTAGATAAAGCGTATGACAAATACGTGGCAACAGGTAATGGTTACATACAAATGAAATGTAGCTAAAGATAACATATAATGTCATTTATAAGGAGAGGAATCATTTGTGTCCTCCATCAAAGTAAAATAGCAGCAGATGCAAGGGGCACCACTTTGCCTTGTACCAATATATTGATAAAAATTCCCAAAGGAATCAAATCAATGTTTCCTGGACTTTAGTTAGCTTGGACTTTCGTCAGGTTCCAATAAACAAACAGCATAAGAGATACGCCCACATTTATGCAGCATCAACTTTTGTGGGTGACAGTGCAGAAAGTGATACCGCACAGAGTCTTAGCTTACACAAAGTCATCATCATTACTTCTATTAAAAGAGCAACTAAATATTTTTGCAGTACAATCAGAATTTGATTCATGCACATCAGTAACTGTTTTAGAGGAAGATTACAATCTGCTTTCCCTACCATAGGCACACATCCTGTATTCACACACCATCAGTGGCAATTTAGGAGATAATTAGCCCCCTCTATGTCCTTGGACTATGGAAAGAAACTGAAGCACCAGGAAAACTAAGCTGCGCATATACATGCAGACAGCACATTCTGGTTGGAATAGAACCCAAGCAATGAAAACCACTGTGCCACCGTCACATGAAGGAACACATCTGGTGAAAGGACAGTGCAACAGAGGAGTATTCTGTATGCCACCTATGGGATCTGGTCTCTAGGACGACAGGTCAAAAGGTCGACATGAGTTTTTCACTATTTTTTTCTTTTTTTGAACTTTTTCATACTTAACGATTCACGCGGACTACAATTGGGAATAGTAACCTGTGCAGAGCGCAGCAAGGCACTTTGCCCGAACGCTCGCCATGCGAGGGGACACGGTGCACTAATTGGGGTTCCCGGTCACTGTACGGAGAAAACGACACACAAAAAAAATCAAAAACTCATGTCGACCTTTTGACCTGTCAACCTAGACCATGTCGACAAAGAGACCCTGTTGACCTAGTTACTGTCGACCTTCCATACCACACCCGTCACCTATAACTATGCTGAATACATTGGTTCATTAGTTTTCATGTTGAGTGACACAGGGGTATATTCAATTAGTGTTGGATCCTCTTCGACAGAGAGGATCCGACACTTCAATATTCAATTTGTGGGCATTTCCGACAGGTTTTTGCCCATTTTCAACAATGGCGATCCGACTTTTTTTAAAGTCGAATTGGCATTGTCGAAAACGGGCCAAAAATCTGTCGGAAATGCACGCAAATTCGTCAAAAGAGGTGTATCGGCGGGCAAATTCACCGATCCACCTGTTTTCTTTGTCGGAATTTACGACAAGTAAAAAAACGGCCCTTTTCTTGCCCTAAAAACTGACTTTTTTTCAACCTGTCAGAAATTCTGACAGGAACTGAATACCTGCCATAGCGTTTTATATTAGCAGCTTTTGTCCAGGTTCTCTAGTTTCATCTTTGTAGTATTTCAATAACGACGGAATCACAAAAATTTAAAAAGCAAAAGGTGGATGCCTATGTATAATGCAAACAGATATTGTAATTAATGAAGCTTAATAACTTATTAATTTTTATTAAAATACAAGTTCAACTAGCAGCAAAGCATAAAAACATAGCTGTTCCAAAAATAGGAAAACTGTGAAATAAAATACATCATCAATGCAGAGAACCTTTATATAAACGATTAATGTAAAGCAATATATTGCCTTATAAGTAGGGAGGGTTGTGGCAAAGCACATGGATAGGCTTGTATATATAGTTAGCAGACAATCTCTCCTGCTAGTGATTATATTGCTCTATATTGGCACCTTTTAAATAATATACTGTATAGTGTTGTTCTATCCTAATTGTTATAATGTATTGAAATTATATCTACTGTAAAATATATGTATTGTATATAAAAAAAAATTATTCTTAGAGCAGTATTTCCCAACCTCATTCCTCTAAGCACAGTAACAGTCCTGGTTTTAAGGATAGCCATACTTTAGCATGTGACTTGACTAGTATCTCTGATAGTTTGCCATCTGTGCTCAAGCATGGATATCTTTAAAACCTGGACTGCTAGTGTGCTTTGATGACTGATGTTGGGAAACACTGTCCTAGAGAGTAATAATAATAATAATAATAATAATAATAATAATGTTAGGGACTTTCTGTAGGGCAGGCACTACACTGTCAGTGTGAGGCAATTTGATCCAATAGAGGTATAGGTCAGGTAGCTGTTATCCGGATACCCGTTAACCAAAATATTCCCCCCAAAATTATATTTTGGCCCTGTAGTAGCGTCAAGCCGTGGCCGGCGTTGTGACGTCACTGGAGTCCGTGGCCAAGCACAGACAGCTGGGGGAATGGCTTTGGAGCCATTCCCTCAATGTTACTACTCCCAGAACCTGCTGCTGACTCCAGCCTACATACTGGACCTCGGCGCCGACACATCGGGCCCTCCGCAGATCCCTGGGACCCATACGGAAAACACGTATTCGGTTATCCAGAAAAATCCTGTATCTGGAATGCTCCTGGTCTCGAGCATCCCGGATATGAGATACTCAACCTGTATACTGTGCATCATTGACCTGCATAGTTTATACAGGAGCAGACTCTGCTATTGCTGTACGTAATACGATATGCGGGATGTTATGGAGTCCGAGATGGCCGGAGGTGCAGGATGCCGGCTGATCTCGGACACCACTCTTTTAACAGATTGCCAAATTTTAAAAAATGTCTGAGGTTGTCCGGCATCCCGCACCTCCAACGATCACGGACTCAATTACATCCTGCTGCATAACAATGAGAAATATTTTAGTGATAATAAAAATTATTTTTCTACATTATCACTAGTAGGATAGATCAACAATATATATTATTTAAAAGCAAACAAATCACTAGCAGACGACATTGGGGGTAATTCAGATCTGATCGTAGATGTGCTAAATTTAGCACAACTACGATCAGTTACTCTGTCATGTGGAGCTACAGTAAGCCCAGCACAGGATAGATATACTCCAGGCACAAGTCCGCCCCGCATGTCAGGCCCTACCCCGCAAGGGGGAAAAAGCATTGCACAGCGGCGATGCTTTTGCACTCGGTGAGTAGCGCTCTGCCTGTGCAGCCTAGCTGCGCTGGCAGGTGGCTACCCTCCACGTTCTGGGTCGCAGCGGCTGCGTGCAACGGTCCGGACACACCTCCATTGCCCGGACCGCGCCCCGCCATTGGCGCTCTAACGCCGCTGGCACACCCCCTCCCACCTCTGCCTGTCAATCAGGCAGAGGCGATCGCAGCCCTGAGATGCTGTTAGCATCTCACTGGGCTCCCGGGGTGTGCGTGCACACTCAGCAAAGGGCTTCAGACTGCGATCGCTGCCGCGATCCAGTCTGAATTAGGCCCATAGTCTGCTGATTAATGTACAAAGCAAACCTATATCCAAATTGATTTGTTCCAACCCTCCTCCGCTTATAAAGCATTATGCTGCTTTAAAGTAATAGTTGGGCAAAGTGGGCCTCTGCACTGATAATACATTTTAATTCAAAATGTTTTTACCTTTGCCACAACTGCGCATATAATATTTTGCTGCCTTACAGCTAGCTGCATGGGTATCTTAATGCAAATCAATAAAAGGTATTAAGTTACACTATTTCTGATATCAGTTGGTGCACCATACAGATAAACAGCAGCCTTTCACTCTCTTGTTCTTTGGTGGCAGCACTCAATCTACACAAGGAGCTTGTGAGTCAGATACAGACAGAGGTGTATCTAGTGGACCGGGCGCCCCTGGCAAAGTAAGGGTTCTGCCCCCCCCCTCCCCCCCAAAGTTTAGAACAGGGAAGGTGCATGTGCAAAAAAGGGGCATGATCTTGTGGGAAAGGGGCATGACCACACAATAGTACTCCCAATTCAAATTACATTACACAGTAGTACCCCTTACACATCATGCCCACACAGTAATCCTTGTCACACTGTGGAGAAATCAGCAGTGCCTGGCGCGGGCAAGGAGGGGCACTGCCCAGCGATGCCACCAGCAGTCAGGGGGTATAATCAAATATTAATGGCAGTGAAAAGGTATCTCTGCGCACTAACTAGTAGTGGTGATGTAGTGATATATTAAGAATAGCAGTCTAGTAGTTTATTTTGAGTTTCTTCACTATAGTGCATTGTGGTACCGAACACCGACGCCAGCTCTTGGCTGCTGTGCGAACCACCAGCCCAGGCACTGCCACTATTAAGTGATTCCACACCCTTGCCAAGGGTGGCACCACCAGGCAACACCGCCTCCTCGGCCAGTGCACCTGTTGAGTGCCATCCTGGCTAATGGGTAGATAACCTCCTGTCCCCAGCACATAGCCATAGTCCCCACCCCCTCCCAGCACATAGAAGTAGTCCCCATCCCGCTCCCAGCACATAGTCGTAGTCTCCATCCCGCTCCCAGCACATAGTCGTAGTCTCCATCCCGCTCCCAGCACATAGACGTAGACCCCCTCCTCCTCCCAGCACATAGAAGTAGTCCCCATCCCACTCCCAGCAAATAGCCGTAGTCTCCATCCCACTCCCAGCACATAGCCGTAGTTCCCCTCCTCCTCCCAGCACATAGCCGTTATCTCCATCCCCCTCCCAGCACATAGCCATGGTCTCCCCCCTCCCAGCACATAGCCATGGTCGCCCCCCTCCCAGCACATAGCCATGGTCGCCCCCCTCCCAGCACATAGCCATGGTCTCCCCCACTCCCTCATATAGTCCTCTCCCCTCACTGCATATAGTCCTCTCCCCTCCCAGCACAGTCTCCCCCCTCCCTGCATATAGTCTTCTTCCCTCCCAGCACAGTCTCCCCCCTCCCTGCATATAGTCTTCTTCCCTCCCAGCACAGTCTCCCCCCTCCCTGCATATAGTCCTCTCCCCTCCCAGTACATAGTCTCCCCCTCCCTGCATATAGTCTTCTCCCCTCCCAGCACAGTCTCCCCCTTCCCTGCATATAGTACTCTCCCCTCCCAGTACATAAGTCTCCCCCCTCCCTGCATATAGTCCTCTCCCCTCCTGGCACATAAGTCTTCCCCCCTGCATATAGTCCCCTCCCCTCCCAGTACAAAGTCTCCCCCCTCCCTGCATATAGTCCTCTCCCCGGGTGATATTCATGTGACCGCTGGTCAGCTGACCGACAGTCACATGACCTCCTCCACGAGCCCGACGGCTCACTTTCCCGATGGTCGGCATGCCGACCAACAGGGACTATTTCCACTCGTAGGTGTCCACGACACCCACAGAGTGGGAATAGAACCCGTGGCGACCGCAGGTCGCCACCGAGCCCGCAGCGTGGCGAGCGCAGCGAGCCCGCAAGGGGCTTGCTGCACTCGTCCCTCCCCGCCAGGATCCCGGCGTCGGTATGCTGCCGGGATCCCGGCGTCGGTAAGCTGACCGGCGGTCAGGAGACCGCCGGTCAGCCATACTACACCCCTCTCCCCTCCTGGCACAGAGTCTCCCCCCTCCCTGCATATAGTCCTCTCCCCTCCCAGTACATAGTCTCCCCCCTCCCTGCATATAGTCCTCTCCCCTCCCAGCACATAGTCTTCCCCCCTGCATATAGTCCTCTCCCCTCCCAGCACATAAGTCTTCCCCCCTGCATATAGTCCCCTCCCCTCCCAGCACATAGTCTTCCCCCCTGCATATAGTCCTCTCCCCTCCCAGTACATAGTCTCCCCCTCCCTGCATATAGGGGGTAATTCCAAGTTGATTGCAGCAGGAATTTAGTTAGCAATTGGGCAAAACCATGTGCATTGCAGGGGAGGCAGATTTAACATGTGCAGAGAGAGTTAGATTTGGGTGGGTTATTTTATTTCTGTGCAGAGTAAATACTGGCTGCTTTATTTTTACACTGCAAATTAGATTGCAGATTGAACACACCCCACCCAAATCTAACTCTCTCTGCACATGTTAAATCTGCCTCCCCTGCAGTGCACATGGTTTTGCCCAATTGCTAACTAAATTCCTGCTGCGATCAACTTGGAATTACCACCATAGTCCTCTCCCCTCCTGGCACAGAGTCTTCCCCCTCCCTGCATATAGTATTCTCCCCTCCCAGCACAGAGTCTCCCCCCTCCTGCATATAGTCCTCTCCCCTCCCTGCATATAGTCCTCTCCCCTCCCAGCATCTAGTCCTCTCCCCTCCCAGTATATAGTCTCCCTCCTCCCAGCACATAGTCTCCCCCCTGCATATAGTCCTCTCCCCTCCCAGTACATAGTCTCCCCCCTCCCAACACAGTCTCCCCCCTCCCTGCATATAGTCCTTTACCCTCCCTGCATATAGTGCTCTCCCTCCCTGCATATAGTCCTTTCCCCTCCCTGCATATAGTCCTCCCCCTCAAAGCACATATCAATTAATATGTTGCAGTACCTAGTGTGATGAGCTGGGCACCGCCTGGGCTGGAGGATTGCACAGTAGGCAGGAACACCACACTTCAGCACTGTACCACACTTCATGAAGAAAGTTAAAGTAAACTACAGCTCACAGCAAGGGCTGCTGGAACTGTAGTTTACTTTCACGTTCTTCACTAGTGCATTGCGTTGCCGAACACCGGCGCCTTTTCCTGCCTACTGTGAGATCCTCCAGCCCAGGTGATGCCACTACTAAGTGATTCCACCCATTGGCTTGAGGTTGGCACTGCTGGGCGGCGCCCCCTCCCTGGCTGGCACCCCTGGCGAGTGCCATCCTGGCCAATGGGTAGATAAACCCCTGGATACAGATGTTGTTAGACACCCCCTCCCCCCTTTATTTTTTGTTATTTAGAATAATTTGGAAGAATTTGATTGTTTCTATATTAGTAAGACCGGTGACCTGACAAAGCAAGCATGCCATAGAAACCCAAATCACACTTTTAAACAGACATGCTGCGTTAGCAGAAAATTGTATTTAGCAGATGTTGTCTAACAGAAAGTTTATTATTTTAAACCATAAATATGCAAATTGCTGCATTAACAAACAATACGGACAATCTGTGCTTTCCCCTTGAACACCTACACATTTGTCTTCTCATTCTGGAGGGAAAAGTGAAACGCGCACAGAGTACAGATACAGACTGTGAAACTTACAAACAACCTAGCTAGATATACACCAGGCACAAGAAGGATTTTGGTCCGGGGTATTTGAAACACCAGTGACATTTTAAATATGCTGCGGCAGGAAATGGGTCTCACACCCATTCACCACAGTTCTGGTGGTTGCTGTTTGGAAACTATTGCAAACAAAAATGCATCCAGAGCCATTAGATTCACGTCTTTGGAGAGAAGTAATTAATGTTAGGTAGTTTGAATTTTTTTTTCAAATATGGCATGGTGTCAGCATGAATGACCAGTGTCGCCACCAAGAAGAGTCACTGAATTTATGCTACATTTTAAACAAATTTCACCAGATCAGTCTGACATTATTATTAGGGATACAATATATTCTCTTTTAAAGCAGCTGGCTGTATTAGCAAATAGGCATGGGCCAACTTTTTAAGGTGATGTAAATATAATTCAAGTCACAAGCGAATCACTGCAGCATCATGCCGTTCAAAACTCAGGTAGCATTTTTTTGGCATCTGAACACACAAACTGAAATCAGTTCAATTCTGAATTATTCAATTTTCAGTATGTGTTATACTATATGAACTTTAACATTTTTTCTTATGTGAAGAGATATAGGCAGTTTAGCAATTACTGTGCTTTTATTTATTTATTTATTAACAGTTACTTATATAGCCCAGCATATTGTGTTACACTTTGCAATTGGGAACAAACAGTAATAAAACAAAACTGGGTAATAACAGACATACAGCTTGTCCTCATACTGTACATCACTGCTGCAGTTGCACCAAACAGCTACTCTCGGAGAGCCAGGTCCTGTGAGAATCTGCTAGCGCTGGGTGTCTTTTTTGCCATAAATGCATCTTCGTCGCAAGGCAATGTGATTAGGACACACCGGGAGAATGTGCTGATTAATTTGATGTATGACACCTATACATCTGTGTGAGACTGATTCTCTGAATCTGCATACGAAGTGCCGTGTTGCAGAGTCCGTAGCTTTTTTCAATGCCAAGTTCTGTTGTTCTTTGTTTACAGATTCTATGACACAGATATACAAGTGTCGCATATAACACAGGCTTCAGGTCCTCAGAGGCTAAAGTATCGAACCTGTAGAACTTAGCAAACGTGTTCGACCCAGACCAAGTAGCTGCTCGGCAAAGCTGCAAAGCCGAGACACCCTGGGTAGCCGCCCAGGAAGACCCCACTTTACGAGTAGAGTGGGTCTTAAAAGATGTTGGACACGGCAAGCCTGCCGTAGAATATGCATGCTGGATAGTGAACCTGATCCAGCGAGAAATCGTCTGCTTAGAAGCAGGACACCCAATGTTCTTGGGATAACACAGGACAAACAGAGAGTCCAATTTTCTGTGACGAGCAATCCTCTTCACATAGATTTTCAGAGCCCTTACAACATCCAAGGACTTTGATGAAATTGAGGAGTTATTAGCAACTAGCACCACAATAGGTTGGTTGATATGAAATGCCGACACAACCTTCGGAAGGAACTGCTGATGTGTCTGGAGCTCAGCACTATCTTCGTGGAAGATCAAGTAGGGGCTCTTACAAGACAAAGCCCCCAACTCCGACACACGTCAGGCAGAAGCTAAAACCAACAAAGTGACAGCCTTCCACGTGAGAAATTTAACCTCAACATCCGGTAGAGGTTCAAACCAATCCGATTGGAGGAACTGTAACACCACGTTAAGATCCCAGGACGCCGTAGGCGGCACAAAGGGAGGCTGGATGTGCAGAACCCCTTTCAAGAAAGTCTGAACCTCAGGAAGGGAAGCCAATTGTTTCTGGAAGAAAATGGATAGAACCGAAATCTGGACCTTTACAGATCCCAACCGCAGGCCCATATCCACACCTGCTTGCAGGAAGAGGAGAAACCGTCCCAGTTGAAACTCGACCGTAGGAAACTTCTTGGACTCAAGCCAAGATACATACTTTTTCCAAATGCGATGGTAATGTTTAGACGTTACTCCTTTCCTAGCCTGTATCAGGGTAGGAATAACTTTGTTCGGAATGCCCCACCGAGCTAAGATGTGGCGTTCAACCTCCATACCGTCAAACGTAGCCGCGGTAAGTTTTGATAAGCAAACGGCCCCTGCTGTAGCAGGTTCTCCCGAAGAGGAAGAGGCCTCGGCTCTTCCAGCAGTAGATCCAGAAGATCTGCGTACCAAGCCCTTCTTGGCCAGTCCGGAGCAATGAGGATTGCTTGAACTCTTGTTCTCCTTATGAGCTTTAGAACCCTTGGAATTAGTGGAAGTGGAGGAAACACGTACACCAACTGGAACACCCACAGAGTTACCAGGGCATCCACCGCCACTGCTTATGGGTTTCTTGACCTTGAGCAATACCTCCAAAGTTTTTTGTTGAGACGGGAGGCCATCATGTCTATTTGAGGAACTCCCCAAAGATTTGTCACCTCCGTGAACACCTCCGGATGGAGGCCCCACTCTCCTGGTTGGAGATCGTGTCTGCTGAGGAAGTCCGCTTCCCAGTTGTCCACTCCCAGACTGAAAATTTCTGACAGTGCTACCCCGTGCTTTTCTGCCCAGAGGATGATTCTTGTTACCTCTGACATTGCAGCCCTGCTCTTTGTTCCGCCTTGTCGGTTTATGTAGGCCACTGTCGTTACATTGTCTGACTACAGTTGAAGGGGTTGATCTCGCAGAAGGTGAGTCACTTGGAGAAGACCGTTGTATACGGCTCTTATTTCCAGAATGTTTATTGGAAGACTGGATTCCAGACTTGACCACCTTCCTTGGAAGGTTTCCCCTTGAGTGACTGCGCCCCAGCCTCGGAGACTGGCATCCGTGGTCAGAAGGATCCAGTCCTGAATCCCGAACCTGCCGCCCTCCAGAAGGTGTAGCCACCAGAGGAACGAAATCCTTGCTTTCGGCGACAGCCGTATCCTCAGGCGCATATGTAGATGAGAACCCGACCACTTGTCTAGGAGATCCAGTTGGAAGGATCGAGCATGAAATCTTCCATATTGTAGAGCCTTGTAGGAGGCCACCATCTTCCCCAGAAGGCGAATGCACTGATGAACCAAAACCCGGGATGGCTTCAGGACATCCCGGACCATTGTTTGTAGAACCAACGCTTTCTCCTCTGGCAGAAACACCCTCTGCACTTCCATGTCAAGGATCATCCCCAGGAAAGACAATCTCCTTGTCGGCTCCAAATGTGACTTTGGCAGGTTCAGGATCCAACCATGAACCCTGAGCAGATGAGTCGTGAGAGCAATGGACTTTAACAGCTTCTCCCTGGACGACGCCTTTATCAACAAATCATCCAGGTATGGAATTATGTTCACTCCCTGTCTGTGGCGGAGAACCATCATCTCTGCCATCACCTTGGTGAACACCCTCGGTGCCGTGGAGAGACCGAATGGCAGTGCCTGAAACCGAAAGAGACTGTCTTACAGTGCAAATCTGAGATAAAGCCTGGTGCAGAGGCCAAATCAGAATGTGGAGATACGCATCCTTGATATCTAGGAATACCAGAAACTCCCCCTCCTCCAGACCTGAAATCACCGCTCTCAGAGACTCCATCTTGAATTTGAACTCCCTTAGATAAAGGTTTAGCGATTTCAAGTTCAAAATTGGTCTGACCGAACCATCCGGTTTTGGTACCCCAAAAAGGTTTGAATAGTAACCTACGTTGTGCATATGAGGTGGAACTGGAACAATGACCTCTGCCTTTTCCAATTTTTGGATAGCTTCCTGTAGGACAGTTCTGTCTGACAGTAAAGTTGGCAAGCCTGATTTGAAGAATCGGTGAGGTGGGGTTTCTTGAAACTCCAGTCTGTACCCCTGGGACACAATATCCTGTACCCAGGGATCCAGGCCGGACGCCACCCAGACGTGGCTGAAACGTCTGAGTCTCGCCCCCACCAGCCCGTTCCCCAGGCTGAGTGGTCCACCGTCATGCTGAGGATTTTGAGGTACCAGAAGCAGGTTTCTGGTCCTGGGAGCCTGCGGATGCAGACTTTTTGGATTTTGCCCTCCCACCTCTAAAAAAGGTGGTAGGAAGCTTGGACTTTTTTGTCTTAGCGGTCCGAAAGGACTGCAATGCAGATGAAGAAAAGGGTTTCTTCGTAGAAGGTGTAGCTGAGGGAAGAAAAGGTGACTTACCCGCGGTTGCCGTGGAAATCCACGCATCCAATGCTACCCCAAATAGAGCCTGACCTGTGTAGGGTAGGTTCTCCACACTTCTCCTGGATTCCGCATCTGCGGACCACTGGCGTAGCCAGAGTCCCCTGCGAGCTGAGACAGACATGGATGATATCCTTGCAGTCAGCGTACCTAGGTCCTTCATAGATTCCACCATGAACCTTGCAGAATCCTGTATGTTATGTAAAATAATTAAATGTCACTTCTATCCATTGAATCCAAATCCTCTAGTAATGTGCCTGACCACTTTACTATAGCTTTAGAAATCCATGAGCAGGCAATAGTAGGCCTCAGCGCTACCCCTGAAGCAGTGTACATGGATTTGAGCGTAGTGTCAATCTTATGATCAGCCGAATCTTTTAACGTGGTAGATCCAGGGACAGGTAAAACCACCTTTTTCGACAATCTGGAAACAGATGCGTCAACTATGGGTGGGTTTTCTCATTTTTTTCTATCTTCCTCAGGAAAAAGAAACGAAACCAGAATCCTTTTGGGAATCTGGATTTTTTTTCTCCGGGTTTTCCCAGGATTTTTCAAATAAAGTGTTCAATTCTTTAGACGCAGGGAAGGTTAGTGAGGCTTTCTTATTGTCTGTGAAGTAAGCCTCCTCAACCTGCTCAGGTGTTGTGTCAGTAATATATAACACTAGTAATATATAACACTCTAATGGCCTCAATCTTAAGCTGCACCCCCTTTGCAAGGGATGCCGCCCCCCTCAGCACATCCCCATCACCGTCTGTCGTGTCAGAGTAGGTATCCGTGTCATCTTGCATAATCTGGGCAAGTGCACGTTTCTGTGGGTATATGCTAGGGGATTTTGAAGGAACAGGAACAGAACCTGACCAAACTGCCATAGACTTCTTTAAAACCTGAGTTTCAGTCTCCGTATGAGCTACCCTAGTAGAGATCTGAGAGATTATTCCCTTAATAGAGGTTAACCACTCAGGCTCAGCAACAGGGATCTGAGACAAGGCATTACATTCCTGTATACATGGAATGGATTTCTCCTGAGAGGAAATGTCCTCTGCAGCATAAGACATAGAGGGGGTCATTCAGAGATGATCGTAGCTGGGCTAAATTTAGCACAGTTACGATCATTCACACTGACATGCGGGGGGAATCCCAGCACAGGGCTATACCGCCCCGTATGTCAGTGCCGCCCCATCCCCCCCCCCCCCGCAGAAGTGCAAAAGCATCGCACAGCGGTGATGCCTTTGCACTTCAAGAGTAGCTCCCGACCAGCAGAGCATTAGTGTGCTGGCCGGGAGCTACTAATCGCTCCCCGGCCTGCAGCGGCTGCGTGTGACGTCACGCAGCCACTGCGGTCCGCCCCCCGTTCGGTCCGGCCACACCTGCGTTGGCTGGACCGGGCCCACGAAACGGCGGCCAAACGCCGCCGTTCCGCCCCCCCCCCCCACTCAATCAGGCAGAGGCAATCGTAGCGGCCCGACAGCCTTAGGCCGTCTGGCATGCGCCGGCGCAGTTCTGACCCGATCGCACTGCTGTGATAAACTGCAGCGTGTGATCGGGTCAGAATGACCCCCAGAGTCCCTAGACATGACTATGTGAGACAGCAAACACCTCCACACACACAGAAAAATGTCAGACACAGTTTCCCCCCAAGTATACCACAGAGCTTGGAGCCATCACACAAACAGCGCTTCCCTAGGCAGTTATAATATAACTACCTCGCGCTGACTGTGTACCTTCATAGACTACACAGCAAATTCACCGCCTACCCCCCCCCCCCCTTCTACAACCCCCGGGTACCGCACAGGATAGCTGGAGTTGCTTGGAGGGACAGTTCTCCCTGTCAGCGTCTCTGTGCAGGATCTGGGGCTGAACTCTGCTGGGTCTGCTCTGAGAAGCTCCGCCCCCTCAACATGGCGCTGCTTCCCGCTCTTCACATCTTTATACTGGCCTGAGGAATGGTGCAGAGGCAGAGTAACCGAGGTCCCTGACAGCCTTGGTGACCAGTGTAGGGTATAGGCGCTGGCTCAGGGCGCCCCTCACAGCGCCGCACTATGTACTGCTGAGCCTCCGGAGCGCAATTAATACTGCGCTCCCACCCAGTTGCTGCCATCTTCACACCGGCTCCCCGCTTGCTATGGGGGGCCGGTGACTCACTCGCCACCGGAATCTTCTGGCTCTGTTAGGGGTGGCGACAGTGCTGCGGGAGTGAACGATCGCCTGGGGCGGCTAACGATCATCACCCTCAGGAGCTCAGTGTCAGCGGAGATAGTGGCTCGAACCCCACAGGGCAGACACTACTCCCTCCCCTAAGTCCCACGAAGCAGGGAGGCTGTTGCCAGCAGCCTCCCTGTGTCTAAACTCTAAGAAAATAATAAAACTAGATAAACTCCTAAAGAGCTCCCCTAGCTGTGACCGGCTCCTCCATTCACATTTTCTAAACTGAGTCTGGTAGGAGGGGCATAGAGGGAGGAGCCAGCCCACACTCTCAAACTCTTAAAGTGCCAATGGCTCCTCGTGGACCCGTCTATACCCCATGGTACTATGTAGACCCCAGTTTCCTCTAGGACGTAAGAGAGAAAAAAATAGGATTTTAATACCTACCGGTAAATCCTTTTCTCTTAGTCCGTAGAGGATGCTGGGGTCACATCAAGAACCATGGGGTATAGAGGGGACCCACAGGAGACATGGGCACTTTAAGACTTTCAAAGGGGTGTGAACTGGCTCCTCCCTCTATGCCCCGCCTCCAGACTCCAGTTATAGGAACTGTGCCCAGGGAGACAGACATTTAGAGGAAAAGGATTTATTGTTAAACTAAGGTGAGATACATACCAGCTCACACCTCAAGCACGCCGTACAACGTGGCATTTAACACAACGCAAGTCAATGGCATGAACATTATCAGCAACAGGCTGACTATAAACGTAACAACATGTGTGTAACCACAACTAATAAATGCAGATACAGTACGCACTGGGACGGGCGCCCAGCATCCTCTACGGACTAAGAGAAAAGGATTTACCGGTAGGTAATAAAATCCTATTTTCTCATACGTCCTAGAGGATGCTGGGGTCGCATCAAGAACCATGGGGTTATACCAAAGCTCTAGAACGGGCGGGAAAGTGCGGATGACTCTGCAGCACCGATTGACCAAACATGAGGTCCTCACTAGCCAGGGTATCAAACTTATAGAACTTCGCAAAGGTGTTTGAACCCGACCAGGTAGCCGCTCGGCAAAGTTGTAATGCCGAGACCCCCCGGGCAGCCGCCCAGGACAAGCCCACCTTTCTGGTAAAATGGGCCTTCACCGATTTCGGTAACGGCAATCCAGCCGTGGAATGAGCCTGCTGAATTGTATGACAGATCCAGCGCGCAATAGTCTGCTTGGAAGCAGGAGCCCCAATTTTTTGGTGAGCATACAGGACAAAGAGAGCCTCTCTTTTCCTAAACTGAGCCGTTCGGCGACATAAATTTTCAAAGCTCTTACTACATCGAGAAACTTCGATTCCTGCAAGGCGTCAGTAGCCACTGGCACCACAATAGGTTGGTTCAAGTGGAACGACAAAACCACTTTTGGCAGAAACTGCTGATGAGTTCTCAACTCTGCTCTATCTTCATGGAAGATCAAATAAGGGCTCGTGAGACAAGGCCGCCAATTCAGACACCCGCCTTGCAGATGCCAAGGCCAACAGCATGACCACTTTCCAAGTAAGGAATTTCAACTCTACCTTCTGTAAAGGTTCAAACCAATGAGATTGAAGGAACTGCAACACCACGTTAAGATCCCATGGTGCCACAGGGGGCACAAAGGGAGGTTGGATGTGCAACACGCCTTTCACGAAGGTCTGAACTTCTGGTAGGGAGGCCAATTGTTTTTGGAAAAAAAACGATAAAGCTGAAATTTGAACTTTAATTGAGCCCAACTTTAGGCCCGCATCCACACCGGCTTGTAGAAAATGGAGAAAACGTCCTAACTGAAATTCTTCCGTAGGATCCTTCTTGGATTCACACCAAGACACGAATTTTCTCCAAACACGGTGGTAATGTGTAGACGTTACTCCTTTCCTGGCCTGAATAAGAGTGGGGATGACTTCCTTGGGAATACCCTTTCGGGCTAGGATCCGGCGTTCAACCTCCAAGCCGTCAAACTAAGTCGCGGTAAGTCTTGGAACACGCACGGCCCCTGCTGTAACAGATCCTCCCTCAGAGGAAGAGGCCAGGGATCTCCTATGAGTAATTCCTGCAGATCTGGATACCAAGCCCTTCTTGGCCAGTCTGGAACAATGAGGATCGCTTGAACCTTTGTTCTTCTTATAATCTTTATCACTTTTGGAATGAGTGGAAGCGGAGGAAACATGTACACCGACTGAAACACCCACGGTATCACCAGAGCGTCCACTGCTATTGCTTGAGGGTCTCTCGACCTGGAACAATATCTCTGAAGTTTCTTGTTGAGGCGAGACGCCATCATGTCTATTTGAGGAATTCCCCAAAGAATTGTCACTTCTGCAAAGACCTCTTGATGAAGACCCCACTCTCCTGGATGGAGATCGTGTCTGCTGAGGAAGTCTGCTTCCCAGTTGTCCACTCCTGGAATGAAGATCGCTGACAGAGCGCTTGTATACCTTTCTGCCCAACGGAGCACCTTTGTGGCCTCTGCCATCGCCGCTCTGCTCTTTGTTCCGCCCTGGCGGTTTATGTACGCTACTGCTGTTATGTTGTCCGACTGAATCAAGGCGGGCCGATTGCGAAGAAGATGTTCCGCTTGCAGAAGGCCTGTAATTGTCCGTCAGGAGACTGTGCAGAGGAGCCGGCTCTTACCTGTCCGGTCCCTTTGGAGAGGTCCAGCTGGCGGAGGTGCGGGCTGCTGGTGTCGGGAAGGGTGTGCTGGGAGGACAGGCAGGGGTACTGGTTGGCAGCTCAGCAGATTGGCAGCATGTTCCTCCGGCAGGGGTTAGCAGTGCTGCTGTGGAGCCAGGGTTTCTTTGAACAGGCTGGGCTGTATTCCCGGTGGCCATCTTGGATGTGGGCAAAAAGCCTGTCTTGCCCACACTTCACCAATTTATCACTTCCCTCTGAGCAGCTGCTATAAGACAGGAAGGCCTGGAGGAGGGAAATTGCCAGTGCAACGTCTTTCACAGTATCTGTGAAGCTAGTTCTCTGTGCTCCCGCGGCATCTCCAGTGTCAGGTTCTTGTTACAGCAAATTACCCAAGCCTCCTGATATAGCCTTACGCAGACTGCCGACTCTGTTCCCGTGTCCTACCCAGCTACCTGTTCTGGATGCCGCAGTAACCAGCCCTCAGAATTTTTCCTTAAGTACTGGGTCACGGTTCCGGTATCCTCAGCCACCCGCTAACCTACAGTAGCATCTCTATTCAACTGTCTTTGGCGAACTCTGTTAAACTATTTCAAGTAATAAATGCGCAAGACCTTCATCCGTCCCGCTCGTTTGTTACTCAGGGATCCAAGTGCACCAGAATCATCTTCCCCAAATCCGGATCCACAAGAATCCTCAGACGTGACAAGGCCGTTGTGAATGGCCCTTAATTCCAGAACGTTTATGTGTAGACACATTTCCTGGCTTGACCATCTTCCCTGGAAGCTTTCCCCCTGCGTGACTGCTCCCCAGCCTCGAAGACTCGCATCCGTGGTCACTAAGATCCAGTCCTGGATCCCAAACCTGCTTCCCTCTAGGAGGTGAGAGCTGTGCAGCCACCACAGGAGTGAGATTCTGGTCTTGGAAGACAAGGTTATCCTTCGGTGCATGTGCAGATGGGACCCGGACCACTTGTCCAACAGGTCCCACTGAAACACTCTGGCATGGAATCTGCCAAACTGAATGGCCTCGTAGGCCGCCACCATCTTCCCCAGCAACCAAGTGCATTGATGGATCGATACTCTTGTTGGTTTCAGCATTTGTTTGACCAGGTTCTGAATTTCCAAAACCCTTTCCACTGGAAGAAAAACTCTATGTAATTCTGTGTCCAATCATTCCCAAAAACGACAGCCGTCTCGTCGGAATCAACTGTGATTTTGGCAAGTTTAGGAGCCAACCATGTTGCTGCAGAATTGTCAGGGAGAGTGTAATGTTCTGCATCAATTGGTCCCTGGATCTCGCCTTTATCAGGAGGTCGTCCAAGTATGGGATAATCGTGACTCCTTGCTTGCGTAGGAGAACCATCATTTCGGCCACTACTTTGGTGAAAACCCTCGGAGCTGTGGACAGACCAAACGGCAACGTCTGAAATTGGTAATGACAATCCCGAACTGCAAACCTCAGGTAAGCCTGATATGGGGGATAAATTGGAACATGCAAGTAGGCATCCTTTATGTCTATCGACACCATAAAATCCCCCTCCTCCAGACTGGAGATCACTGCCCGGAGAGATTCCATCTTGAATTTGAATTTTTTTAGGTAGAAATTGAGGGATTTGAGGTTCAGGATTGGTCTGACTGAGCCGTCAGGCTTCGGGACCACGAACAGGCTCGAATAAAAGCCTTCTCCCTGTTGTGACGGGGGAACCCTGACAATAACTTGATTGTGACACAATTTTTGTATTGCGGCGCATACCACCTTCCTGTCTGGAAGAGAAGCTGGTAAGGCTGATTTGAAAAATCGGGGGGGGACGTCTTGAAACTCCACTTTGTACCCTTGGGACACTATTTCTAAAACCCATGGGTCCAGGGCCGAACGAGCCCAGAACTGACTGAAGAGCCTGAGACGTGCCCCCACCGGTGCGAACTCCCGCAGAGGAGCCCCAGCATCATGCGGTGGACTTGGCAGAAGCCGGGGAGGACTTCTGCTCCTGGGAACCGGCCATGGCCGGTGATCGTTTACCTTTTCCCTTTCCTCTCGTAGCAAGGAAGGAAGACCCTCGGCCCCTTCTGTATTTATTGGGCCGAAAGGACTGCATCTGATAGTGGTGTGCTTTCTTTTGTGGTGCAGGCACATAAGGTAAAAATAATGACTTACCTGCGGTAGCCGTAGATACCAAATCAGCGAGGCCGTCACCAAACAACACAGCACCCTTATACGGTAAAGACTCCATAGCTTTCTTAGAGTCAGCATCTGCATTCCATTGATGAATCCACAATGCTCTCCTAGCTGAGACCGCCATGGCATTGGCCCGTGAACACAAGAGGCCAATATCTCTCGCAGCTTCCTTTAGGTAGACTGCAGCGTCCCTGATATGACCTAGTGTCAAAAGAATGCTATCCCTATCTAGGGTATCCATTTCAGATGACAAGTTATCTGCCCATTTTTCGATAGCACTACTCACCCACGCAGACGCAATGGCTGATCTGAGTGGCGTACCTGTGGTGACATAAATGGATTTCAATGTATTTTCCTGCCTACGATCCGCAGGATCCTTTAGGGCTGCCGTGTCAGGGACAGAAGAGCTACCTTTTTGGACAGCCGTGACAGAGCTTTGTCCACAATGGGGGGTGACTCCCATTTTCCCCTATCCCCAGAGGGAAACGGATACGCCACTACAATCCTTTTGGGAATCTGAAACTTTTTGTCAGGACTTTCCCAAACCTTTTCACAAAGCGTGTTCAGTTCATGAGAGGGAGGAAACGTTACCACAGGTTTCTTTCCTTTATACATACAGACCCTAGTATCAGGAACAGTAGGGTCCTCAGTGATATGTAATACATCTTTTATAGCCACAATCATGTACTGAATGCTCTTTGCCAGTTTTGGATCTAATCTGGCATCACTATAGTCGACACTTGAGTCAGTGTCCGTGTCTGTATCCGTGTCTGTCAGCTGGGCAAATGAACGTTTTTGTGACCCCGAGAGGGTCTGGACTTGAAACAACACATCCTCTATGGATTTCTTCCAAGCCTGGTTCTGTGACTCAGATTTATCCAATCTTTTATTTATCAGAGCCACATTTGCATTCAAAGCACTCAAAACATTCACCCAATCAGGTGTCGGCGGTGCCGATAGGGTCACTCCCACAGCCGTTTGTGTCCCTAACATAGGCCCTCATTCCGAGTTGTTCGCTCGTTCTTTTTCATCGCATCGCAGCGATTTTCCGCAAACTGCGCATGCGCAATGTTCGCACTGCGACTGCGCCAAGTAAATTTGCTAAGAAGTTTGGTATTTTACTCACGGCATTACGAGGTTTTTTCTTCGTTCTGGTGATCGTTGTGTGATTGACAGGAAGTGGGTGTTTCTGGGCGGAAACTGGCCGTTTTATGGGAGTGTGTGAAAAAACGCTGCCGTTTCTGGGAAAAACGCGGCAGTGGCTGGAGAAACGGGGGAGTGTCTGGGCGAACGCTGGGTGTGTTTGTGATGTCAAACCAGGAACGAAACTGACTGAACTGATCGCAGTGGCAGAGTAAGTGTCGAGCTACTCAGAAACTGCTTAGAAATTTCTATTCGCAAGATTCACTCCCAGTAGGCGGCGGCTTAGCGTGTGCACTGCTGTGAAAAGCAGCTAGCGAGCGAACAACTCGGAATGAGGGCCATAGTCTCCTCCTGGGAAGAGCACTCTGCCTCAAACATGCAGACACACGTGCATCCACCACACGCAGATACACTGGGCCTATAGGGGACAGACCCACAGTAAAGCCTGTCAGAAAGACACAGAGGGAGATATTGCCAGTTCACACCCCAGCGCCCAAACCCGGTCTGAACACTACAGAAAATGTCCCAGACCTGCAGCGCTTTTATAAATTACATACAATGCACCAAAATCACTGTGCCCCCCCCCCCCCCCGTTTTGCACCCTGTTACTTGTACAGCAGTGTGAGGAAGGACCAGCGTCTCTGCAGCCTGTGTAGAGAAAATGGCGCCGGGCTGTGTGCTGTGAGGGCTAAGCCCCGCCCCCGTAATGGCGCGCTTCAGACCTGCTCTTTTTTAAAACTTTTTTATACTGGCGGGGTCCGGACAGTGCCCTGGCACTATGTCCGCTCTTGCCAGTCAGTTATTTTGAGGTTAAAATGCTGCCCAGGGCGCCCCCCCCCCCCCCGCGCTCTGCACCCTGTAGTGCCTCTGAGTGTGGGAGCATGGCGCGCAGCGCGGCCGCTGTGCGGTACCTCAAAGCCATCACTGAAGTCTTCTGATCTTCTTCTACTCACCTGTCTTCGGATTTCTGGCTCTGCAAGGGGGGTGACGGCAGGCTCTGGGAATGAGCATCTAGGCGTACCTAGCGATCAGACCCTCAGGAGCAAATGGTGTCCTGTAGCCAAAGAAGCAGAGCCTTTAAACTCACAGAAGTAGGTCTGACTACTCTCCCCTAAGTCCCACGAAGCAGGGAGACTGTTGCCAGCAGTGCTCCCTGAAAATAAAAAACCTAACAAAGTCTTATCAGAGAAACTCAGTAGAGCTCCTCAGTGTGCATCCAGTCTGCCTGGGCACAGATTCTAAACTGGAGTCTGGAGGAGGGGCATAGAGGGAGTAGCCAGTTCACACCCCTTTGAAAGTCTTAAAGTGCACATGTCTCCTGTGGATCCCGTCTATACCCCATGGTTCTTGATGTGACCCCAGCATCCTCTAGGACGTATGAGAAATACTGACTATACTGTACTGTATTAAAAAAAAATATGTCAGCCCCAAGCGAGTTACCTCCCATACCGCTCTGGTGTCACACATCTTTCTAAGATTGCTTACAGTGTGCAAATTGTATTACAATACATACTGTAAGTGATTAAGTAAACGTATTAACTTTGAACTGGTAACTCTCTGACTTCAAGTCTTGATATACAGTACACTCACCAAAATGTTTGGTACGACATTAAAGCAAAGTATCAAAGCTGTAAAACAACACCATGTACACCCAATCTCAAGCTCCACGCCACATTCAGACACCAAACGACACCTCCTGTTGAAGCTCTGACTCTGCCAAGCCTGGCTTGAGGTTATACACCACAGTACCCTATGTACACTCCTTACTTGTAGAGTGAGAAAATACTGAACAAATGTAAGTTCAGGCTAGCATGAACTTTTCCCGCTCATTGGTCATTCCATTGCTTTAAGCAGCATATACATATTGCAAGAGGGACAACACCAAGTGGTAACTGAGCAAAGAAGGGGCAAAAGAGTGGCGTGAAGAGAGGGTGTAGTCAAGGGAGACACCCAATCAGCGGAGTTGGGGTACACAGGAGTTGAAGGTATTGTCAATAGTTATGGAGAGATTGGGGGGTGGAGACGATGAGTTTGGTTTTGTCCATGTTGAGCTCCAGAGACTGTTCAGACATCCACGAGCAGATGGCGGAGAGGCAGCCAGCGGGTGAAGATGGGTCAAGGTTGTTTTTTTTTGAGAATAGGTAAGACAAGAGCAAGTTTGAATGATGAGGGAAAGATACAGGTGAAGAGAGATAAGTTGAAGAAGTGAGCAAGGTGAAAGCAGGAAGTAGCGGTGAGGGAGCGAAGAAGGCGTGAAGGGATGGGGTCCAGGCGGCAGGTGGACGGGGGGAGAGGACAAGATAAGGGAGTGGACTTCATCACCTGTGTTGAGGTGGCAGGAGCACAAGGTGGGTGGCCAGGAGATAAGGATGATGTGGGGAGGGGGGCTGCAGTGGGGAGATGGGAGGAGATTTCTTGATGGATTGCCTCAATTTTGGAAAAGTAGGCAAAGTTGGTTGCAGTGAAGGAGGATTGAAGCGACGGGGAGGGGGGCGCGCAGGAGAGTGTTAAAATGACTAAAGAGGCGGCAGGGGCTTGGGAACTGAGAGAATATGAGTGACTGGAAGGATTGCTTGGCAAGAGAGAGAGCAGAGCTGAAGGAAGAGAGGAACGAACTGGAAGTTGAGGAAGTCCACCAGAGAGCAAAATTTTATCCAGAAGTGCTCAGTGGTATGCAAGCATTTTTTGCAGGAACTGGGTCAGTTTGGAGTCCAGGGTTGGGTTTTGTAATGGCGTAGGACAGAGGAGATGGGGCAACGGAACAGAGTGCAGGGGAAAGAGTAATGTTGTAGAAGGAGGCCATCTGGTTGGGGCAGGCCATGGTGGATAGAGGAGACAGGAGATTATCTAGTGAAAAGCAACAAAATTGCAGTGCACAGAAAAAGCATTAATCAATAAATAAGTAGGTTTTTATTTGGTTAAAACAATTTATTATAACCTTAGAACGAGTGTGTAAACTTTAAAACACATCACCATCTAATAAAATTGTCTGCACTAAACAATCCAACAAATTTATGCTGTAATCTACAGCCACACATATATTAAAATGCAGGAAGTTCTATCCGAGACGTTCACCACCTAACGAGACTGTACTTGTAAGTCTGCACCGGGAAACGGGTGTAGTATGGCTGACCGGCAGTCTCCTGACCGCCGGTCAGCTTACCGACGCCGGGATCCCGGCAGCATACCGACGCCGGGATCCCGACGGGGAGGGGCGAGTGCAGCAAGCCCCTTGCGGGCTCGCTGCGCTCGCCACACTGCGGGCTCGGTGGCGACCTGCGGTCGCCACGGGTTCTATTCCCACTCTATGGGTGTCGCGGACACCCACGAGTAGAAATAGTCCCTGTTGGTCGGCATGCCGACCATCGGGATACTGAGCCGGCGGGATGGTGGAGGAGGTCATGTGAGTGTCGGTCAGCAGACCGCCGGTCACATGAATACCACCCCCGGGAAACCACTCCACGTTTGGATCATTGTACCTCAGTCTCCCAGAAAAGACTGCCACGTAAGGTTCAAGCACTCAGCAGTCGGGGAGAAGGGGGGTTTGACACGCAACATGTGGAAAGTGGGTATCTTTGTCCCCCTGAAAAGGTACGGCACCAGCAGCCGGGGAGGACGTGTGCATTATTTACAGCTTACAACTGCATCAGTGATATATAAAATAGCTGGCCAGCTGACTATATACAATTGTACAATTGTGGATATTGGACTTTCAAATACAGGAATTGAGTGTTCTTAATAATTTAACTCTTTGGTTGTCAAGAATTTCACCAGAAGGAAGTCCATTAACCCATTTATTTACACCTGAATGTAGTTTAATTGATTTGTATGAAATACTGGCAGTAGCTCCATGAATGCAACATTGTTGATACATTTTTGAAGATTAGCTACAAGGTAGCATTAGATATATAAATAGAGCTTTTTCCTGCATTTTAATATGTGTGTGGCTGTAGATTACAGCATAAATTTGTTGGATTGTTTAGTGCAGACAATTTTATTAGATGGTGATGTGTTTTAAAGTTTACACACTCGTTCTAAGGTTATAATAAAATGTTTTAACCAAATAACCTTCTTATTTATTGATTTATGCTTTTTCTGTGCGCTGCAATTTTGTTGCTTTTTTTTTTTTTTTTTTAGATTTTCTATATACAGGGTTGAGTGACCCCCTGTTTTTTGACAGCTGCACAGAAATCGCAATTGATTAGCGCTTCGTCAACTTCTTCTATTGTTTGTTTAGTTGATTATCTAGTGAGGAGAACAGGACAGTGGGGTCGAGAGCCTCAAGACTGAGCTTGGTGATGGTAGCTTTGTTTAAAGGAAGGAGTGGAGAAGGTGAGAGAATGAAGGAGCATAGGTGGCAGTCAGAGAGGAGGAAGGGAGAGTTGGAGAGGTCAGAATGAGCACACAAATGGGTAAATACAAGGTCAAGAGAGTGGCCGAGAACATGGGTGGGGGTGGAAGGTCAAAGGAGGAGGAAAGGCAAAAATTGATGGGTGTAGTATTAGTGACATCAATAGGCATGTTAAAGTCGCCAAGGATGATAGAAGGGAGGTCAGCGGAGAGGAAGTGGGGAAGACTGGCAGCGAAGTTCTTGAGAAATTGGGAGGAGGAGCCTAGGGCACGGAGATGAATGGGGTGGAAGAGATGGATAAAATGGACCTTGAAGGGGGAGAAAGAAGGGAGGGATCAGGTGGGATGACGTGAAAGGTGCAGTTGTGGGATAAGAGGATGCCCAATCCTCTACCCCTGAGCTTTACCCCTCATTACTTTCTCCATCATGTGTCTAAATAAATACAGTACTATCTGTATATATACACTATGTATTGTAAAGACCTATTTTAAAATATTTATATAATTTTCAATTATTACACAATACAATAACGGATATCAATAGTGTACACACGAACATGCTTATAAATGCTATCAAAAAATACCCCCTAGCCAAATCTGTATATAGCTACACACAAGAATACAATAGGAAACACATATTTGCACACAAACACACAGGTATAAGATATATTCTTTAAATATAAAATGTATACTTGTTCTGCAGGAAACCTTGTATTCCTAAGTACAGTAAGTAGTGCAATGTTCCATATTATAGCATGAAACAAAAGCACTCAGACATACAGTCTTAAATATGTAACTTGTTAATATTAAAATATGCATTTCTTAAATAACTAACATAATTGTATGTTTGCATTGCTGAAAGCAGCATATAGTCCCGGCTACACTAGATTTAATATTTTGCTTAACATATACTCAATAAAACCTAAAATTAATTCAAGAGTCTATCTGCTGCACAATTGCTCAACTTTTTTTATTTAATTCATATTTTTAAACAAGGTACAGTAATTGCCAATATTTTTAGGACGGAATGAATACAAAACTAACAAGATAACCATTTTTTTCATTCCAAAAGAAAAAAATTCCAAAAGGAAAAATATCAACTAGGTTATGGACGACAGAGCATGCAGTCTAATCTATTGTGACAACACAGAGGCTGCTGCTGTCCCAGTCTTGCCTAGAAGCATCTAAGGGAACACAAAGTAATGGTTTAGTGGACATCCTACACAACTACTAGCCAAGTTAGTGGTTTAGTAGTCTCATACTGACCGTGGCATGTTCTGCAGCTGACATACATACAGCTGTATCAGAGAATGTTCATCAGTCACAGGGCTAGTTACACTTACGCGGTCAGGTAACCTGAGTGAGCATAACAATGGAGCCTGCAGTTAAGTCACAAGTTGGTGTCACATGAGCTTTGTAGGATGGATTCTTGAACTGTTCATATATGCATGATTAATACTCTACCATACTGTATGTAAACAATTAAAAAGCAAGCTGTTATAATTAAGAGCAACATGTCTTAAAACTGCAAGAAAACCATGCAATGTGCACTACAATGTTATGTTCTGGAACTATATCCTACAGTGACATTCAATGTATCAGAAGCCCGGGAGGCATTCGATACTGGCGCCGGGATCCTGCCAGCCGGCATACAGATAACTATTCTCCCTCTTGGGGTGTCCACGACGGGTGTGGTATGTAAGGTCAACCACACGTAGGTCGAGAGTGTCTAGGTCGACAGTAAGTAGGTTGACATGGTTTCAAGGTTGACAGGGACTCTAGGCCGACGTGACAGAAGTTCGACATAAGTTTTTTCACTTTTTTTAGTGTCGTTTTCTCCGTACACTGACCAGGAACCCCACTTACTGCACAGTGTCCCCTCGCTCCGCTACCGCTGCACTCAGCACAGGTTACCATTCCCAAATGTAGTACACGTGGATCGTAAAGTATGAAAAAGTTCAAAAAATGAAAGGATTTTTTTTAAAACTCATGTCGACCTTTTGTCATGTTGACCTAGAACCCATGTCAACCTAAGTGTGGTCGACTTAGAGACCGGATACCGTCCACGACACCCCTGGAGGGAGAATAAATAGCATGGTGTGCGTAGCGCGCCTGCAAGGGGCTCTTTTGCGCTCGCCCCGCTGCCGGCATTCCAGCTGTGGAATCCCTGCGCCGGGATCCTGAGCGTCGGTATAATGTAGTACACCCCAGAAGCCTTACCCAGAAACCTGACTGGTGAGTGACATGCACATCAAAAGGGACTCACCAATAATAGGGGTTGGTTAACAGAGACCTAGACATTTCCCGTTTCCAATATTAAGCATGTCAGCAGGGGCCACTGAAGCTTGGGGCCCCCAGTAGATCCATTTTCAACTTTACCAAAGAACCTTTCCTGTACTTCTGTTATAATGAATTGAACAGGAAAATGTAGGGGGTGTATAGATACAAGTCAGATGAATTAGGGAACCCAATACAACTTGTGCAGTAAGGCAGATTTGAGCCATTAAGTTAGCTATTAAACCAATGAAACTGTTATGCGAGATTTGTGAGCAAAAAATTGATTTAACGCTAAACACAGTGAGGCTCATTCAGGTGCGGTTGCAAAGCGGCTATTGGGTCTAATTCAGACCTGGTCGCTGCAGCGGCAGGGTATGCAGGCTGAAGGCCATTGCAGTGTGCGCACGCGCAGAAGCTGCACTGCGCGTGCGCACACAGTGAGATGCGACAGCACCTCACTTGTGCAATCGTCTCTGCCTGATTGACAGACAGATGTGGCCACGGGGCGGTCGTGGCATTGGGACGGCGCTGCGGTGGCATGATCTGGACAACGGAGGCATGTCCGGACCCGTTGCTGGGGTCGCGGCGGCCAAAAACATGATGGGTAGCAGTCTGCCTTCGCAGCTATTGCAGGGCGGACTTACCCTGTGCTGGGCGTCCCCCCACATTTCAAAAATTTTGATCGTAGATGTGTGAAAAATGCAGGATTGAATTAGGCCCATTGTACGCACATTGGTGCACGCACAGTGATTGATTTACCATAGTGGTTGCAACAAGGAATCAGATGCAGAGTGAGTGACAGGTAGACAGCGTTTGAGAATGGCAACGGGGAGTGGTCAGCCAAAAGCAGACGTGTCATGGTCGTTCAGACGGCGTTTTCAGGCTGTGCATAAATTAGCAGTTGCGATCTTGCTTGCTACTGGAGAGCCCTCAGTGTCCTGAGAGAGCAGCTCAGCCTCAGACATTGAGACTCTGCGACATGTTCTGATTTGTGATGATGGCACCAATGTACCAGCAATTATACGCTGTTGGACAGAAATGATGCGACAGCAGTGGGCGTCCCTATGCTCGGGTTAGCTTCTGCCCATATTAGCATAGAAGCGCAACTGCGTACGGCAAAAGAGAGCAGCGGCAGCAGCAACAACAACCGCATCTGAATGAGCCTCTGTATTATTCACTTATTTGTGGTTGGGTTACAGATTCTTCAAGTAACAACACAAGTTCATCATAACATTATGTAACTGCAATATACCAGAGCACATGGGAAACCACAGAGTATACAATAATCTAAATGAATAAAGCACTGAAAATCTATATCAAACAATGGTTACAACATGGAAAGAAAACAATTATTTTATCCAACTAAGAAAAAAAACAAAACAGTATATAGCAAACTTTGAAGACGTGACATTGAAAATACACGTAGTATATTAAGTGTTAGTATCGGATTTCCATTTCATAAGCTGATAAAACAGTAGTTTACTTAAACAAAATTACTTCTGAATTTTCTTTTTCATTAATGATCTCTGCATGTTGCCATAGGCAATTATGCCAACTGCTGGCATTGGGTGTACCTTAGCACTTTACACAGCTTATAAAGGCAGAAAATACCGTTATCATTCATTGTGAATCAATTGATGCTACACCTGAGAATAAATGTATTAAACCAAGTGTTGTTCCATTACTTTCTGCATAATAACAATCCTGAAGCTTGCATATATATTTTTCCCCAAAGTCTAAGCTTAAAATTCACAGAACAGATACAATTTTGACACAAATCAGCACCCAGCAGTGTATTAAGCAGGGAATGAATATGTATGTATAGACATTTAGAACACAAGACTTGATACGTACATTTTGTTTGTGAAAGGACTTCCTGAGGGAACAGAGTGAGAGAATACTGTGTCGTTCATGCTGGTAACTGGTCTGGGAGGCCTGAGAGATAAACGAAAATCTTTAGACCTACAGGAATTTACACTTATACTGCAGGCAATAATAATCCAACATAATTATGTCATAAACTCACATACAGAACTATTCTATAACAGAAAACCATCAATTCTGCGAGAAGAAAATAAACTGAACACTAGCAGCAATTCAGCAACCATTCTAGAACTTATCATTTCTTCAGATACTCAAACCCCTGCACAATTGTCCTGCTGGTGGCGGCAAGAGACAACTTTGGAAATAAAGTGCTCCAGCAGACTGGAACTTTTCTGTGTTCAGAGCACTGTGTGAATGTCTGGGTCAGACCAATCTGAGCGCTCAACACAACAGGGGCCGGATGTAAGGATGTCCGAGTTTGCCGGAGGATTGGGTTCCCGGCTGAACTCTGACTTTTTTTAAAGCGGCAATGATTTACAAGGCAAAGCCATGCCTTATAAACAGCAACAGCTGCTGCCCCTGGGCTGCAGTGCGGTCCATAGTGTGCAGGAGGGAGCTGACCAGGACAAATTAACATACATGTGAACATACATGTAACATATGTCCTGGCTTCCTTCCCCAGGGATTCACCGCCCGCGGAGCACTGAACTCACTGCTCTGCCTGTCAATCGTCATTTAGCCCAACCCTGGACTGCAATGGGAGTCTGGGGGAGGGCTAAATAACAATTGACAGGCTGAGCAGTGAGTTGCTGTGGTGATGGATTCCCGGGGAAGAAAGCCAGGACATATGTTACACACAACTTAACATGTATGTTCATATGTCCTGGTCAGCACCAAAGCCCAGGGGCAGCAGCCACCCCTGCTTGTAAGGCTTGGTTTTGCCTTGTAAATGACTGCCGCTTTAAAAAAACAAAAAAAAACCCTGCGTTTGGCCAGGTAACCCGCACCTCCAGCCAACTCGGATGTCATTACATCCGGCACAAAGGTGACAAACTGCTGTCATTCCAAATTCACCTGTAGAACTCTACTGTTGGACATCGCGAATGTTAAGTTTGTCTCAAATATTTTTAAGAACTCAAACTGCGGTTACACTAGCTTGCTTAGGGAGTGCTTAACATTTTATGTTACTTCTGGTGGAATTCTTCTAAAATACAGGAATCTTCTATGCTGACTTTATTTACCACTGAAGGTTTTTTAAGACAAAACAAATAGCACATCTTAGGGCTGCTGTTATACTAATGCTACACTAATGCTATACTAATGCTACTGTATGCTATACCAGGGTGGAAAATGTGGCAGTCACAGAAATGTTGTTTCTAGGTCATACTCTGCAGTCAGCATTGGTGCTGAAGTGCTCATATGATTCCCTTTGTATAACTTTAGTCACTAATGTCACAGCAGGAACTTGGCAATGCAGCACTGGGCAGAACATAGGAAATGATTCAGAGGTGGACACTATAGCACAGCTGCTGCTTCTTTCAAAGCGTCCCCAAATACCAGCAGCATGTCAATCAGGATTGGGGCACTGTGAACAAAATTCCAGCCCCAGATCTGCAAACACGCAGTGCAGCTGTTGCGCATATCCGCGACCGTCGGCCAGCTGCAACAATATTCGCAATAGCATCCTCCTCTGAATCAGCCCCACAGTACTTAAAAACACAGATGTGAGACACCAGAATATTTGTTACAGCATAATGTAATAAACATTCAGTAAAGGCCTGGTGCATGCAAAGCGCCACACAAGTGCTCAAACACAATGTCCTAATTCTGCCGTGCAAACCGCCACATCAGGGGGCACATTTACTATGGGCCACTTTTCCAAAGTGACCGGGTCTTCAGCTCCTATATGAGGGGGTCTATTCAATTCAAGTCGGCAGTTTCCAACATTTTAAGGTCAAATCCAGATTCAACCTATTCAATCAAAGTGCCGTTTATCCGACAACTCAGAAATTCCGACTTGTCGGAAAACACGTGGATCAGCAGATTAGCCGATGACCAACGTGTTTTGCTGGATTAGCTGCCAAATCCAATAGGTTTTAGCCCCATTTCCGACAAGGTCAATCCGACTTTAAAAAAGTCGGATTGGTATTATCAGAAATGCCCAAAACCTATCGGATTTGGACGCTAATTGAATACTGAAATGTTGGATCCTTTCCGTCGGAAAGGATCCGACATCAATTGAATAGACCCCTAAAAGGAGCTTTCATATAAAAATACAAAACACCTGACTTTGTATAGTGCTACCATTCCTCTATCACATATTTTGAATCCAAATGCAAAACAGTAATAATTGCACAAGTCTTTTAAATAATTGAATAAATAGAATGTTGTGTGTCAATGGATGCTAAACACAAAACATGAGCTACATTAAAATGATGATGATGATGTTTACAAGTAAGATTAACAAAGTGTGAAGTAGTGAACTATAGTTAGGAGGGTGACAGGTCACAGTACTCACCAAGTGTCCCTTTGTAGCAACAAGAAAATAGAAAGGATATATTATTATTACTATTATTATTACGCACATATTATTATTTATACTGAAGCAAGAAGAATTATCTTTATATTAAGTATTCTGCACAGTAACTTCTGCAACTACTACCAGCACTACCCAATGCCATACCAACTCATTCCTTATGAACATGTAGTCCTGTTATATGGTATATGTAATTATGTATTCATTGGATAATATATTAGACTGTGTAATAAAAGGCTAACACTGTTCCTCGCCTCTATGGGGATAATTCAAGTGTTTTGTGTGGCCGCCACAAGAAGGCACCCAATGGAGCAATTCAAGTGTTGCTTCGGTTTGGACACGCACAGCCACCGGCGCTGACATTACTGTTATGTTGTTCCGTCATTTTGACGGGCTGGTAACTAGTATTATATATGACAGTAAATATCTGTTACATCCTGTATTTTACTATTAGTTTAGTATACATATGTGATAGTTAGAAGGGAAGTAACATCTTAAACACTGATATGTGATAACAATCCCACTTTTTGCTAAATATCTACTACACCCTAAAATGGGTGTACAAATCCATTCCATTCCATGGGTGATCCATTCACCTGGTGCACTCCGATATAGACCTCATTACACACATAAGGGGTTATTCTGTGTGATGCTGGGTAGCAATGTGCATATTACTCTATAACTACGGTAGTTCAACATCACAGAATTTCCTGTACACCTCTAGGGGGTGAGAGATAAAATCAGCACTGTTGGTGATCACAATGTGACACTCCGGAACACACATTCCTACCATCGTGCACAGTGGAATTACCTCAAAAAGATGCTAAATGGGGGAAAGTGCTGCAAGCCAAGGGATGACTACTGTAAATAAGTAATCTTTCACCTTTACCATTTATGCTACAATTACTTCCCTTTAGTTACTTTATCCTCACCTCTCAGCCACTTTATGTTGTGTATACTGTAGCTACTGTAAAACATTCATTTTATGAGCCCTCAAAAAGGGCTCAGCTCATAAACACATATGCTTTGGGAAAATCCATGAGCATTAGCTTTATCCATGAATTCTTTATGTTTTCTCACTCATACAATCTATTGTACTGTAGCCCACATTATGGCCTAGGTGATACAGATGTGTTCTCATACAGGACTGTTGCAGTCGCACCAAACAGACCCTCTCAGCGCGCCAGATCCCATGAGACTCTCCTAGCAGTGGGCATCTTTTTGGGCCCAAAAAATCAACCCGGGATATCTGTATGTCTGAAAAGTACCAACCTGTGAACACGTTCCCGGGTCGGCGCCCTTGCTATCAACCAGGGTTTTATCAGGGACGTAAACAACTCTGGTTGAGTGTGAATGGTGCAACCAGGGATTTTACTCCAGAGTAATGCTTGGTGGGGCGGGTCTGCCAGGAGGAGGCTAAGCTCCGTGCTGCAAGGAGGGTGACGTGTGTGTATGACAGGTATATGTGTGTACGAATGTGACGTGTATGTGTATGTATGAGTGTGACGTGTGTGTATGACATGTATGTATGTGTATTACATATGCCTAGCAGCTTAGGCTTGTAGAATGCCAGGGCAGACCAGGCTTATGTCTGAAACGGGATGACCCGGGAATTTCCCAGGTCTCAAGTGTAGTGTGAAAGAGGGTCTTGAGTAAAAAATAAGATTTTACTCACCGGTAAATCTATTTCTCGTAGTCCGTAGTGGATGCTGGGAACTCCGAAAGGACCATGGGGAATAGCGGCTCCGCAGGAGACTGGGCACAACTAAAGAAAGCTTTAGGTCACCTGGTGTGCACTGGCTCCTCCCACTATGACCCTCCTCCAAGCCTCAGTTAGGATACTGTGCCCGGAAGAGCTGACACAATAAGGAAGGATTTTGAATCCCGGGTAAGACTCATACCAGCCACACCAATCACACCGTATAACTCGTGATACTATACCCAGTTAACAGTATGAAAACACTGAGCCTCTCAACAGATGGCTCAACAATAACCCTTTTGTTAACAATAACTATGTACAAGTATTGCAGACAACCGCACTTGGGATGGGCGCCCAGCATCCACTACGGACTACGAGAAATAGATTTACCGGTGAGTAAAATCTTATTTTCTCTAACGTCCTAGTGGATGCTGGGAACTCCGAAAGGACCATGGGGATTATACCAAAGCTCCTAAACGGGCGGGAGAGTGCGGATGACTCTGCAGCACCGAATGAGAGAACTCAAGGTCCTCCTCAGCCAGGGTATCAAATTTGTAGAATTTTGCAAACGTGTTTGCCCCTGACCAAGTAGCAGCTCGGCAAAGTTGTAAAGCCGAGACCCCTCGGGCAGCCGCCCAAGATGAGCCCACCTTCCTTGTGGAATGGGCTTTTACAGATTTAGGATGCGGCAGTCCAGCCGCAGAATGCGCCAGCTGAATTGTGCTACAAATCCAGCGATCAATAGTCTGCTTAGAAGCAGGAGCACCCAGTTTGTTGGGTGCATACAGGATAAATAGCGAGTCAGTTTTCCTGACTCTAGCTGTCCTGGAAATATAAATTTTCAAGGCCCTGACTACGTCCAGTAACTTGGAATCCTCCAAGTCCCTAGTAGCCGCAGGCACCACAATAGGTTGGTTCAAGTGAAAAGCTGATACCACCTTAGGGAGAAACTGGGGACGAGTCCTCAATTCCGCCCTATCCATATGGAAAATCAGATAAGGGCTTTTACATGACAAAACCGCCATTTCTGACACACTCCTGGCCGAAGCCAAGGCCAATAACATGACCACTTTCCACGTGAGATATTTTAGATCCACGGTTTTAAGTGGTTCAAACCAATGTGATTTGAAGAAACTCAACACCACGTTGAGATCCCAAGGTGCCACTGGAGGCACAAAAGGGGGCTGAATATGCAGCACTCCCTTTACAAAAGTCTGAACTTCAGGCAGTGAAGCCAGTTCTTTCTGAAAGAAAATCGACAGATCCGAATTCTGGACCTTAATGGAACCCAATTTTAGGCCCATAGTCACTCCTGACTGTAGGAAGTGCAGAAATCGACCCAGCTGAAATTCCTCCGTTGGGGCCTTCCTGGCCTCACACCACGCAACATATTTTCGCCAAATACGGTGATAATGGTTTGCGGTTACTTCTTTCCTAGCTTTAATCAGCGTAGGAATGACTTCCTCCGGAATGCCCTTTTCCTTTAGGATCCGGTGTTCAACCGCCATGCCGTCAAACGCAGTCGCGGTAAGTCTTGGAACAGACAGGGCCCCTGCTGTAGCATGTCCTGTCTGAGCGGTAGAGGCCATGGGTCCTCTGATATCATTTCTTGAAGTTCTGGGTACCAAGCTCTTCTTGGCCAATCCGGAACCACGAGTATCGTTCTTACTCCTCGCCTTCTTATTATTCTCAGTACCTTTGGTATGAGAGGCAGAGGGGGGAACACATAAACCGACTGGTACACCCACGGTGTCACTAGAGCGTCCACAGCTATTGCCTGAGGGTCTCTTGACCTGGCGCAATATTTATCTAGTTTTTTGTTTAAGCGGGACGCCATCATGTCCACCTGTGGCCTTTCCCAACGGTTTACCATCAGTTGGAAGACTTCTGGATGAAGTCCCCACTCTCCCGGGTGTAGATCGTGTCTGCTGAGGAAGTCTGCTTCCCAGTTATCCACTCCCAGTGCTAACACGTGATTTTCCGCCCATCGGAGAATCCCTGTGGCTTCTGCCATCGCCATCCTGCTTCTTGTGCCGCCCTGTCGGTTTACATGGGCGACTGCCGTGATGTTGTCTGATAGGATCAGTACCGGCTGGTTTTGAAGCAGAGGCCTTACCTGACTCAGGGCATTGTAAATGGCCCTCAGTTCCAGAATATTTATGTGTAGGGAAGTCTCCTGACTTGACCAAAGTCCCTGGAAGTTTCTTCCCTGTGTGACTGCCCCCCAGCCTCAAAGGCTGGCATCCGTGGTCACCAGGACCCAGTCCTGTATGCCGAACCTGCGGCCCTCTTGAAGATGGGCACTCTGCAGCCACCACAGTAGCGATACCCTGATCCTTGGAGACAGGGTTATCAACCGATGCATCTGAAGATGCGATCCGGACCACTTGTCCAACCGGTCCCACTGAAAAGTTCTTGCATGGAACCTGCCAAATGGGATTGCTTCGTAGGAAGCTACCAAATTTTCCAGGACTCGCGTGCAATGATGCACCGATACCTGTTTCGGCTTCAGGAGGTCTCTGACTAGAGATGACAGCTCCTTGGCTTTCTCCTCCGGGAGAAACACTTTTTTCTGGTCTGTGTCCAGAACCATCCCCAGGAACAGTAGACGTGTCGTAGGAACCAGCTGTGACTTTGGAATGTTTAGAATCCAACCGTGCTGTTGTAGCACTTTCCGAGATAGTGCTACCCCGACTAACAACTGCTCCTTGGACCTCGCCTTTATAAGGAGATCGTCCAAGTACGGGATAATTAAAACTCCCTTTTTTCGAAGGAGTATCATCATTTCGGCCAATATCTTGGTAAACACCCTCGGTGCCGTGTACAGTCCAAACGGTAGTGTCTGGACTTGGTAATGGCAATCCTGTACCACAAATCTGAGGTACTCCTGGTGAGGATGGTAAATGGGGACATTCAGGTAAGCATCCTTGATGTCCAGGGATACCATGTAATCCCCCTCGTCCAGGCTTGCAATAACCGCCCTGAGCGATTCCATCTTGAACTTGAATTTTTTATGTATGTGTTCAAGGATTTTAATATAAAATGGGTCACACCGAACCGTGCGGTTTCGGTACCCCAAACAGTGTGGAATAGTAACCCCGTCCTTGTTGAAGTAGGGGCACCTTGACTATCACCTGCTGGGAATACAGCTTGTGAATTGCCTCTAGCACAGCCTCCCTGCCTGAGGGAGTTGTCGGCAAGGCAGATTTGAGGAAACGGCGGGGGGAAGACATCTCGAATTCCAGCTTGTACCCCTGAGATACTACTTGAAGGAAACAGGGATCCACCTGTGAGCGAGCCCACTGATCGCTGAAATTTTTGAGGCGGCCCCCCACCGTACCTGGCTACGCCTGTGGAGCCCCCGCGTCATGCGGTGGACTCAGAGAAAGCGGTAGAAGAATTTTGATTCTGGGAACTGGCTGACTGGTGCAGCTTTTTCCCTCTTCCCTTGTCTCTATGCAGAAAGGAAGCGCCTTTGACCCGCTTGCTTTTCTGAAGCCGAAAGGACTGTACCTGATAATACAGTGCTTTCTTAGTCTGTGAGGAAACCTGAGGTAAAAAATTTTCTTCCCAGCTGTTGCTGTGGATACGAGGTCCCAGAGACCATCCCCAAATAATTCCTCACCCTTATAAGGCAGAATCTCTATGCGCCTTTTAAAGTCAGGATCACCTGTCCAGTGACAGGTCTCTAACACCCTCCTGACAGAATGGACATTACATTAATTTTGGATGCCAGCCGGCAAAATATCCCTCTGTGCATCCCTCATATATAAGACGACGTCTTTAATATGTTCATCTGTTAGCAAACTAGTCTCCCTGTTTGACAGGGTCACCGACCACGCTGCAGCAGCACGATCTGCAGGTCTCAGTCTAGTACCTGAGTGTGTAAATACAGACTTCAGGATAGCCTCCTGCTTTTTATCAACAGGTACCTTCGAAGTGGCCGTATCCTAAGACGGCAGTGCCACCTTTTTTGACAACCGTGTGAGCGCCTTATCCACCCTAGGGGATATCTCCCAGCGTAACTTATCCCCTGGCGGGAAAGGGTACGCCATCAGTAACTTTTTAGAAATTACTAGTTTCTTATCGGGGGAACCCACGCTTTTTCACACACTTCATTCACTCATCTGATGGGGGAACAAAACACTGCCTGCTTTTTCTCCCCAAACATAAAACCCATTTTTAGAGGTACTTGGGTTAATGTCAGAAATGTGTAACACATTTTTTATTGCCGGGATCAAGTCACGGATGTTCCTAGTGGATTGTGTATATGTCTCAACCTTGTCGACACTGGAGTCAGACTCCTTGTCGACATCTGTGTCTGCCATCTGAGGGAGCGGGCGTTTTTGAGCCCCTGATGGCCTTTGAGACGCCTGGGCAGGCGCGGGCTGAGAAGCCGTCTGTCCCACAGCTGTTACGTCATCCAGCCTTTTATGTAAGGAGTTGACACTGTCGGTTAATACCTTCCACCTATCCATCCACTCTGGTGTCGGCCCCCAGGGGGCGACATCATATTTATCGGCATCTGCTCCGTCACCACATAAGCCTCCTCATCAAACATGTCGACACAGCCGTACCGACACACCGCACACACACACAGGGAATGCTCTGACTGAGGACAGGACCCCACAAAGCCCTTTGGGGAGACAGAGAGAGAGTATGCCAGCACACACCAGAGCGCTATATAATTTGGGGATTAACACTATAACTGAGTGAATTTTCCCCAATAGCTGCTTGTATATATAATATTGCGCCTAAATTTAGTGCCCCCCCTCTCTTTTTAACCCTTTGAGCATGAAAACTACAGGGGAGAGCCTGGGGAGCTGTCTTCCAGCTGCACTGTGAAGAGAAAATGGCGCCAGTGTGCTGAGGGAGATAGCTCCGCCCCCTTTTCGCAGACTTTTCTCCCGCTTTTTTATGGATTCTGGCAGGGGTATTTATCACATATATAGCCTCTGGGACTATATATTGTGATTATTTTGGCAGCCAAGGTCTTATTATTGCTGCTCAGGGCGCCCCCCCCCAGCGCCCTGCACCCTCAGTGACCGGAGTGTGAAGTGTGTATGAGGAGCAATGGCGCACAGCTGCAGTGCTGTGCGCTACCTTGGTGAAGACTGATGTCTTCTGCCGCCGATTTTCCGGACCTCTTCTTGCTTCTGGCTCTGTAAGGGGACGGCGGCGCGGCTCCGGGACCGAACACCAAGGACGGGCCTGCGGTCGATCCCTCTGGAGCTAATGGTGTCCAGTAGCCTAAGAAGCCCAAGCTAGCTGCAAGCAGGTAGGTTCGCTTCTTCTCCCCTTAGTCCCTCGGTGCAGTGAGCCTGTTGCCAGCAGGTCTCACTGTAAAATAAAAAACCTAACATATACTTTCTTTCTAGAAGCTCAGGAGAGCCCCTAGTGTGCATCCAGCTCGGCCGGGCACAAAGATCTAACTGAGGCTTGGAGGAGGGTCATAGTGGGAGGAGCCAGTGCACACCAGGTGACCTAAAGCTTTCTTTAGTTGTGCCCAGTCTTCTGCGGAGCCGCTATTCCCCATGGTCCTTTCGGAGTTCCCAGCATCCACTAGGACATTAGAGAAACCCAGGATTTTTCAGAGGTGAAAAACCCAAGTCTGAGCAGGGAAAATCCCAGGTTGTATGTCTGAAAGGGGTATGAGTCTCTGATTCTACACACAAAGTGCTACAATACAAGTTTTGTTGTGCTCAGTATACACACACAATATACAAGTGTCACATATTAAATTAATCAGCACAGTCTCCTGGTGTGCGACAAAGACGCATTTTCATAAAAATAAAAAAAAGACGCCAACTAGCAGAGTTACATGGGACCTGGTGGATCACTTACGCCAAATACATCGCGCTGCATGGTGCACGGAGGCTAGATATAGGACGACACATCTGTAGGATGTGCTGGATTGTGACATTTTAAATGTGGCATTAAAATATTAGAAAGGAATGGTGAGCATGACATTTGCACTTATTTGTCCCATGTTATGTGCTTTTTATGCATTAATCAACATGTGAAAATGGCAAAAAAGCATTAAGGCGTGAACACTGATGGCATGTCGGAAGGCCAGACTGAAAGAAAAATAATACATGAAATGATGAACATACTAAATGAAAAGACAGCTTTCAGGGGGCAGACAGTAGCTGTAATCACGTAATGGCTGGGAATTATGTGTGAATTACGGCTGATAAAAGGTTTCCTGACTCAGGCCTGATGCCAGCCATCACTTCTGCAGGGAGATGGGCTGAGGAGTGCATTCACTTGCAGCAATTAAAGGGCACTGGCCAGATACTAACAGCGAGTTCACTACTGTGTCCTTTTGTTTCAGAAATGTTTGTTTTGTTTGTTTGGGGTTTTGTGATTTTTTTTTCTTAACTCTCCAGTGAGCATGAAAACTATGCTTACAACTGAGAAAATGAACAATACACAGAATAAAATGTAAAAAAATGAATGCTGCTTATGATTTCCATGTGTTAAAGGTTGCAAATTGATGCTCTTTGTAATACTACATATAATAATGCAAATAAGCAATCTGATTTGAGGGATGCCATCTTTGTTCTGCGGATCTGACAGTTGGGAGGAAAGTGGAAAGCTGGCTTTAAACAAAGCAATGCATTGTGTCTCCGTGACTCATATCTGGCAATTTCAAATTTGTGATAAACGTATCCACTGCATTAAAGTCCCCAGTGTGGATAAGTATACCCAGCAGTTCTACTTATTTTGTACCTAGGCTGCATCATTCTGAAAAGCTAATGTACACAGAGGGGTTAATTCAGACTGGATCGCCCTCTGAATCCTTTTGTGTAGTGCGCATGCGCACCCCAGGAGCCCAGTGAGATGCTAAAATCATCTCAGGGCTGCGATCGCCTCTGCCTGATTGACACGCAGGGCGGGAGGGGGGCGTGCCAATAGCATTAGAACACCGTTGGCGGGGAGTGGTACGGACAACACAGGCATGTCCGCACCGTTGTGGGGGCGGGCCGCGGCGGCTGAGTGCCGCCGAAACCCGGGACACGGCGGGAAGCCACCTGTCAGCGCACAGGAGCTGCGCGGGCAGGGAGCTACTCGCCAGGAGCAAAATCATTGCTGTCGTACAATGCTTTTGCACCCTTGCGGAGCGGGGCAGAGCAAGAGAAGCGGGGCGGACTAGCCCTGTGCTGGGCGTCCCTCTGCATGTCTGAGTACATGATCGTAGATGTGTTAAATTTAGCACATCTACAATCAGATCTGAATTACCCCCAGAGTTCAATAGGTACCAAGTCTGGTTTGGACAGCCCCATTCACTAAATCGTTCTTCTGTTAGTGATTAAAATTTACTGTTCCTATGACCCTTATGAAGGTGTTATCTAAAATGGCAATGCAAGGCATAAATCTATTTGAAGGTTCCCATGTGGAGACTTATATTTTGAACATAGTGGCCAGTATAGTCATTAATTAATGTGCTAACACGAGGAGTAATGCCTGACACCAAGTTCCCTTATTTCTATCCATTGAAAAGCATATATTGCAATATATTGCATGCAGATCTTACATTTTGTCTTTGTAGTATATTTACAAAATAGTGTGGTATATTGAGACAGATTTACCCACATGATTAGACATATTAGATCACATGACCAAGCATTATTTTCTAACGACCTTACACCTCCGGCCTGATCTACTTCCAACTGTCAACGGAAACCTCATCACACATCCACAGCTGTATCGCTCCACAGGTGTAAACAGTACCAGCTCTCACACAGACACTGCTCACAGGAAAGCAGCACATCACTGCCTCACCATGACTGATATTCCGACAGAAACATTTCCCAAAATGCCACTTTTACCACATAACTCAAATGATATCACATCAGACCTCATCACACATGACTTGTACAATGATGATCTATTCAAGTAGCCACTTCAGAATCAGCAAACATCTGTGTCACCCTACATTATCTCCACATAGAACTATTTTGTCACAACAAGGACCATTTTATAAGATAGATATACCACTCTTGGGTGCACGGTCACACTCTGATATATGCATGCCTTGGGTGGTTGAACGCAATCGGCCTTTAACCTCGTGAATCACAACGCACACCAAGGCGTGTGTGTACCAGAGCACGAACGCACACAAAAGAAAGGCATATCTATTATATACCTCTCTCTTTCTCTCTCTCTCTCTCTCTCTATATATATATATATATATATATATATATAGGTTTAGGACCAAGTTATTGTAAAATGTCAAGAGTCAATTATATGTCACAATGAATTGTAGTTCTAAATAGACACATGATTATAATTAATATTCACTTACACTACTTACCTCCACAATTTATCCTTGATGGGTGTTATCAATATAGTTAATTATATTTATGGCGTTTTTCCCAAATTATCAATTAAATAATATACACATTAAATAATCAACACAATATACAGTAATTAAAAAATATTGACACAATATAATTGAGAATTTGTTATAGATACTAGACACTTATTAATGTCTTCTATCTAAAAAAATGTAAAACACTTAGTAATTGCATAGTTGGAACGCATGATTTCCTGATACTCCAACTACAGGAAGTATATAGTGTACTCCCGTAAGTCTTTCCCCATCTCGGATCTTAAAGTTTTTTTTATTTCCGGAAGTGTGTGTTGCATCACTAAATTCGGCCCCCCGTTTCCGATAAATGTAACTGAGACTAATTGTTCTTAATATGTTAATTACACTTGGCGGCTGTTGTGGACATATGGAGACGCTTTGGGTGGAATTCAAATGTTTGAAAAGTCTGTTGGGTGTCTCTTTTTTCCGGTCTAGAAGATAGGAAAAAAACAGACTCCCAACTGACTTTTCAAACATTTAAATCTCCCCCTTTATGTAGCGTCCACATTGATCACTTGGAAGCGCTGTTAACAGCGCTACTATAGACCGGAACCGGAAGTGCGGCTTGTGGAACGCAAGCTGTGCTTCTGGTGAAACGCACCCAACGGAACAGGAAGTGCAATGCGTAGAAGGCACGCTGCGCTCCGGGTGGAACGCATAGCGTTCGTAACCTTCAAAATATCCCTATACAGAATCCATAATGGGTTTGCTTTCACAATCAGATATCTGATGATTATTATGATAGTATCCAGGTGATTAAATAATGGTTAGATTCGGTGTTTAAAAAGTTTGAGTGACAGGAAGTGATGTAGCTTCCAGGGAGGTATTTATAGCTGCTAACAGCTCACCCCTCATACAGCTGTGAGGATTATCCAAACACATTGAGAACTATGGTCCCTTATATATTTTTCTGATGTGTTCTGATTGCAATTTTTTTTCTGCTGTATCCTTACTGTTATTGTTGTTAATATATATACCTGGGTATATACTTGGTTAATACACTTTATTATACCCAAATTTGTAATCACTTGTAATCAGCGGACTGAAACCAATTTGTGAAATTTATTTGACTGCTATACTGAGCGGGCACAACGTTACTACGTATATATGATTTTTGTTAATAAGATTAGACTTACTGTAGTTATAGACTAAGCTATAATCATTAGCTCTATTTTGATTTTATTAATGTTATGTCCATAAGATTTCAATATATGTAATTCCTTATTGTTTATTTGTTATAACAAATCCATGGTGATATTATTGTATTCCTTATGTTATAGGGATTGTTACAGCACTCCATATTATTTTAATTATTGATTGTTTGCCGATGAAGTCAAACTGGTATGTACACCCAATGTAATAATGTACCACTTTAAGAAATAAGAACGTATTTGTATCCTATTATTAATAACACTCACTAAAAATGGGTTAGTAATTAAATGGCTGCCCATGAAATTGAATCTATATGGGAACGTGGTACAGTATATGGTTCATTTTTTTCTTTAATTAATAGATATAAATATTGATTATGTGGGGATTCCTGTTCTCCCTCCTCTTTCTAATTCCTATTCCTTTAAGTATATATAATTTGATACATGATATATATGATGAAGGTTTTCCAGATACCCTATGTTGATGAACAGAAAATAGATATCTCCATATTGTATTTGATGCACTGAGAAAAACCCAGTGATGATTGCCTTTAATGCAAGAATTGGTTATGTATGTCGGTGTTACGGCACTTATAGAATACCAACATACTGGGCTGTAAACGTACTTATTTCTCGAAAACCACTTAGATATTAACCGCTGATGAAGTCCTAAGGACGAAACGCGTTGGGTTCCAATCAACTTGTCAAATTATGTCAGGATGTACATTTGAACAATCTTGATAAATATTGGATGTTCAATCAACATTATTGATATCATCAGAGATAAATTCTGTGAAATATTGTCAAAATAATTTTTTTGTACAACTGATGTGAATGATCTTATGTAAAAAAATCTTTTATTTACTTGCATCATGGATGTATTTAACAATGTCAAATAATTAATTATTTGTTTTATAACAATAAAAAAATATTTTATATGTTTTTGGTGAAGATGTATTTGGTGGTTTGAGAAACTGTACCAATTGAATTGTTATAGCTCCCTGGAGAATCCCCTACTCTGTGTATCTTGATCTCAATACCTCGTCTAACAGGAGGTATTTCTCGAAGGTGTAGCTTTTTTATTATTTAGCGCAAAACAAGGTCTCAACAAATACCGCTATATATATATGTTTAGGACCAATTTATTGTAAAATGTCAAGAGTCAATTAGAAAATGTATCACACCACACATTCCAAATTAAAACATCCAATATATTGCCTTCTGGAGCTCAGGGGCAGATGTATTAACCTGGAGAAGGCATATGGAAGTGATAAACCAGTGATATGTGCAAGATGATAAAGGCACCAGCCAATCAGCTCCTATCTGATAATTTACATATTGGAGCTGACTGGCTGTTGCCTTTATCACCTTGCACATATCACTGGTTTATCACTTCCTTTTGCCTTCTCCAGGTTAATACATCTGCCCCACAGTCTTAACAGGAACAATCATGAGTAAACTGAGTTGATGGGATGGAAAGATTAGTGGAAAGGGTCTCTGGAAACCTTTGGGAAAACCCAACAAATTATCAACACCATGAGTATATACCAATCAGTAAGCTATAATTATACTAACAAGAAAACTACTTAAACACAAACACATTATGTAAAATAAGATTTTACTCACCGGTAAATCTATTTCTCGTAGTCCGTAGTGGATGCTGGGAACTCCGAAAGGACCATGGGGAATAGCGGCTCCGCAGGAGACTGGGCACAACTAAAGAAAGCTTTTAGGTCACCTGGTGTGCACTGGCTCCTCCCACTATGACCCTCCTCCAAGCCTCAGGACACTGTGCCCGGACGAGCTGACATAATAAGGAAGGATTTTGAATCCCGGGTAAGACTCTTACCAGCCACACCAATCACACCGTATAACTCGTGATACCATACCCAGTTTTACAGTATGAAAACAACTGAGCCTCTCAACAGATGGCTCAACAATAACCCTTTAGTTAACAATAACTATGTACAAGTATTGCAGACAATCCGCACTTGGGACGGGCGCCCAGCATCCACTACGGACTACGAGAAATAGATTTACCGGTGAGTAAAATCTTATTTTCTCTGACGTCCTAGTGGATGCTGGGAACTCCGAAAGGACCATGGGGATTATACCAAAGCTCCCAAACGGGCGGGAGAGTGCGGATGACTCTGCAGCACCGAATGAGAGAACTCAAGGTCCTCCTCAGCCAGGGTATCAAATTTGTAGAATTTTGCAAACGTGTTTGCCCCTGACCAAGTAGCAGCTCGGCAAAGTTGTAAAGCCGAGACCCCTCGGGCAGCCGCCCAAGATGAGCCCACCTTCCTTATGGAATGGGCTTTTACTGATTTAGGATGCGGCAGTCCAGCCGCAGAATGCGCCAGCTGAATTGTGCTACAAATCCAGCGAGCAATAGTCTGCTTAGAAGCAGGAGCACCCAGCTTGTTGGGTGCATACAGGATAAATAGCGAGTCAGTTTTCCTGACTCTAGCCGTCCTGGAAACATAAATTTTCAAGGCCCTGACTACGTCCAGCAACTTGGAATCCTCCAAGTCCCTAGTAGCCGCAGGCACCAAAATAGGTTGGCTCAAGTGAAAAGCTGATACCACCCTAAGGAGAAACTGGGGACGAGTCATCAATTCTGCCCTATCCATATGGAAAATCAGATAAGGGCTTTTACATGACAAAGCCGCCAATTCTGACACACGCCTGGCTGAAGCCAAGGCCAATAACATGACCACTTTCCACGTGAGATATTTTAGATCCACGGTTTTAAGTGGCTCAAACCAATGTGATTTTAAGAAAACTCAACACCACGTTGAGATCCCAAGGTGCCACTGGAGGCACAAAAGGGGGCTGAATATGCAGCACTCCCTTAACAAACGTCTGAACTTCAGGTAGTGAAGCTAGTTCTCTCTGGAAGAAAATCGACAGAGCCGAGATCTGTACCTTAATGGAGCCTAATTTCAGGCCCATAGTCACTCCTGTTTGTAGGAAATGCAGAAATCGACCCAGTTGAAATTCCTCTGTTGGGGCCTTTTTGGCCTCACACCAAGCAACATACATCGGCCATATGCGGTGATAATGCTTTGCAGTTACATCTTTCCTAGCTTTAATCAGCGTAGGAATGACTTCCTCCGGAATGCCCTTTTCCTTCAGGATCCGGCGTTCAACCGCCCCGCCGTCAAACGCAGCCGCAGTAAGTCTTGGAACAGACAGGGCCCCTGCTGTAGCAGATCCTGTCTGAGCGGCAGAGGCCATGGGTCCTCTGAGATCATCTCTTGAAGTTCCGGGTACCACGCTCGTCTTGGCCCATCCGGAACCACGAGTATTGTTCTTACTCCTCGTTTTCTTATTATTCTCAGTACCCTTGGTATGAGAGGCAGAGGAGGGAACACATAAACTGACCGGTACACCCACGGTGTCACTAGAGCGTCCACAGCTATCGCCTGAGGGTCCCTTGACCTGGCGCAATATCCACCTGTGGCCTTTCCCAACGGTTTACCAAAAGTTGGAAGACTTCTGGATGAAGTCCCCACTCTCCCGGGTGTAGGTCGTGTCCGCTGAGGAAGTCTGCTTCCCAGTTGTCCACTCCCGGAATGAACACTGTTAAGACGTGATTTTCCGCCCATCGGAGAATCCTTGTGGCTTCTGCCATCGCCATCCTGCTTCTTGTGCCGCCCTGTCGGTTTACATGGGCGACTGCCGTGATGTTGTCTGATTGGAACAGTACCGGCTGGTTTTGAAGCAGAGGCCTTGCCAGACTTAGGGCATTGTAAATGGCCCTCAGTTCCAGAATATTTATGTGTAGGGACGACTCCCGACTTGACCAAAGTCCTTGGAAATTTTTTCCCTGTGTGACTGCCCCCCAGCCTCGAAGGCTGGCATCCGTGGTTACCAGGACCCAGTCCTGTATGCCGAATCTGCGGCCCTCTTGAAGATGAGCACTCTGCAGCCACCACAGCAGAAATACCCTGGTCCTTGGAGACAGGGTTATCAGCCGATGCATCTGAAGATGCGATCCCGACCACTTGTCCAAGAGGTCCCACTGAAAGGTTTTTGCATGGAACCTGCCGAATGGAATTTTGCTTCGTAAGAAGCTACCATTTTTACCAGGACTCGTGTGCAGTGATGCACCGATACCTGTTTTGGTTTCAGGAGGTCTCTGACTAGAGATGACAGCTCCTTGGCTTTCTCCTGCGGGAGAAACACTTTTTTCTGTTCTGTGTCCAGAACCATCCCCAGGAACAGTAGGCGTGTGGTAGGAACCAGCTGTGACTTTGGAATGTATAGAATCCATCCGTGCTGTTGTAGCACTTCCCGAGATAGTGCTACTCCGACCAACAACTGCTCCTTGGACCTCGCCTTTACAAGGAGATCGTCCAAGTACGGGATAATTAAAACTTCCTTTCTCGAAGGAGTATAATCATTTCTGCCATTACCTTGGTAAAGACCCTCGGTGCCGTGGACAGTCCAAACGGCAGTGTTTGGAATTGGTAATGGCAATCCTGTACCACAAATCTGAGGTACTCCTGGTGAGGATGGTAAATGGGGACATGTAGGTAAGCCTCCTTGATGTCCAGGGATACCATGTAATCCCCCTCCTCCAGGCTTGCAATAATCGCCCTGAGCGATTCCATCTTGAACTTGAATTTTTTTATGTATGTGTTCAAGGATTTCAAATATAAAATGGGTCTCACCGAACCGTCCGGTTTCGGTATGTGGAATAGTAACCCCGTCCTTGTTGAAGTAGGGGCACCTTGACTATCACCTGCTGGGAATACAGCTTGTGAATTGCCTCTAGCACAGTCTCCCTGCCTGAGGGAGTTGTCGGCAAGGCAGATTTGAGGAAACGGCGGGGGGGGAGACGCCTCGAATTCCAGCTTGTACCCCTGAAATACTACTTGAAGGATCTAGGGATCCACCTGTGAACGAGCCCACTGATCGCTGAAATTTTTGAGGCGGCCCCCCACCGTACCTGGCTACCCCTGTGGAGCCCCCCCGTCATGCGGTGGACTCAGAGGAAGCGGGGGAAGAATTTTGATTCTGGGAACTGGCTGTCTCTTTTTACACGCTTGCATTTCTGAAGCCGAAAGGACTGTACCTGATGATACAGTGCTTTCTGAGGCTGTGAGGAAACCTGAGGTAAAAAAATTTTCTTCCCAGCTGTTGCTGTGGATACGAGGTCCCAGAGACCATCCCCAAACAATTCCTCACCCTTATAAGGCTCTATGTGCCTTTTAAAGTCAGCATCACCTGTCCAGTGTCGGGTCTCTAATAACCTCCTGACCGAATGGACATTGCATTAATTTTGGATGCCAGCCGGCAAAATGTCCCTCTGTGCAACCCTCATATATAAGACGACTTCTTATGTTCGTAAAATAGTATCCCTGTTTGACAGGGTTACAGACCACGCTGCAGCAGCACTATCTGCAGGTCTCAGTCTAGTACCTGAGTGTGTAAATACAGACTTCAGGATAGCCTCCTGCTTTTTATCAGCAGGTACCTTCAAAGTGGCCGTATCCTAAGACGGCAGTGCCACCTTTTTTGACAAACGTGTGAGCGCCTTATCCACCCTAGGGGATATCTCCCAGCGTAACTTATCCTCTGGCGGGAAAGGGTACGCCATCAGTAACTTTTTAGAAATTACCAGTTTCTTATCGGGGGAACCCACGCTTTTTCACACTTCATTCACTCATTTGATGGGGGAACAAAACACTGCCTGCTTTTTCTCCCCAAACATAAAACCCTTTTTTAGTGGTACTTGGGTTAATGTCAGAAATGTGTAACACATTTTTTATTGCCGGGATCATGTAACGGATGTTCCTAGTGGATTGTGTATATGTCTCAACCTAGTCGACACTGGAGTCAGACTCCGTGTCGACATCTGTGTCTGCCGTCTGAGGGAGCGGGCGTTTTTGAGCCCCTGATGGCCTTTGAGACGCCTGGGCAGGCGCGGGCTGAGAAGCCGGCTGTCCCATAGCTGTTACGTCATCCAGCCTTTTATGTAAGGAGTTGACACTGTCGGTTTATACCTTCCACCTATCCATCCACTCTGGTGTCGGCCCCACAGGGGGCGACATCCCATTTATCGGCATCTGCTCTGCCATCACATAAGCCTCCTCATCAAACGTGTCGACACAGCCGTACCGACACACAGCACACACACAGGGAATGCTCTGACTGAGGACAGGACCCCACACAGCCCTTTGGGGAGACAGAGAGAGAGTATGCCAGCACACACCAGAGCGCTATATAATGCAGGGATTAACACTATATTGAGTGATTTTTCCCAATAGCTGCTTGTATATACAATATTGCGCCTAAATTTAGTGCCCCCCCTCTCTTTTTAACCCTTTGAGCCTGAAAACTACAGGGGAGAGCCTGGGGAGCTGTCTTCCAGCTGCACTGTGAAGAGAAAATGGCGCCAGTGTGCTGAGAGATAGCTCCGCCCCTTTTTCGCGGACTTTTCTCCCGCATTTTTATGGATTCTGGCAGGGGTATTTATCACATATATAGCCTCTGGGGCTATATATTGTGATATATATGCCAGCCAAGGTGTTTTTATTGCTGCTCAGGGCGCCCCCCCCCAGCGCCCTGCACCCTCAGTGACCGGAGTGTGAAGTGTGCATGAGGAGCAATGGCGCACAGCTGCAGTGCTGTGCGCTACCTTGGTGAAGACTGATGTCTTCTGCCGCCGATTTTCCGGACCTCTTCTTGCTTCTGGCTCTGTAAGGGGGACGGCGGCGCGGCTCCGGGACCGAACACCAAGGCCAGTTCCATGCGGTCGATCCCTCTGGAGCTAATGGTGTCCAGTAGCCTAAGAAGCCCAAGCTAGCTGCAAGCAGGTAGGTTCGCTTCTTCTCCCCTTAGTCCCTCGCTGCAGTGAGCCTGTTGCCAGCAGGTCTCACTGTAAAATAAAAAACCTAATTATATACTTTCTTTCTAGAAGCTCAGGAGAACCCCTAGTGTGCATCCAACCTCGGCCGGGCACAAAATCTAACTGAGGCTTGGAGGAGGGTCATAGTGGGAGGAGCCAGTGCACACCAGGTGACCTAAAAGCTTTCTTTAGTTGTGCCCAGTCTCCTGCGGAGCCGCTATTCCCCATGGTCCTTTCGGAGTTCCCAGCATCCACTAGGACGTCAGAGAAAATATGTTAGATAAAAGCAATGAACTGTTACCACATCAGAATAAAATAAAAGCATTCCCCTAGCTAGCGTGCCTGTGGAGGTCCCTTGCAGTGGCTCTTCCAGTAGGAATTACACACCACACTGCGTCAGACAAGCAGCAGATCTGAAGAAAAAACAGCGACGTGTTAATGACACAAGCACTGACTGCACCTCCTCTTCCCTGTGGTCAATGCAGGAAGATGAAGCAGTGCAGCGCTGGTGTGGGGGGGAAGTGCCGGAGTCTTTGACATGAGAATGTCACAGCAAGGGGAAGGTAGTCCAGTGGCTAAAAAGGAGTATGTAGGTATACATAATGACTAATAATCTATTCATATAGCTTCATATATGGTTGATAAAACAGGTTTTATTCTGGTATAACCTTGCTGTATACATGTTAATCAGGAGCATGAATGATGTTCAATACAAAAGACTTGCAGTTTGTTTCCAGGCAAATACCCAAGGCCAAGCGCACAATTTACAGTGACCTAAAATTAGTAACAAAGATCTCGTGTCCCTGAAAAGGTCTCAAGAGCATGACATTACAAGCATGTTCAATACACAGAAGGTTATCTTCTCATGGAAGCAGCTCTAACCGAAGCTAAATAACTGCAGCAGTGACTAATGTGATACTCACACAATGTGAGCCAGGTTTAAAGGTTTTTCTGGCTGATCAGGAAACATTGGGTGCAGAGGCTCACGGCTGGAAGCACAGCTCAAAGACTTGCTTAGTGCATTGGTAAGCTTCTTTGCAGGGGATTTCTGTAAGGAACAAAAAAAAACACAACAAATTGAATGCGTGAACCATGTTACATATAGAGCTGAGCTTGACACCACAATCACAGTGTGATAAACCCCAACTGGCTGCTAATATTTAGATGCTCCAACATCAACTAACACCTTCAAATTCAACTCGGGTAAGCTGGTAGCATATGCTGCTGCTAGCATTCCACTGCTCGGATGCGCTAGGGATATATTTACTAAGGTGTGTTTTTTTTGTTTTGTTTTAAGAAGTGGAGATGTTGCCCATAGAAACCAATCAGATTCCACATAACATTTATCTAGCTGCTTCTAGAAGATTATAGATATAATCTGATTGGTTGCTATGGGCAACATCTCCACTTCTAAAATATTCACATCTTAGTAAATAATATACCCCTAAGTGTGAGTGAGTATGTGGTGTGGGTAGAGCAAAGGAACACATGGGGAGAAAGGGAGAGAGATACACACAGGGGAGGAGGAAAATCACATTTATGTCAGTGTAGCTGAATGGAGACACCTGCAGCTGCCCGTTACACTGTAGCAGTCACATTAAGAATCAGCTACTAATACTATCATCTCTCCTTGCAGTGAAATGCAGAGGGGACTAGGAAACCATTAACTCTAGCGGAGTAAACTGAAATTGATACAGGTTGAGTATCCCATATCCAAATATTCCGAAATACGGAATATTCCGAAATACGGACTTTTTTGAGTGAGAGTGAGATAGTGAAACCTTTGTTTTTTGATGGCTCAATGTACACAAACTTTGTTTAATACACAAAGTTATTAATAATATTGTATTAAATGACCTTCAGGCTGTGTGTATAAGGTGTATATGAAACATAAATGAATTGTGTGAATGTAGACACACTTTGTTTAATGCACAAAGTTATAAAAAATATTGGCTAAAATGACCTTCAGGCTGTGTGTATAAGGTGTATATGTAACATAAATGCATTCTGTGCTTATATTTAGGTCCCATCACCATGATATCTCATTATGCTATGCAATTATTCCAAAATACGGAAAATTCCCATATCCAAAATACCTCTGGTCCCAAGCATTTTGGATAAGGGAGACTTAACCTGTACTGACCTAGTTCCGGCCAGTGCTGGGCTTCTGGGTCTCGCTCTTTAAAATAAGTGGCCTTCTCTTTAACTGACAAAACACAAAACATACACTTTGCTTCTTCTGGCACTAAGAGATGAGCACTAGCGGGTTTTATGGGCACCAGGAAATCCCTGCTAAGTGCACCACTGAGGAAGATGTATTGTATACGCTCACGAGCAGGGCGCTCAACCCTCATGTGCTTATCCTTCTCTTACTTAAACCTTCTTTGATGGCACTAAATCCTGTGGTTTTCTGCCACCCTGATACTTATGTCAGTATTGTCTGCTGCTGTAGCTAAGTCTATAAACCCTGTACTTGTCCTATATTGTCTTCAACTGTAAGTCACTATTTTCCCGCTTTATTTTGTTTATGTACTCTGTAATTGGGCGCTGAGGAACCCTTGTGGATGATAATAATAGTAATATACATCATGTGACATGAAATTCTCAGCTACTGTTCAAATGGCATTCTAAAGGTTTGTATCATATGGATACAGAAGTAATTACATTGTATATGTGGATTACATTATGAACAATGCCATTTTTGAAAAAACATTTTCAACATTTTTGATGATTTCTACAATTGGAAATTTGCTGGTCTCCTATTACTTCCAATTACTTTAAAAAAGTGATTCCCGAATGCGGTCATCAAGTCACCACAACAGTCCAGGTCTTAGGTTTATCCATGCAGGTGCACAGATGGTATAAGCAAACTGACTGATGTACTAATTAAGTCAACCTGTGCCTAAGCATGGATATCCTTAAAACTTGGATTGTTGTGGTGCCTTGAGGACGCAATTTAACAACATTGTGGGGGAAAGATAATGTAAAGGAATTTTTCACATCAAAACTCCTTTCCCTATGTGGGACTCCCTCCCTAGACCCCCACCAAGTGCTGTATTAAGCAGGCTGCTGGCACAGACATATAGCTGGGAGCACTGCCCATCACCTTTGGCTTCGCTCAGCTCTCTCTGATGCAGCGGAGATCTGACACTACCAACAAGGAGTTAAACTTCCAAACAGCATTAACCCACATTCATCACTGCTGCAGATATTGCCTGAAATATGCTGACAATATGTGTATTGTTCTATTTTTACACCATTCAATTCTAACTGGACATTGCTGACATCAGTCCGTGTCATTTACATGCGGCCTTGTGTCTGCTGTCAATCTAATTCCTAGAGCAAAGAATGTTTCCACAATTATAAATAGACCCAAATTAGCTATAGCTCTCATCCTCACACAAGAATGCAACCATCACCAGTATTTATGTCTGCAACTGAAATCTTACACAATCGATGCTACCTGTTCCAGAACCTTTATCCTACAGAACAGCGATGTAAGAGGAAAACAATATCGGAATATAGAAATCACATACTAACTTCAAGCTCAAACAGTCCTTCTTGCTGTTCATTTAAAGTGATAAACCTCCGGGCATCACAAACTTTGGAACAGTATATACAGTGCCGCAGTCTTAAGACTTACCCTTCTGCAATATACTCACACATGAATGCTGGAGTAAGAGTTATAAGGAAACAAGTGATGATTTCCCTTTCTCCCCAAATGCATGATCTGCCGATTCCCTATCTTTCTGGGTTAGTCTACTCTTGTGTGTGTTTCTTCTGTGTTGCAGAATTACCGGACCCTCTCTTACCCATGACGTGTACTCTTTCATTTGGTGCTGGTTGCTATGGGAACCGCTGGCATGTCCCCTCCAGAAGCAGTCCTGACAGAGCTGGTAATTGTGACACTGCTGGCAGCGATAGCGGAAACCCATCATGCTCTCACTGTGGCAATAGGAACACTCAACAGGGTGGAAGACTATGGGAAAAAGCATGCAGACATGGAGGTTAGATACAAATCAAGACCTATAAGTAGTTCACAGAAGTGGTGTGAAGGCTTGATGAATGATGACTTTATAGTGTTACATTGGTTCTTACCGAGATAACTGGAAAGCCCATAACACCCAGGTTATAACTTCTACTGCAGAATACAAAATGTAAGCTAACTCCGAATTACAATGTGGCTGACGCAGAGTTGTACATAAGTCAGTGTACTGCATTTTGTGTGTATTTGCAGTCCGCATGCTGAGATAACGAGAATGCAGGGTCATACACATTCTGATTGCTGCTCACTTACGAGCAGGGAGGGGGAACAAGGGGGTGAAGGGGCGTTCGCACAGAGGTAAGGTTCAGAAACCATGTTCACACCTAGTAGAGAGGGCAGGTATTATTACACACTCATGATGATGACTAGTAGTAAACTAGGAGCATATGCTGCTGATTCAGTTATACGTATATCGGAATATGTGCAAAAAGATTTACTTCCAACTATACATCGGTCCCTATGGATGAAACCAACAATGTCCCCTGACCTACTTTCTATAAATTGTTCTGACCATGTTTAAACAATACCTACAGCTTCTCTGCTTCACTCCTACATCCTATCTCCGACATCCATGGCTGTAACTATGGTGGCCAATCCCGGGATCGGCGGGATCCCGGGATTTAGGCCCAAAAATGGCTGGGATTCAATCCCGGGATTGGAGGCTCCAATCCCTGGGATTGAGGGATCAGCGTTGAGCGTCCACAGGACGCTCAGACGCTGCCCGGCTTCCTCCTTCCGGGTCCACAGCGCAGCGTGAGGTCACGCTGCACTGTCGGGCGCTGCTGGGAGACGCCAGCAGCGATCAAAGGATGGTCCCCTCCCGCCCGCCCCCGGTATATGGTGAGTTACATGTGTGGGGCGGCCACCTAGCTAAAACCCGCCATTTTTCAATCCCGATACACGGGATGAAAAAATGGCCCGGGATTGGCTTTCCTAGCTGTAACACATGCAACCCTTGCATGGGTTTCCCTAACAAATATATTCACCCTCTGTGGCGTGGTGGCTGCTGCCCGTGGGCTGCAGCGCCAACCACACATTGTATCAGGGAGCAGGGATGGTGGGGGGAGTTTAACACATATAAGCATACATGTATTGTTTTATGGCCGTCTTACCCCGGGGATTATCAGCGCCGCTGTATTTCACTGAGCGCCTGCACCTGGGACTCAGCATTCGGCTTAACTTCTCCTTCCTCTGTAGCCCAGCCCCAGACTCCTGTGAAACTAGGCAATGGTAGTCTGGGGACTGGTTTACTGAGATCCCAGGTTAAAGCAGCCAGCATATATTTTATATACAACATTATATGTATATTTATGTTAACAGGGTCCCCTCCCCGATGCAATGTGTGGTCAGCAATGCAGCCCACTGGCAGCGGCCACCACAGGAGAATATACTTGTTAAGGGCACCCTGGCATACATTATAGCCATGGATATAGGAGCTGGGATGTAGGAGTGTAGCCTGGTACATGCCAGTGGCATCACAACGAGGGGTGACACCAAAGTTTCCAACTCCTCTTCAGTGACAGGATCTGGATGCTGCACTGTAACACCTGGCTCCTGTCACAGGGGGACATGTACTAAGCAGTGATAAAAAATAAGACGTGAGCCAGTGGAGAAGTTGCCCATGGCAACCAATCAGCATTGACGTAACATTTCTAATTTGCATACTATACAATTCTACGGAGCAGCTGATTGGTTGCCATGGGAAATTTCTCCACTGGCTCACTTCTCCACTTTTATCACTGCTTAGTACATGTCCCCCACAGTGTAGGAGCCGGCACTGCACTCACACAGGTCTCCGGGGGCGGCCTGCATCTCAGGGATTACTGGAGTAAAGAACAAGGGTTCGGGCCACGATGCCACGCCCCCTACATGTGAGGCCAAACCCCTTACCCGCAAAGTCAATATCCCTTTTCCTGGCATATACCTTTGGTGCTCAGGCATTAAATACATTGCACCGGGTGTCACTACTATTAATGTCGGCCCTGGTACGTGCCATCCATTGGCGCAACCCAGCAATACGGTTATGCGATGTAACAATACATCACACCGCCATACAATCCGCTGTATGATGGCGCAATGTATTGCTACATGCTACATATAACAACACTGAGTCGGCGGTGGAATCATCCCATTGAACGCTCAGCACATCTAATGGGTTAATTCAATCAATGATGCTTGGGAATGACAGACCAGTGATGCCTACACACATAGCTCCTCCCAATACAGAATGAAATAATGATCATAAAACATCGGTGATTAGTATAAAAGCATTTGGCATGGAGCTTCCAGAATTGAAATGATCACATTTCTTTTCTAACTTCTGATAGCTTTATAATCTCTTTATATTCACCAGTAGAAGCAGCACTATCCCATAAATGTTATACCCATGGGAAGCGTTACACTGAAACCTCTAAAGATTTAGTAAAAGGATACCGATACAGATGGAGAAAGTCATCTAGTACAAAGCATTTATTTTCAGTGTTAGGTCTTCAGTAAACTAAGTACTTTTGCTCAAAATATTTGACCCCTGCATATGTTTTTCTACAGTAACATTTGTGTACCCACCATCAACTAACTGCACAGCTGAGACCCTGTCATTAAAGGTGCATACACACGGTGAGATATTGGCTATCTTACATTCTCTGACTATGCCATATAGACTATGCAATATTGCTTATGTGTGCTTTTGACTAAGTGACAATTTTGACTATACTTCAGTACTACATAGTTAAGATTGACTTGCCTGCACAGTCTATCCAGCCTTGCGATACCGACCCTGTGGGACCGCGCATTGGGATCGCATCGGTATAACACCTTGCGATTTGGACTAACTTTTCTTGCTATTTTGATTATATAGTCAAAATTGCAAGCATAAATCTCACCGTGTGTACACACCTTAAGAGCCAGTAACACTGTGACAGCCAATCACCTACAAAGCTTGGTGTTCTAATTAAGTATACAGAGGCAATACACTCCCATTAAAATTAACATCACCTGACAATACCATTGGATCTGCTAAGGGAAAAATAAAATAGACTAACGATCTTGCGCTATCTAGCAGGCAAATTATTAGGAATAAAAAACCTTGAGAAAAATTATAACAAAGCAAGAGAATTGAGTACAGGGTAAATGGTCAAAATACATACAGTACAGCTCTTTGTAAGAAGTGAGGGTTGTGATATGGCCACGTACCATTCTCTACATTCGCCAGTCGATGCAGAAGAGGTAACCATACAAGACACTGAGGTGGTGGGTCAGACATAAGTGTGTCCAAGAAAGAATTTAAGGTAACATTTTTCTGTTAAAAGAAAAAATACATATAATACAGTTAATAGAAATGAGACGACTAAGATGAAATATGCTTAATATTTACAAATATATAAAGGGGAAATATGCGGAGCTATCATGTGAGTTGTTTACTAAGCGCGGACACCCGCTAAGGCTTGAGGAGAGGAAATTTCGTACTCAGCGCAGGAAGGGATTCTTCACTGTAAAGGCAATTCGAGTATGGAATACACTGCCAGAAAAGGTTGTAATGGCGGACTCAGTCAATGCGTTTAAAAGTGGGTTAGACAAGTTCCTAATGGAAAAAGATATACGAGGATATAGGGGTATATTCAATTAAGGTCGAAACTGCCGACTTGTCGAAAAGACGTCAGTTTTCGACTTTTTCAGGTCGGAAGGGGTTCCGACCTATTCAGTCCCCAGCATTTTTATTCGACAAGTCGGGGAATTCGACTTGTCGAATAGTACGTGAATTGGCTGTATAGCTGCCGATTCACGTACTTCTGAGGGAAATGGGGACAAATTCGACAGGTTTTGGCCCCGATTTAGACCATCTCAGTTCGACTTAAAAAAAAAAGTCGAACTGAGATGAAGGACCTGAGAGGAGGAGAGCCGCGGGCAGACGGGGGAGCAGCGCTACAGCACAGCGCTGCAGAAGGATGTGTCATAGCCGCCGCTCATGGCAGCATCCACCCGGCTCCAGCAAGTGAGGTCCTGCTTGCTGGAGCTGGGTGGACGCTGACGTGAGGTCTGGCGGCTGTGCCACATCCTCCTGCAGCGCTGCTGTCCCCCGTCTCCCTGCGGCTGTCCCCCATCTGCCCGCGGCTCTCCCCCCTCTCCAATCCCTCATCTCAATTAGACTTTTTAAAGTCGAATTGAGACGGGCATTGAATAGCCTTGTCGGATCCATTCCGACAAATGCATGTCGGAATGGATCCGACCTCAATTGAATATACCCCATAGCCTTTTAACCTAAACAGAATAGGGAATGCAATATAACTCAGGTTGAACTCAGGTTTTCAACCTCACCAACTATGTTACTATGTTTAACATGCACACATCAGTTTCCAAACGATTCAGATAGCTATAACCTATATTTTTCATACACTGATGAATATATGGAAAATTAGGGACATGTTCTATTAGATTACAGAGTAATTCATAATGCCAATAAAAAATGTATGTCATTAACATAAAATCATAGCAAAATGTAAAACAAAAAAGGTTATTCCATAACACGTTCCCTTCAAAAGTAACTATAAGAAGCACAATGTAAATAAATAAAATTGATGTGTACCACATGCACAAGAACCTTGGGCCAGTTCCCATATTAGACCATTATATGGCAGAACTGAAGCCACAACAGATAAGACACAGCAGATGAGATAAATGTAATTTAGCACATTGGTTTCTTTTTAACTATAGCAGTGGTTCTCAAACGCCAACCTCAAGGCACCTCAACGGTCCTGGTTTTAGGTGTATCTATGGCTCAGCACAGATAGTTGAATAAAACTGACTGAGGTGCTAATTACAAAGTGGGGAGAGATTCACCCGTCAACAAATTGCTTTATGCTCGGGAAATCCCACATTACAAGCAACTGGTGGATAAGTAAGTACATAGTGCCCTGTAAGCAGGACTAGACCCCTAGAATGCAGACAGGTTTTACCAAAGAGTGAACGCATAGGGCAAAATGCCCAAATATTTGTTGCATAAAGTTTAATGTCCCCTCAAAAAGTTCATTATAGCATGAAAAGTCCTATCTAATACTCTTAAAAACTATACAAAATATAGAAATATTCCTGATGGCGCTTTTTACGTCAAGACTTTTTTGTTTTCTCACAGAAGTGTCTCTATACAAATTGTCCCTTCTGCCCCCATGTAGCACGATACCCGAAACATGGAGCCATATTAGAAATCGGAAGGGAAGACTATGTACCTACAAAGAACTAAGGTTAGAAAAGGGTTGAGATTACCTAAAGGATAAAAAAAGGGGCAGACTATATGGGCCCAGTGGTTCTTATCTGACGTCAAATTCTATGTTTCTATGCAAGTCACCTGTGGCCAAGCATGGATAAACTTAAAACCTGGACCGTTGGGTGCCTTGAGGACTGTGTTTGAGAACCTCTGAACTGTGGTAAAAATCTACATTTTTTTTTTTACCTACACTTTAATAATCTGATCAGTTTCTATAGGTTATAGCACTTTTTTTTGTGTGCACCACTTTTTATAAATGTCCCTTAAATATATATGCTCTCACAGTATATTTTCCTACAAACACAGATAGCGAGGTACCTAGTACAAATTTATGTTCTCTAAAGGTGACAGCGAGGTACCTAATACAGAGCTATCATCCTTATGAGGTGACAGCAAGGTACCTTGTACAGAGCAATGTTCCCTATAAGGTGATTCTGAGGTACCTAGCACAGAGCAATGTTCCCTATATGGTGACAGCAAGGTACCTAGTACAGAGCTATGATCCCTATGAGGTGACAGCGAGGTACCTAGTACAGAGCAATGTTCCCTATAAGGTGACCCTGAGGTACCTAGCACAGAGCAATGTTCCCTATATGGTGACAGCAAGGTACCTAGTACAGAGCTATGATCCCTATGAGGTGACAGCGAGGTACCTAGTACAGAGCAATGTTCCCTATAAGGTGACCCTGAGGTACCTAGCACAGAGCAATGTTCCCTATATGGTGACAGCAAGGTACCTAGTACAGAGCTATGATCCCTATGAGGTGACAGCGAGGTACCTAGTACAGAGCAATGTTCCCTATAAGGTGACCCTGAGGTACCTAGCACAGAGCAATGTTCCCTATATGGTGACAGCAAGGTACCTAGTACAGAGCAATGTTCCCTATAAGGTGACCCTGAGGTACCTAGCACAGAGCAATGTTCCCTATATGGTGACAGCAAGGTACCTAGTACAGAGCTATGATCCCTATGAGGTGACAGCGAGGTACCTAGTACAGAGCAATGTTCCCTATAAGGTGATTCTGAGGTACCTAGTACAGAGCAATGTTCCCTATAAGGTGATTCTGAGGTACCTAGCACAGAGCAATGTTCCCTATATGGTGACAGCAAGGTACCTAGTACAGAGCTATGATCCCTATGAGGTGACAGCGAGGTACCTAGTACAGAGCAATGTTCCCTATAAGGTGACCCTGAGGTACCTAGCACAGAGCAATGTTCCCTATATGGTGACAGCAAGGTACCTAGTACAGAGCTATGATCCCTATGAGGTGACAGCGAGGTACCTAGTACAGAGCAATGTTCCCTATAAGGTGACCCTGAGGTACCTAGCACAGAGCAATGTTCCCTATATGGTGACAGCAAGGTACCTAGTACAGAGCTATGATCCCTATGGGGTGACAGCGAGGTACCTAGTACAGAGCAATGTTCCCTATAAGGTGATTCTGAGGTACCTAGCACAGAGCAATGTTCCCTATATGGTGACAGCAAGGTACCTAGTACAGAGCTATGATCCCTATGAGGTGACAGCGAGGTACCTAGTACAGAGCAATGTTCCCTATAAGGTGACCCTGAGGTACCTAGCACAGAGCAATGTTCCCTATATGGTGACAGCAAGGTACCTAGTACAGAGCTATGATCCCTATGAGGTGACAGCGAGGTACCTAGTACAGAGCAATGTTCCCTATAAGGTGACCCTGAGGTACCTAGCACAGAGCAATGTTCCCTATAAGGTGACAGCGAGGTACCTAGTACAGAGCTATGATCCCTATGAGGTGACAGCGAGGTACCTAGTACAGAGCAATGTTCCCTATAAGGTGACCCTGAGGTACCTAGCACAGAGCAATGTTCCCTATAAGGTGACAGCGAGGTACCTAGTACAGAGCTATGATCCCTATGAGGTGACAGCGAGGTACCTAGTACAGAGCAATGTTCCCTATAAGGTGATAGCAAGGTACCTAGTACGGAGCTATATACCCTATAAGGTGATAGCGAGGTACCTAGTACGGAGCTATATTCCCTGTAAGATGATAGCGAGGTACCTAGTACAGAGCTATGATCCCTATGAGGTGACAGCGAGGTACCAAGTACAGAGCAATGTCCCTTATAAGGTGACAGCGAGGTACCTAGTACAGAGCACTGTTCCCTATAAGGTGACTGCGAGGTACCTAGTACAGAGCAATGTTCCCTATATGGTGACAGTGAGGTACCTAGTACAGAGCTATGATCCCTATGAGGTGACAGCGAGGTACCTAGTACTGAGCAATGTTCCCTATAAGGTGATAGCGAGGTACCTAGTACAGAGCTATATTCCCTATAAGATGATAGTGAGGTATCTAGTACAGAGCTATGATCCCTATGATCACTATAAGGTGACAGCGAAGTACCTAGTACAGAGCACTGTTCCCTATAAGGTGACTGCGAGGTACCTAGTACAGAGCAATGTTTCCTATATGGTGACAGTGAGGTACCTAGTACAGAGCTATGATCCCTATGAGGTGACAGCGAGTTACCAAGTACAGAGCAATGTCCCTTATAAGGTGACAGTGAGGTACCTAGTACAGAGCACTGTTCCCTATAAGGTGACTGCGAGGTACCTAGTACAGAGCAATGTTCCCTATATGGTGACAGTGAGGTACCTAGTACAGAGCTATGTTCCCTATAAGGTGATAGTGAGGTACCTAGTACAGAGCTATATTCCCTATAAGATGATAGTGAGGTATCTAGTACAGAGCTATGATCCCTATGAGGTGACAGCGAAGTACCTAGTACAGAGCACTGTTCCCTAATAAGGTGACTGCGAGGTACCTAGTAAAGAGCAATGTTTCCTATATTGTGACAGTGAGGTACCTAGTACAGAGCTATGATCCCTATGAGGTGACAGCGAGGTACCAAGTACAGAGCAATGTCCCTTATAAGGTGACAGTGAGGTACCTAGTACAGAGCACTGTTCCCTATAAGGTGACTGCGAGGTACCTAGTACAGAGCAATGTTCCCTATATGGTGACAGTGAGGTACCTAGTACAGAGCTATGATCCCTATGAGGTGACAGCGAGGTACCTAGGAGAGAGCAATGTTCCCTATAAGGTGACAGGGAGGTGCCTAATACAGAGCAATGTTCCCTATAAGGTGATAGCGAGGTACCTAGTACAAAGCTATATTCCCTATAAGATGATAGTGAGGTATCTAGTACAGAGCTATGATCCCTATAAGGTGACAGCGAGGTACCTAGTACAGAGCTATGATCCCTATAAGGTGACAGCGAGGTACCTAGTACAGAGCAATGTTTCCTATATGGTGACAGTGAGGTACCTAGTACAGAGCTATGATCCCTATGAGGTGACAGCGAGTTACCAAGTACAGAGCAATGTCCCTTATAAGGTGACAGTGAGGTACCTAGTACAGAGCACTGTTCCCTATAAGGTGACTGCGAGGTACCTAGTACAGAGCAATGTTCCCTATATGGTGACAGTGAGGTACCTAGTACAGAGCTATGTTCCCTATAAGGTGATAGTGAGGTACCTAGTACAGAGCTATATTCCCTATAAGATGATAGTGAGGTATCTAGTACAGAGCTATGATCCCTATGATCCCTATGAGGTGACAGCGAAGTACCTAGTACAGAGCACTGTTCCCTATAAGGTGACTGCGAGGTACCTAGTACAGAGCAATGTTCCCTATATGGTGACAGTGAGGTACCTAGTACAGAGCTATGTTCCCTATAAGGTGATAGTGAGGTACCTAGTACAGAGCTATATTCCCTATAAGATGATAGTGAGGTATCTAGTACAGAGCTATGATCCCTATGATCCCTATGAGGTGACAGCGAAGTACCTAGTACAGAGCACTGTTCCCTATAAGGTGACTGCGAGGTACCTAGTACAGAGCAATGTTTCCTATATTGTGACAGTGAGGTACCTAGTACAGAGCTATGATCCCTATGAGGTGACAGCGAGGTACCAAGTACAGAGCAATGTCCCTTATAAGGTGACAGTGAGGTACCTAGTACAGAGCACTGTTCCCTATAAGGTGACTGCGAGGTACCTAGTACAGAGCAATGTTCCCTATATGGTGACAGTGAGGTACCTAGTACAGAGCTATGATCCCTATGAGGTGACAGCGAGGTACCTAGGAGAGAGCAATGTTCCCTATAAGGTGACAGGGAGGTGCCTAATACAGAGCAATGTTCCCTATAAGGTGATAGCGAGGTACCTAGTACAAAGCTATATTCCCTATAAGATGATAGTGAGGTATCTAGTACAGAGCTATGATCCCTATAAGGTGACAGCAAGGTACCTAGTACAGAGCAATGTTTCCTATATGGTGACAGTGAGGTACCTAGTACAGAGCTATGATCCCTATGAGGTGACAGCGAGGTACCTAGTAGAGAGCAATGTTTCCTATATGGTGACAGTGAGGTACCTAGTAGAGAGCAATGTTTCCTATATGGTGACAGCGAGGTACCTAGTACAGAGCTATGATCCCTATAAGGTGACAGCGAGGTACCTAGTACAGAGCAATGTTTCCTATATGGTGACAGTGAGGTACCTAGTACAGAGCTATGATCCCTATGAGGTGACAGCGAGGTACCTAGTAGAGAGCAATGTTTCCTATATGGTGACAGCGAGGTACCTAGTACAGAGCTATGATCCCTATAAGGTGACAGCGAGGTACCTAGTACAGAGCAATGTTTCCTATATGGTGACAGTGAGGTACCTAGTACAGAGCTATGATCCCTATGAGGTGACAGCGAGGTACCTAGTAGAGAGCAATGTTCCCTATAAGATGATAGTGAGGTACCTAGTACAGAGCAATGTTCCCTATAAGATGATAGTGAGGTATCTAGTACAGAGCTATATTCCCTATAAGGTGACAGTGAGGTACCTAGTACAGAGCAATATTTGACAATATTTGCATTAAACAGATACAAAAAGAAAGTAAAACGTCACTATAGTTATCCGTGTCACTATAAACAAGAGTCCTTTCAGGTATTGTACATTGTCTTTTGCATGGCACCTATGAAGCTAGACACTATGGCAATCACAATGGACTGCTAGGACTATAGTAACACATTTGCCTCTGATCCAGGCCAAATATTGTGACTCATCATTAGAATTACCAGCAACATAGAAATCCCTAATAATCAAATCCATATCAAGAACATTTTTTATAATTCCATATAGTTTCCTACACCCAAATTTTGCTGCCTCAGTTCAGTTTCCGCTTGGTGACAGCTCAGTAACCTCCTTGCATGCCGCTAGCTTTGAAGTTGTCTCTTTTATTATTGTTCTGTTATTAAGTGCATGATGCTGGTGACATATGTAATGTTCTTAATGTTTCATGGGGTCTCTGATATGTCTGTGGTGGAGAGCTTTTAAGACACCATATTCATTAATGTATGGCATCAATTCAATAAGGGGTAATGCGCAGCTGTGACATCGTTTCAACGCCTCTGGTGCACCCCTCCCAATGAACAATCACCTACTAAGAGGGATTTAAATACCATAATTTGGCAAATAAAGACATGACAGTATTCAAGTGGATTTCTGTAAAAAGCTCAATAATGGGTAAAATGATGTGGGACAGGTACAGTATGTGGAGGCATTGTATTGATGGGAGAGGGCTTCTTGAACTTGAAGATAAGGGTTAAAGTGTTTATTCCAAATTTTACTAACTTGCATAAAACTGCTGAAAAATTACTCTACAGACATTTTTCTGTCCCCCAAAATGCTGGAAATACTGTCATTTACTGAAAAACATTTGCTTGCTATCATTTTTCAACCATCAACAAAAAGTACAAAAATCACACCTTTTGAAAACCTCCAATACTTTCCTTATGGCCACTAACAGCCATCTATACGGTCCTGCTATGTCAAATGCCGATTTTTTGGTGGTCTAGGATGGTTTCCCCCGCTTTTTAATGCACTTCTGCCAGGTTGCAATTTGTAGAAAACTGGCACAACCATGATGCGAGAACTGTCACTTCTAATTGAATCTCGCATTTCCCGGGTGTGAGCATTTGTACAATGTATGTCAGTTTCAGGAAACAAACGCACTTTTGCAAACTCGCTCCTAATTGAATTGACCCCTTAGGGTCCCGTTTATCAAATAGGCCCAGAAATACTTATTTGCAATTGCTGCTCACCGCGGTGATAGCTGCCCACCATGCTATGGCATGTGAGCAGAGGTGGCCACAGTCGGCTGCTGGGCTTGATAAGTAAGCAGAAGCCCTAAATCCTGAGAAATCCCATCCCATCGCTGGATTTATGGCTTATGACTAATAAACAGAGCCCCAAAAGAGAAATGTTGGGTACACACTAGGCAATTTTTATTAACGATACAGTATGTGCGATAATGAATTTCTAGACAATATCGTCTAGTGTGTATGCACTATTTTGTCAACTATGCGTGCTCCTGCGGGTCAATTTTGCCTATATCGTCTGAAACTGCATGTTCGGGGTGGTAGAAAGATGACGTTACTGAACGATATCGTTAGTGATGTCGCTCAGTGTGTATGCACTAACTTGTTTTCCCGGGAGTACAAGGGTAAACACTGTCTATATCACTCATGAAGCCACTTAAAAAGTACCTAGTATGTACCCACATAAAGGCTAACTATCTACCTTGTAAAGTCATGAGGTGTTTCTCTAAAGGGAAGATCTATGCAGCCTTCTAAAAAGTCTCAGCTTCTACCCATCATTTTATAGAATGTACTTGATACTGTAAATGCTGACTAGACACTGATTAATTGCTTTGTGCAACTTCTCCAATCATCCTATTCTCCACTCTTTTTCGAAAGTACATATCACTAATATTGATACAGGTTGAGTATCCCTTATCCAAAATCCTTGGGACCAGAGGTATTTTGGATATCTGATTTTTCCGTATTTTGGAATAATTGCATACCATAATGAGATATCATGGTGATGGGACCTAATTATAAGCACAGAATGCATTTATGTTACATATACACCTTATACACACAGCCTGAAGGTTATTTTAGACAATATTTTTTATAACTTTGTGCATTAAACAAAGTGTGTGTACATTCACACAAATCATTTATGTTTCATATACACCTTATACACACAGCCTAAAGGTCATTTAATACAATATTTTTAATAACTTTGTGTATTAAACAAAGTTTGTTTACATTGAGCCATCAAAAAACAAAGGTTTCACTATTCCACTCTCACTCAAAAAAGTCCGTATTTCAGAATATTCCGTATTTCGGAATATTTGGATATGGGATACTCAACCTGTATTACTAATATTAATATAAACCATTAATATCTACCTTAAAACAATGTCATGCTGGTGGATAGAATTGAAAACAAATTAAAATATGAAAAAAAAACCCTGTAAAACCACATTATAAACATTAAACAACCAAGTAAAATTTGTGTACACTAAAGAATGACATTGTACTGTACTTCTCCACAGGAAAAGTGTTAAAGATATTGTTCACAAACTCCTATAAAACTATATGACACCAACCCAGACAATTAAATAAAGAACTTTTTTTTTTTTTTTTACATTCCCCATAAACGTGACAGAATAACATTTCTCTACCGGGATGTCAGTCCATTTTGCAGAGATTAGAATGCACAACGCACATCTATCCTCACAGATTCAGATACCACAGCTGTACAATTACAGACATAAGAAATGACCCACAATGCCTCCATTTCTACTCAGTATACCATTTAGCTAAATTGGTTTACCCACAAAGCAATTTAGCTATTTTAATAACATGTTGCTAAGTTATTAAACAGAGGCTACAACTGTTCTATGCCATAGAGCTGTGAATGTGTAGATATTACCGTTTGTATAATAAAAGCAAGCCTCTGGCTAAAACCTTCAAAGCACCGATTTAGAAGCTAAACAAACTTCTAAATGTGTTTAACTGCAGGCTAGCATACATTAGCATATCATGCAGCACCTTTACACATCTATTCTCAGTAGCAGTGAGGCACTACATTAAAGCCTCTGCTATAGAGGAGAATGGATTCTGAGGGTGCCATTGTCACACACAGATTTTACAGGCCCACAAAGAAACTGGGGCCTGGGATTGTGAAGTGTACAGTAAACAATGGTTCATTACCACAACTTACTTTATTTCTTATAAACTAGACGAGCCATGTTCCGGGCTTCATCACAGCGGCAGCCGAAGCATAATAAAGACACCTGTCACACACATACTATGTGTATATAATAATAAAAGGATATTAAAATAAATTTTGCAGAAATGAGGTGCCCTGTATAATAGCACTCACATCTCAGTGAAAGCAGTCTGCCAGCGCTGGGAGCAGAAGCTGATAGAAAGAGTGCCTGTCTACTTTTGCTAAAATCATTCAGCCCGGGGAATTAATGGAAGCAGTCCTAATGGGGGTGCGGTCTGATGAGTGGCTGGGGTCTGTTGAGGGGGGCGGGATCCCTCCTCATATGGCCTGATTGTACGCAACTGCTGCCTTCCTTGAGTCTTTTGCTGCAGTTGTGTCTGAAACCAGGGGCAGATTGGGAACAAAAAGTGGCCCTGTAAAAAATGGCCTAGCATGGGCAGCACAAGAGGTATAACATGCCATGTAGCCATGGCAACATCACTGAATGGCAGAATTGCTGTACTGCAGAGATGGAATAACAGAATGAATGGGGACAATGCAGTGTACTGAGTGAAGCAAGTCATATGGGGTCACATGACAACACACAAAACAGGCCCTACAGACACATCCACCTACCAGGAATCTTCCTGGTGAGCCCTATGGCCAATCCGCCCCTTGGGGGAAGTGTCCAGCTTTCTTCCTACACTGGGATGGTAGTTTGTGGGCTAGTTACCAGAAATCAAATACAGTATGTTTGATTCCTGCCTCTAGTTGGACTGGCCATTTTCAGACGTTTCTGAGCATGTGGCAGTAATCAGACCACTATTGGTTGCTCCCACACAGAACTACTATCGTTCCAACCAGCCAACTCGACAATCATTCCATGTATGGCCAGATGTACATATCAAGCATGTTTTCTTAAACAATGGTTATCTTTATGCCACCCTTCCATAAAGCAGAGATTTGTAAACTGCCCATGAACAGATATTCCTGAAGACCGTAACTTTGTCAGTGTCTTCTTTCACATATACTCTGTAACAGACTTTCTGAGGTGTACAGCGATAACGTCATGTCACGGAAACAAGTTAGGAGTAAGACAATAAGAATATTTGAGGTTACCATTTACTAACACTGTATAGGCATACTATATAAAGGAATAACAAAAGTGTGAAAGAGAATGTTAAAGTAATCTTGAGGACTATAACATAGCAATACAAAAGTTAGAACAATGACAATAGCAAAAGTTAAACACCAACTACAGGAATGAAACAGAAATGGAGGAATGACTGACTGCTCTTATAGTGTTACTTCTAGACTGTTTCAGCAGGGTGCTGCACCCTGCCCATTTTTCAAATGTGAAAAAGCACCCTGCCCTTTTTCAGTGCACCCTGCAGGATCAGAAATCACCTACTTGAATACAGAATGCAACAGTCAGAGTGCATGATACAATGCAGTGGTCTACTCCTTGCCCATCTCTGAAACTGGAACACAATTTCTGTCCTCTGCGAATGGGATAGCAGAGGAGGAAATGACATCACTGCTGTGGCTCCTGTATAACACAGCATTCTGATAAAGAGGGAAAGAACAGGGACAGCAGTGAGCATGTACTGATTACAGTATTTCCCTAGTAGAAGAACAGACTTATTTTGTACCTATATATTTAACCCTCTGTTTAACTTTTCATAAGGATTAGAACTACTTCAGTACTGGAAGAAACCTTCATTATCTACTTATTATTTATATGCTACAGCCGTTCTGTCAAGACGACTGGACATATACAGTATTTTTCTCAGTACAGATGTTGGGTGTTACATGGGTCTCCTATATGTATGTATCGGTATATGATACACTAAGGGGAAAATATATGTATAACAACTAAAGATATATGCGCTATGCTTTGTGCGCAAAGTGTCACACCAAAAATGTGCCCTTCAAAATTAAAATGTGCCCTCGTCAGTGATCAGCACCCTGCCCTAAAAAAATCCTAAAGTGAACACTGCTCTTAGGTCTGATCAAATGTTAGCATACTGTTGTACTATAACAGAGAAATATTATCATAGTTGACCAATCAGAATTATTTCAGAGGGGTGTAGAATCACAGGAGGATTGAATGGATTACATCACATCCAAAAATGATATCGCTATAGAATGACAGCATAGAAATCAGTCAGACTTAAGGCCCATACACATTAGACGATGCATGAAGGTCGTGGACGACAGTCCACATCCTTCATGCATGCCCTACCGACAGCGACGATCGTTGCCGACCCGCGGGGCCGCGCATCGGTCGTCGCTGGCGGCATACACACTTAACGATAAAATGAGCGACGTCGCTCAAGGAGGGGGAAAATGAGCGACGTCGCTCATTATATCGTTAAGTGTGTATGGACCTTTAGTCCTAGCACATCAGTAAAAGATGAGGCATCAAAGTACATAGAACAACAGAGAATTAGGAGATATTAGTGCCTTTAAAAGATAAAATTTTGTTTTTTTTTCACTCTGGGAATCATACATAGACACACTCCCACTCACAACTAGAAGCCAGATACATTGTAGTCGTAAAGATACTACCTGGTATCTTACCAGAATAATATCACATGATCCACCGATTGCCTTGACGTGAAGGGAAGGAGAGGGGTTCTAACTTTCTACATATCTGTCTCCATCAGGCTTTAAGACTTGCAGCCCTATTTTTGTATGTTTGTATATATACCTTTGAGATATTGTTATTAACAAGCTATTGACTCTTAACGATGAATAACAAATTATAATCAGACTCAAGATATATATTATTTGACTTTTACTGTTTCACTAAATGTTACATGACTATCTGACTTACCCTTCAGCTACGAGGGTTTGAACTAACATACGACATCTGCATTGTTCCCCCTCTGTAACCAGATCCGTCAAAATTACATTGTACCCATTGTTGTTTATTTGTATCAATTCTATGTTGCCTCAATAAAAAAAAAGATAAAAAAAGAAAAGAAAGATACAATTTGTCAATTGAAATATGTTCAAGACATCTTGTTGCATGTTGGGCTCCAAAGATTCAGGGAATATTCCCCATTTTGTATAAAATGTTTTGACATATACTTATTATGTGGGAAAGCAGCATGTCACTCAAAATAAAGAACTTCTAAGAGCTGTTTCACTTCAGAAAGTGTAGGGGGTGAGGAGGATATCCATATCCGAAGGATTGCGTTTTGCGCAATCGTCAAGACAACCATCAGAAAGTAAGGGAAGCCATGGATCAAAGTTACAAAATAACATGGGGACTGGATCTTTATTTAGGGTATGATCCACAATAAGATAGGTTTTTACTTCAGAAGCGGTCAATTTTTCTACAGGAACAAAAACAATGATGTAGGGTGGCATGTTCTTGTTTACCTTTTAAACAATACGCCCACTTTATCTGGAACAAAATGTTTTCTTTGTGAGGGAGTAATATAAGACCATTTAAGATATCTATACATATAATAAAACTGTAAGGGTTTTTACTGTACATAGACATTTTTTGGTGGAAATGTTTTTCTAGGGACTGTTTATAAACAACGGAAACGAAAAAAAAAGCTTTTTTTTTTTAGAACTTTTGTCTGTTTGTTCGTTCTAGCATCACGCAAAAAACGACTGCATGAATTTGGATCGCGCCTTCACTAATGTATAACTTAACACCTAGAAAGAAACTGAGGTTCTCAATGTGAAATCAGGGCGAGAAGCAATAAAGGAAAAAACAGACGCTTGACACTCAGGGCAAACACTCAGGGCTGCAGGCGTAGATCTCAGGACAAGTATCTTTTTGTGTTACTCCCTGAAGAAAAAACTGCAAATATTGTTTACAAAGACATTTTGTGATCAATGTGTACAATATAAAATATACATCACAATAAGGTCTTTGTAAAATGAGTTCCGCTGAGCTATAACAGACACTCATGTGAGCGAAGCTGCGGGCAAAGGCTTGATTAGTATATAGTTCTTCTAATGCTAAGGTATGTAAATAAAAGAGTCTTTGTGGAATATGTCAACAGAATATCACTATCAGTGATAGTTGGAATTAATGAACTCCAAGCCTCACAGGTCTTGAGCCAGGGATCTGAGGCAACAAACTGAATCAAATCAGCATAGCGTAGCCCAGTGGTTTCCAAACTTTTTGGAATCATGGCGCCCTAGAATATCAGAATTTTTTTCACGGCACCCCTAGGACCAAAATTTCTTATTGAGAAATTTAGAAAGAAATATTACATTAAGTAGATCGCGTTTATTTGTCATCCTTAGGGTCAGTTGTGTGGTGAGGGACAAGATTTGCTTGTTTGGCCACATATTTTATGACTGGCAGCCACCAGCACTGGTTTTGCCTATTATATAGACCATGAATAATTTGAATTGGTCCTGGACCACCAACCCAGGGCACCCCTGCAAGTGTCCCGAGGCACCCCAGGGAGCCACGGCACACAGTTTGGGACCCTCTGGCGTAGCCTATTCTTATAAGGGAACAAGAAAAGAAAGTGCAATCATTTGGTTAAGGTGTTGGCGACAGGCAGATTGAGGGTGTTGGAAGTGTATGTCATGATGTAGTGACAAAGTTGCAAATACATTAAAAAACATGGCAAATCAAATTTCTCAAGCTGCTGAAACTGCTAAAACACATCCCATATTTGAGCAATGCTGTTGCATCTTCTAAGTGTAAAATTAATATTGAAGAGGCCTGGTAGGAAAGTAGGATTACCTAATATAATAATATATTTGGTAATCAGGGCGAGTCTGTTCAGTTTAATGGCAAGCCAAGTATAATATGCATCCCTAAATATAATATTCTGAAGTGTCAGAGGAGGGAGATCAGTCTTAGGCATTTGCAAGAGGAGCCATAGGGTAGTAGAGATGAACAAAAATTCAAACTCTGGGTTAAGGATGGCTCGATGACCAAAAAAAGGGTGGCTAATCCCGGGATTGGGATAGTCGGGATCCTGGGATGTAGGCCAAAAATCGTCCGGGATTCAATCCTGTGATTGGAAACTCCAAACCCGAGGATTGAGGGATCAGGGCTCAACGCTGCTCGGCTCCATCTGCGCAACGTGGCCTGTGAGGTCACCAGCCCATCAGCCGCCGCGCCACCTAATGGGAAGCCGGACTTCACCCGCCGCTGAGTATGGAGGAAGATTTCCACCCACTCGCCCTGCTAGATAGGTGAGTTATGTGTGCAGGGCGAGGGGGGAAAGGGGACGGCCTTACACATTAAAAAGCCAATCCCGGGTAACCCGCGATTGACCATTTTTCAATCTCGATAGCCGGGATTGAAAAAAATGGCTTGGGATTGGCCACCCTACCCAAAGGCCACCCCACAATATACCTTAGCAAAACTGAATGTTAATAAGCAGGCATGTCAGGGAAACCTTTGCCTCCTTATGACGTACCCATCACTGGGACAATTAATTAATAAATTTTCTCTTACGTCCTAGAGGATGCTGGGGACTCCGTAAGGACCATGGGGTATAGACGGGCTCCGCAGGAGACATGGGCACCACAAAGAACTTTAGAATGGGTGTGCACTGGCTCCTCCCTCTATGCCCCTCCTCCAGATCTCAGTTAGATCCTGTGCCCAGAGGAAACTAGGGGCACTACAGGGGAGCTCTCCTGAGTTTCTCTGAAAAAAAGAATTTTGTTAGGTTTTTTTTATTTTCAGGGAGCACTGCTGGCAACAGGCTCCCTGCATCCAGGGACTGAGGAGAGAGAAGTAGACCTACTTAAATGATAGGCTCTGCTTCTTAGGCTACTGGACACCATTAGCTCCAGAGGGTCGGAACGCAGGTCTCACCCTCGCCGTTCATCCCGGAGCCACGCCGCCGTCCTCCTCACAGAGCCGGAAGACAGAAGCCGGCTGAGTATAAGAATAAAGAAGACTTCAAAGGCGGCTGAAGACTTCGGATCTGCTCTGAGGTAACGCGCAGCGTTACCGCTGCGCGCCATTGCTCCCACACACAATACACGCGGCGGACACTGAAGGGTGCAGGGCGCGGGGGGGGGGGGGGGGCGCCCTGGGCAGCAATTTTAAACCTCTTGGGACTGGCTAATGATAATATAGGGGCTGCAGAGGCACTATATTGTAAAATCCCCCACCAGTATGAAAAAATTGAGCGGGAGCCAAGCCCGCCGCTGAGGGGGCGGGGCTTGATCTTCCAGCACTAACCAGCGCCATTTTCTCCACAGCACACTGCAGAGAAGCTGTCTCCCCGGACTCTCCCGTGCTGAACATGGTGACAAAGGGAAAAAAAGAAGGGGGGGGGGGGGCACTTTTTATTGGCGCAGTGAGTGTATATTTATATAAAAGCGCTGTTTTTTGTCTCGGAATTTGTTTCCAGTGTCAGTTGGCCCTGGGTGTGTGCTGGCATACTCTCTCTCTGTCTCTCCAAAGGGCCTTAGTGGGGAATTGTCTCCATATAGATATATCCCTGAGTGTGTGGGGGTGTCGGTACGCGTGTGTCGGCATGTCGGAAGCGGAAGGCTCTTCTAAGGAGGAGGTGGAGCAGATGATTGTGGTGTCTCCGTCGGCGATGCCGGCACATGATTGGATGGATATGCTGAATGTTTTAAATGCAAATGTGTCTTTATTACATCAGAGGTTGGACAAAGCAGAGTCCAGGGATAGAACAGGGAGTCAATCCACGACTTTGGCTGTGTCACAGGGCCCTTCAGGGTCTCAGAAACGTCCCCTGTCCCAAGTAGCAGACACTGATACCGACACGGATTCTGATTCCAGTGTCGACTACGATGATGCGAGGTTACACCCAAGGGTGGCCAAAAGTATTCATATGGGGACCTTGCACAGGCCGGCAATAGTGTCGGCTTGGGTTTGTAGCGCTGTTGCGGCTTGGACGGATACCTAGTCAGCTGACATTGATACCCTGGATAGGGATACCATTTTATTGACCTTAGGTCACATTAAAGACGCAGTCTTATATATGAGAGACGCTCAGAGAGACGTTGGTCTGCTAGGTTCGAGAGCCAACGCGATGGCGATTTCTGCTAGGAGAGCCCTGTGGACCCGTCAATGGTCGGGTGATGCCGACTCAAAGAAGCATATGGAAGTTTTGCCTTACAAAAGTGAGGATTTATTTGGGGAAGGTCTCGCGGACCTGGTTTCCACAGCTACCGCGGGCAAATCTACCTTTTTACCTTATGTTTCCCCACAGCGAAAGAAAACACCACAATATCAGATACAGTCCTTTCGGTCGCATAAGTCCAGAAGAGGTCGGGGCTCTTCTTTCCTCGCCAGAGGTAAGGGAAGAGGGAAAAAGCAGCCTGCTACGGGCTAGTTCCCAGGAGCAGAAGTCCTCCCCGGCTTCTGCCAAATCCACCGCATGACGCTGGGGCTCCACTGAGGGAGGCTGCGCCGGTGGGGGCACGTCTTCAACTCTGGATTCAGTCGGACGTGGATCCTTGGGCAATGGAAATTGTATCCCAATGCTACAAGCTAGAGTTCGAAGACATGCCTCCTCGCCGATTTTTCAAATCGGCTCTACCGGCTTCTCCCCCAGAGAGGGAGATAGTTTTAGCTGCGATTCAAAAACTATGTCAACAACGAATGGTGGTCGAGGTTCCCCTAGGTCATCAGGGAAAAGGGTACTATTCAACCCTATTTGTGGTCCCGAAACCGGATGGCTCGGTCAGACCCATTCTAAATTTAAAATCCCTAAACCAGTACTTAAAAAAGTTCACATTCAAGATGGAATCGCTCCGGGCAGTTATTTCCAGCTTGGAGGGGGGGGGGGATTTTATGGTGTCACTGGACATAAAGGACGCGTAACTTCATGTCCCCATATATCCTCCTCATCAGGCGTACTTGAGATTCGCTGTACATGACTGCCATTACCAGTTTCAGAAGTTGCCGTTTGGGCTTTCCACGGCCCCGAGGATTTTCACCAAGGTAATGGCGGAAATGATGGTACTCCTGCGCAGGCAAGGAGTCACAATTATCCCGTACTTGGACGATCTCCTGATAAAGGCGAGATCAAGAGGTCAGTTGTTGGAATGCGTGGCGCTCTCCCTGAGAGTACTGCAGCAACACGGCTGGATTCTGAATCTACCAAAGTCACAGTTGGTGCCAACAACTCGGCTATCGTTCTTAGGCATGATTCTGGACACGGAACAAAAGAGGGTTTTTCTCCCAATGGAAAAAGCTCAGGAACTCCAGAACTTGGTCAGAGACCTGTTGAAACTGAAAAGGGTGTCAGTCCATCAATGCACTCGAGTGCTGGGGAAAATGGTGGCGTCCTACGAGGCCATCCCCTTCGGCAGGTTTCATGTGTGGACTTTTCAGTGGGATCTTCTGGACAAGTGGTCCGGGTCCCATCTTTATATTCATCAGAAAATCAGCCTGTCCCCCAGGGCCAGGGTGTCTCTCCTGTGGTGGCTGCAGAGTGCTCACCTTCTAGAGGGTCGCAGGTTCGGCATTCAGGACTGGGTTCTGGTGACCATGGACGCGAGCCTCCGAGAATGGGGAGCAGTCACACAAGGAAGAAACTTTCAAAGACTATGGTCAAGCCAGGAGGTTTGTCTTCACATCAACGTATTGGAATTGAGGGCCATATACAACGGCCTGCGTCAAGCGGAGAATCTTCTTCACGACCTACCAGTTCTGATTCAGTCAGACAACGTCACAGCCGTGGCTCATGTAAACCGACAGGGCGGAACAAGGAGCAGAGTGGCAATGGCGGAAGCCGCCAGGATTCTTCGCTGGGCAGAAAATCATGTATGCGCTTTGACTGCAGTCTTTATTCCGGAAGTGGACAACTGGGAAGCAGACTTCCTCAGCAGACACGATCTCCATCCAGGAGAGTGGGGACTTCATCAAGAAGTTTTTGCAGAGATAACAAGTCGTTGGGGGCTTCCTCAAATAGACATGATGGTGTCACGCCTCAACAAGAAGCTTCGGAGGTATTGTGCCAGGTCAAGAGACCCTCAGGCAGTAGCAGTAGACGCCCTGGTGACACCGTGGGTGTTTCGGTCGGTCTATGTGTTTCCTCCTCTTCCACTCATCTCAAAGATTTTGAGAATCATAAGACGAAAAAGAGTGCGGACAATACTTATTGTTCCGGATTGGCCTCGAAGGGCCTGGTATTCAGATCTTCAGGAAATGCTCACAGGAGATCCGTAGCCTCTTCCTCTCAGAGAGGACCGGTTACAACAGGGGCCCTGCGTGTTCCAAGACTTACCACGGTTACGTTTGACGGCATGGCGGTTGAACGCCGAATCCTAGCTGGAAAAGGCATTCCGGAAGAAGTCATCCCTACTCTGATGAGGGCTAGGAAGGAGGTGACGGCGAAACATTATCACCGTATCTGGAGAAAGTATGTATCTTGGTGTGAGGCCAAGAATGCTCCTACGGAAGATTTCCATCTGGGCCGTCTTCTCCACTTTCTGCAGACAGGAGTGGATATGGGCCTGAAATTAGGCTCCATTAAGGTACAGATTTCGGCCCTATCCATTTTCTTTCAGAATGAATTTACTTCTCTCCCAGAAGTCCAGACTTTCGTAAAGGGAGTGCTGCACATACAGCCTCCTTTTGTGCCTCCAGTGGCGCCATGGGACCTTAACATGGTGTTACAGTTCCTAAAGTCTCACTGGTTTGAACCTCTTCAAACAGTGGAATTAAAATTTCTCACTTGGAAGGTGGTCATGTTGTTGGCCTTGGCGTCTGCAAGGAGGGTATCCGAATTGGCGGCTTTGTCTCACAAAAGCCCCTATCTGATTTTCCATGTGGATAGAGCAGAATTGAGGACTCGTCCTCAATTTTTGCCAAAGGTGGTTTCATCTTTTCATATGAACCAGCCTATTGTGGTGCCTGTGGCTACGGGGGACTTGGAGGATTCCACGTCCCTTGATGTAGTCAGGGCCTTAAAAATTTATGTAGCCAGGACGGCTCGGGTTAGGAAAACAGAGGCTCTGTTTGTCCTGTATGCAGCCAACAAGATTGGCGCTCCTGCTTCTAAGCAGACTATTGCTCGCTGGATCTGTAACATGATTCAGCAGGCTCATTCTATGGCTGGATTGCCGTTACCGAATTCGGTAAAGGCCCATTCCACTAGGAAGGTGGGCTCTTCTTGGGCGGCTGCCCGAGGCGTCTCGGCATTACAGCTTTGCCGAGCGGCGACTTGGTCGGGTTCAAACAGTTTTGCAAAATTCTACAAGTTTGATACCCTGGCTAATGAGGACCTCATGTTTGCTCAATCGGTGCTGCAGAGTCATCCGCACTCTCCCGCCCGGTTTGGAGCTTTGGTATAATCCCCATGGTCCTTACGGAGTCCCCAGCATCCTCTAGGACGTAAGAGAAAATAAGATTTTAAACCTACCGGTAAATCTTTTTCTCCTAGTCCGTAAAGGATGCTGGGCGCCCGTCCCAGTGCGGACAAAATTCTGCAAGACTTGTATATAGTTTTTGCTTACATAAGGGTTATGTTACAGTTTTGCTCAGTCTCGGGCTGATGCTGTTTGTTTCATACTGTTAACAGGTTAGTATATTCCATGTTATACGGTGTGAATGGTGTGGGCTGGTATGAATCTTGCCCTTAGATTAACAAAATCCTTTCCTCGTACTGTCCGTCTCCTCTGGGCACAGTTTCTCTAACTGAGGTCTGGAGGAGGGGCATAGAGGGAGGAGCCAGTGCACACCCATTCTAAAGTTCTTTGTGGTGCCCATGTCTCCTGCGGAGCCCGTCTATACCCCATGGTCCTTTCGGAGTCACCAGCATCCTCTACGGACTAGGAGAAAAAGATTTACCGGTAGGTTTAAAATCTTATTTTTCCCTTGCACATAATACACAGAAACAATTAAGAATATTTAAGTGTATCTACATGGGATATCTTAACAGGGAGTATCTGCATAATGTAAATTAGGGTATGGAAAAATGTATATTTAATGATAGTATTCCTGATAACAAAGCAGAATTCCTTTATGTATTTACAACCCTTTATGAAGTCTAAGAACACTGTACGCTGTTTACTTAAGAAGTACCGTAAGGGTACGCTGGTTGCGTAACGATCGCTCAGCCGTAGGCGAGACGCTCAAGCGTCACGTTCGCTCACGGCCCAGAGATTACAGGACAGAATGATTCGCTATGGCGTAGCGGTTCGCTCGAGACCACGAGGAGATCACCAGCGGCGCAGACGCTCACAACGCTATACCTTTATGTCTAAACCTTATACCAATGAAATACACAGAATACCTTAATGTGAATACAGGGTGTAAGTGCAACCTTGTGTAACCTGACTAACTACAAAGCTGCTTGAGCGTTACCGACGCTCAAGTGAACACTTAACACTATAGGAAATACACAGATGCTGGTTTAGGGTCCAAAGCCTATTAACTGTATTATGTCTAATATACTTGTAAAAAGAGAATAACAGTACAAATGATACACTACAATATAACAGAGACTTCCTAACCAAAATACAATACTATCTAATACAATACAATACTAGTCTAGGGGAGATGTGAGAGAAAAGAGAAAGGAGAGAGAGAGAGAGAGAGAAATTGGCTCACAGTAAGACAATGATTACGGAGAGAAACTTACGCACAAGGGGAAACGATCGCAAGCGCCTCTGGACATCCAGCTTCCTGATTATCAGCAATGAGAACCATTTGAAGAGAAGTGAAAGCTGGATGTCACAGACCCGTCTTTTATGCTACTCACACAATGCAATCTAATGGTCCCTACAGTCTCACTGTCCATTGGACGCAGGAACTCGGCTTCGCATTATAACAAAGGTCATAGGTTGATTCATACAGGTAAACTGTATCAGTGGTCTTGGTTATGCAAAACAATGGGTGATAACTAACACATTCCTGTCTTCTGGAGAGCTATTGTTTGGCGAATATAAAACAGAATCCTGTCTGGGTTCTGTTCTATATTCATGATGTCCACTTTCAGTTGAGACAATGACGTCTCAGCCCTTATTTTCCTGTATACAAATCCAGCCCCATTTGTAAACACAGGTGTTGGCCTTCTTCATTGAGTCTCAAAGCTCAGTGTAATTAAAGGCTATTGCACTCCGTCTGCGGGAAAGATACTGATTTGGAGTACAATTGATCTTCAATTACTATTCCTGTGTTTACCTTATGCATGTGTAGATATGAGGCCCTCTTAACATGCAAACTATTGTTTGGGGGATCTCTGAGGTCAAAGAGCCATTTGAGACCCACTGATGCCTGTCTCCAACTGTTCAGATGCATGACTAAGTAAGAACAAATAAAATGGACATAACTTCTTATGTCCATAACTATTCGCACGAGCGATTAATACGCTCCAAACCAACACCGGAATATCGCTAATTAAATACTCTTCCGATGGGTACCAAACACTGCTGTATGATTCCTGTTAGACCCTTCGTACAATACAAAGAGGGATTCCTCTGCTCAGGGACATTCTATATTAACCAAACTTTCAGAATCTATCAAAGGGACCATGATCTACAAACTACATTAATTGTGAAAATATGTAACGAATGAGTCGCACGCTACGACTACATAAACTCTACCGTAAATACGCATACCGTGCGCCCGCGGGTGCACGCTATTGCGGGTATGCGTCTTCACGGGAGAGCGTACGCATGCGCAGCGCGGACCAGTGTGCGGTGCAAATATGGCAACGTGCATAGAGACATTTTTCTGACTTTGACAGTCCACCCTTTGGCAGTCAATAATAACTGCCACCTTCTAAAACATTTCAAAAGGAGAAAAATGTAAGTCAGGGGTTAATTGATTTCCATGGTGGGGAAAGGAAGAAGAGTGGAGTAGGTGTGAAGAGGGTATGACCTAGTGAGAAAGCAGAAGCATGTGTGTATGAGTCCATGTTTGGAGGGTCATGTATCATCGTGCCGTACGTGTGGTAAATCAAGCTTCGAGGTATTGCGAAGTATACATTTGAATTCCTTCTTATCCCGTACTAAGGGTCTGTGGATGGGCTGTCAAACTCTACCGAGCTCATTTCGGCTGTGGTTGTAACAAAATGGGGATGCACATTTTAGTTGATGATACATGAATGGGGGAGGTATGTGGTTGCTGATATCTGTGCCTGTATTCCCTATCGTCTATGTGTGTCGTTACCTGAGGGTTGTAGAGATGAAGATAAAGAACACTTACGAAAAATGCAATGATATCCTATGTCAGGTAAATGTACATCTGTCGTCGAAGTTTTGTTCGGTATCTGTTGAAAGTCGTCTTCTTTGCGCTGTTTTGCTCATTAGGTGTGAGCAATAAGCTTTGTCAATGCCATCAGATGTACAGAAAATGTTGGGCTAGCGTGAGTTTAAAAATACTAGGGAAACTGGGGATCCATGGCAAAGTTCATCAAGTGTCCATATTTAAAGTTGTCAAATCTTCTTCTTTGGTCAATCCGTTGTCTGTATACATCTCGTCTCGTCAGCTTCCTCGTCCAAGGGGGTCTTTGTATCTTGGAGAAAAGCAGAAAAACAGGTGAAAGAAACGGACCGTATAATCGCATTTTCATCACATTCTGGTTTCTATCATTGGGTCATAAATCAAATCCAGGTTAATTACGGTTTCCTCACTCCTCAAGCTCATCACTTTTGTACTTTGTTTGCACCTCATTAAAGCCTGCCCGCATCTAAATATCAATCCAATCGATATAACGACACCCAAGATACATAGTAGAAACTTTCCAACATCCATTATGACTCCTTGAGCCCAGTCTCCTAAACCGGAGAACCAATTTCGCGGGTTCAACCATGACACCCAACCAGTCAGCTCATTACCTACAGCAGCAAGGGTGAGATTGTGTTTTCGGCGAAATTCCCACTTCAATTGGAGAATATCGTCCATCTTTTGGTCTATGACCTCGACCGGATCCTCGGTGCTATTCGTGATATACGTGCAACACTTTATACCGTACTGTGTTGCCAATGTAACACAATATCCGCCTGTCACTGCTGTGAGATAATTAAGAACCATTCTATGCTGTACCAGTTCTGTTTTGTAAGCTTGAAGTTCTCTTCCAGTGTATCTAAACGTGTCATCATACATTTCAGTGATATTATCTAACAAATTTGCAAGCGCAGAAATGTATCTATAATTCATCACTCCTCGAGCGGTGCGAGTGAAATCTAACGCCACCAGAACCTGAATCCCGGTGGATTCATGGATCAGATCAGAGGCCGGATGCTCTAACCTTTCTGACAGTTGTCTTTTAACTCGGTGCTCGTAATGAGTGTGAGTATAAGGAGCTTGGGCACCACGGTGTATGTCTTTCATTTTGTCATGTGTAACAGTCATCACTTCAGGCAATACTTTTCCAATATAACACAATCCTTCAGAGTTTGGGGCAAGCCACTTGTACGCCTTTCTCCCGCATATGAAATATGCATCATCGGGGAGAACATAAGGGACGGAGAAGGACATGATCATGTTACAAACCTTCCAGGTGAAATCTCCTGACCCTAATTCTTCCATCTGCTTAATGCACGTATCAGTTTGTACGATATGTGCACAGTATCCTGGTGATACCTCTCCAACTCTAGTAATCCTATTTCCTAAGGTATATCGATACCGGAAAGATTTTCCTCTACTGGCTATGTGGCGTACAAGCTCTGTATCTGTAGGCATTCTATCTGCTCTGTGTGAAAAGGTCATGGTAAGGTTGCTCCATGACACTTCCCAATTTCCCGGCTTACGGGGATTGGAGATATTAAAACATAAGAGGGACCTATCCACATGGTATTGGTGGAGCTTCAAACTAGGAGGGCTGGAGATGTTAAACCTCCGGTCCACCGGTCTCCCACCCCTTAGCTCAAGTACCTCCCCTAACGTTAAAGGAAATGGTACTAGCCCTGATTTGCTATGACCCTGAGGTACTTGAGAGCATACCCAACAATCTGTTTTATTTAACACGTTACCCACTAAGGAGTGATGGTCACTCAATGGATGCTGGTCCATATGGATATTAAGACTGGATTGGCATTTCTTTATGCATCCATCTTCAACCATTGTCACAGAGCCTACAGATACAGTTTTTCTTTTTTTTTTTAACTAACAATCCTTCAAAGAAAATGTTTACAGATAACATGGTTGTTAGATCGTGCCCGGTACTCGCCTTTGCTTGGTGATTGGGTTGCTATTGGAAATTTACACCTCCGTCTCAGTCATCAGGACCTTTCTGGATCCTTTCTCAACCTCACTGGTACTCTCACCGAAACAGACTGCTCTGGTCAACATCATGGTTAACGGGAAAATCCATATCACAGTCTCTTGGGGCAAGTCCATCTTACAGGAGGAGAAAAGAAGAAATTTGTAAAGGGGGTATAAGAAAACAGTTTGAGGGGGAGAGAACTTGTTACGATAATAAGTTCTCTCGTCTTGTTGTTCTTCTTGTTCTGCTGTCCTCTCAAAGGTGCTGTCTCTCAGTCTTCCAAACGAACATTCTGGTGATGCAATATTCCTTCCTAACCGGCGATCTTTCTGTAAGGAGAAAAAAAATCTGGCATTACCATTGGTCCAACTGAGGGGTGACATACCATCTTTAAACCATGAAAACATGAGTGAGAAGAGAGAGAAAACACAAAAAAAAAACAAAAGAGATAGAGAACAATTCATGTGCATATATACATTACATAACTCGACAATAACCATCAATAAGAGAAGAGAAACAAAGCATTTTTAAACATTGTCAACATTAAGAAAACATTGTCAGACTATTAGGCTGTCGTATCTACGTGTCTAATGGTTTCCTTGAGCAGTCCCTCCCCACCAGCACTTGCATTTATCCACTGTCTGTATCTGGCCAGAATACATTGTGGTGGATAGGTCATGCTGGGGTTTGGTAGACTTCTGCAAGGACCAAGCGAATATGCAATGTTCGAATTCTTACCAATAATCGTCAGAGATGGGGATAGAGAGAGAGAGAAAAAACATTTTTCACAAATACATTTACAACGTTTAACCTGGTCATTCCTGTGTCTTCAGTGAATGACCTCCCAATTTACTAACCATTACCTCAGGCTTACCATCCGTCGTATGATCACCTTTCTTGACTACCTATCATGGGTGTGGCTCAAAATTCCTCCTATCTGATCTCTGATTATAATGGTGTGTGTTGTAATTTTGCTCATTTCTTGGTCTAGGGGGTCTAACTTTATGTGGGTTATTACAGTTGTTGGCATAATGCCCTTCTCTTCTACAATTGTAACAAATCCTTGGCTTTCTCCATGTGCTAGGGGCCTGGGGTTCCGGTCGACTTGATGCATTCTCTAGTGCTTGGATGTTCAGTGTCATCAACCGCTCTCCCTGCGCTTCCCTGGTTCTTTTGATATTTCGGTCATGCTCGATAGCGGACTCTCTTAATGCCGCAACCGAGATACCTCTCCAATGAGGTATTGAGGTTTGTACCCTAATTTTTAGTGTGTCTTTCAAGTTGCTCGCTAATACGGACACAGCTACCTCTCTGTGGTGTACATTAGTTTCAATGTCATCTATACCAGTGTACCTAGCCATATCCTGCAGAGCCCGGTGAAAATACTCTTCTGCGGATTCACCTTCTTTTTGTCTTATTGTATAGATTTTATTCCACTTTGCTACTGTAGGAAAATATTCTTTCAACTGTAGATTGATTCTTTTTACATTATCTTGGTTATACTTGTTTGTTAGTGGCACTTCCTCATCTAGCTTACAATCAGTGATAAATTTCAATGAATCAACATCGGGGGGTAAACATGCCCTCAAAACTGTCCTCCAATCTTTGTTACTTGGCTCTGCAGTATGTCCTAGCACTCTAATGTATCTTTGACAAGCAACTAAGTCTTTCCTGGGATCAGGAAATTCAGACAGAATTGCTCTTAATTCTGTTCGGGAAAAAGGGCAGTACATGGCGATGTTCCTGACAGGAGTGATTCCTGAAGAGTCAGTTTCCCCATTTGGTACTGCAATTACCCTAACAGGATTAAGTCCAGTAATGTCATTCTGAATTGATTCTATGATATAAGGTACATTTGTTTGTGCGTGATGTATAATACCATACATACCTGTGGACACAACCTCACCTGACCCTCCATTAGGGGGTTTGATTACAGTTTTTACCGATTGGGTCGCGTCCACCTGGATGTCTTGTGTGATGGCTTCTGGAGGAGGTGCCGACATCGTTCTGGGTTCACTTTCTTGTTGGTGTCCCTGAGGAAAGTTTAACATGGGGTGCGACTTGCATGGGTTAATAGTTGTACATTCAACAGCATTACAATTAGCATTGTTACATTTATCACACTTATTCTTATTATCTGTACTACTGTTGCTAAGAGCATTTTTATTGTTCACCCCTGTGCTTCTCTCCGCAACCACAATCCCCTCCATTGCCACCTCTCCCCTCTCAAGATGAAAGTTAGGTAAGTAAGTTACATTTCTTTGCATTTCACTCTCCTGTTGCCATATCTGTAAACAATCATAATGCTTGATTCGTCTCTTTGCTGATTTGATGAGACATATCCTTCGCCTTAAATTATGCAACACCTCTAAGTCAAAACTACCTATCCCGGGAAATGGTACCTTATCCCCCGCAGTCATTCGTGTCCATTCATCACAAAAGGTCTCAGAGTGGGGACCATATTTCCCCCACATTACTAACCGAGCAGACCCTCGGGGTCTGCAAGCCTCTGGAGTCTGAATCCTGACCTCCGACCGTCTCTGTATTGTGCACTTGGCTGCCATTGTGGACCTTTTTAACACAGAAAAAAACTTCCTAAAATGCACCAAACACAGAACTTCGTTGGAAATCCTTAAAGCTCTTCCACTGAACTTCTTCTGCTCCGGGTATCTCCGTTCCGCCTTCTAGCAGACACGTGTAGCCGTTGCAGGCCCTATTTTTAGAGATTTTCCTGAGAAAATTCCCTTCCTTTTTCTTTACACAAATCACGCTTGCATGTGCTCCCTACAACACGTATGAGGGCAAGATTTACGCATGGATATACGACCTCATATCACGTTGCGTTATTGGTCACACATACAACCGTGCGGTCCAATCGTACCACTTATAGACACTTGTTGCCCATAAATGGTAGGATCATTGGAGTCTCCCTACTGTGCTCCAAAACAGCCAGAGCGTAATACAATGAAAACTTTATCACACTCTGTTGCACGTTTTCACTCAGATCGTGCTCATCACGTTCCACATAGATCACAAAGTTCACAAAGCGGGATTATCACATAGATCACAAAGTCCACAAAGCGGGATTCAATACACTCATACCGTTTTCAACCCACTATCATTCTTATAGTTTTCTGATCAGAAAAATCATTTCCCGTAGTCTGATAGCTCTCCCCAGAGGTATTACAGTAAAGTAAGGTATTTAAACTAAGTTTTGGAAAGCTGAAATCAATTTGTGCTATTTATCGCTTTGCGTTATTTACCGCGTTGCGCTACTTATTGCTTTGCGCTATTTATCGCCTTTTAATTATAACATTTGTGATTTGTTACATGAGCGTACACGGACGCTCCGTTGCGCTGCGTGCGTCGGCCTTTGGGTTGCGTACGCAAGTCTCAGTCTTTTGTTAGAGACACGTGTACGCACAGCAAAGATCCACCGTAACACGATTTATACGTTTATCAATGTAGATGATCCTTGATCATTTACCGCGCACCACACTGACCTTGTCTCTTGGCAAAGCTGTGTGTTTGTCTATATTTTAACTATGTTGCTTCTACTTAAATTATTGAAATAGCGACAAATCTCTCTCAGCACATTTATCAACTATAAAACTGGCAAACAGGATAGTGATATACGAAAAAAATGAAATACACGGATGGAAAAGAAATGCAGATATATATGTATACGTGCGTATATACGCAAGACAGAAGAAAAATACAGTTTTAAAAGACACAAGCGTTTTGTTCTTACCTCCTGGTCTCCGGATTCCTTCAGCACTCTTTATCTAAGCGAAGCAGACGCTTATCCCATCAGCACTGCGAGACAACCTCCCGCCCTTTTGCTGGGGGATAATGTCTGCTGATCTACCTAGTGCAGATATGTGAAGGACTGGACGGCCCCCAATTAACAAAGCAGAATTCCTTTATGTATTTACAACCCTTTATGAAGTCTAAGAACACTGTACGCTGTTTACTTAAGAAGTACCGTAAGGGTACGCTGGTTGCGTAACGATCGCTCAGCCGTAGGCGAGACGCTCAAGCGTCACGTTCGCTCATGGCCCAGAGATTACAGGACAGAATGATTCGCTATGGCGTAGCGGTTCGCTCGAGACCACGAGGAGATCACCAGCGGCGCAGACGCTCACAACGCTATACCTTTATGTCTAAACCTTATACCAATGAAATACACAGAATACCTTAATGTGAATACAGGGTGTAAGTGCAACCTTGTGTAACCTGACTAACTACAAAGCTGCTTGAGCGTTACCGACGCTCAAGTGAACACTTAACACTATAGGAAATACACAGATGCTGGTTTAGGGTCCAAAGCCTATTAACTGTATTATGTCTAATATACTTGTAAAAAGAGAATAACAGTACAAATGATACACTACAATATAACAGAGACTTCCTAACCAAAATACAATACTATCTAATACAATACAATACTAGTCTAGGGGAGATGTGAGAGAAAAGAGAAAGGAGAGAGAGAGAGAGAGAGAGAAATTGGCTCACAGTAAGACAATGATTACGGAGAGAAACTTACGCACAAGGGGAAACGATCGCAAGCGCCTCTGGACATCCAGCTTCCTGATTATCAGCAATGAGAACCATTTGAAGAGAAGTGAAAGCTGGATGTCACAGACCCGTCTTTTATGCTACTCACACAATGCAATCTAATGGTCCCTACAGTCTCACTGTCCATTGGACGCAGGAACTCGGCTTCGCATTATAACAAAGGTCATAGGTTGATTCATACAGGTAAACTGTATCAGTGGTCTTGGTTATGCAAAACAATGGGTGATAACTAACACATTCCTGTCTTCTGGAGAGCTATTGTTTGGCGAATATAAAACAGAATCCTGTCTGGGTTCTGTTCTATATTCATGATGTCCACTTTCAGTTGAGACAATGACGTCTCAGCCCTTATTTTCCTGTATACAAATCCAGCCCCATTTGTAAACACAGGTGTTGGCCTTCTTCATTGAGTCTCAAAGCTCAGTGTAATTAAAGGCTATTGCACTCCGTCTGCGGGAAAGATACTGATTTGGAGTACAATTGATCTTCAATTACTATTCCTGTGTTTACCTTATGCATGTGTAGATATGAGGCCCTCTTAACATGCAAACTATTGTTTGGGGGATCTCTGAGGTCAAAGAGCCATTTGAGACCCACTGATGCCTGTCTCCAACTGTTCAGATGCATGACTAAGTAAGAACAAATAAAATGGACATAACTTCTTATGTCCATAACTATTCGCACGAGCGATTAATACGCTCCAAACCAACACCGGAATATCGCTAATTAAATACTCTTCCGATGGGTACCAAACACTGCTGTATGATTCCTGTTAGACCCTTCGTACAATACAAAGAGGGATTCCTCTGCTCAGGGACATTCTATATTAACCAAACTTTCAGAATCTATCAAAGGGACCATGATCTACAAACTACATTAATTGTGAAAATATGTAACGAATGAGTCGCACGCTACGACTACATAAACTCTACCGTAAATACGCATACCGTGCGCCCGCGGGTGCACGCTATTGCGGGTATGCGTCTTCACGGGAGAGCGTACGCATGCGCAGCGCGGACCAGTGTGCGGTGCAAATATGGCAACGTGCATAGAGACATTTTTCTGACTTTGACACTGACAAACATGGGAGATGTCAATTATTCCAATTACGTTAAACTGTTCAAGTTAAGATTCATATTTGGGGGGCAGTACGGATGGTGTAATGGTTAGCATCACTGCCTCACAGCACTGAGGTCATGGGTTCAATTCCCACCATGGCCCTAACGGTGTGGAGTCTGTATAATATCCCCATACTTGCGTGGGTTTCCTCCTGGTACTCCGGTTTCCTCCCACAATCCAAAAATATACTGGTAGGTTAATTGGCTCCCAACAAAATGAACCCTAGTGTGAATGTGTGTGGTGTACATGTGATAGGGATTATAGATTGTAAGGTCCACTGGGGCAGGGACTGATGTGAATTGCCAAATATTCTCTGGAAAGCACTGAGTTGTATGTGTGCACTATATAAATAACTGGTAATAAATAATAATAATAAATATTATTTGTCCTCCTACATCATTGATGAAGTTGCACCAAACAGACGTTTTTGGCACAGCAGGTCCCGTGAGACTCTGCTAGTGCTGGGTGTCTTTTTCTGCCAAAAAAAAAATCTTAGTCGCAATGCAATGCGGCTAGGATGCATCAGGAGACTAGGGTGAGTAATTTGATATGTGATACTTGTATATCTGTGTGTGACTAAGTCTCTGAATTTATACGAAGTGCTACAATGCAGCGGACACAGCTTTTTTCCATGCCAAGTTCTATTGTACTACTTATACAGACTCAGTCGCACACAGATATAGAAGTGTCACATATGAAATGAAGCAACACAGTCTCCTGGTGTATCCTGGTTATGTCTAGAAGAGTTGCATGGCACCTGCCAGCTCACTCACGTTAGGCATCTCGTGCGATTGCTAGATGTAGGAGACACATCTATACCATCACAGAATAAGTAATCTTATATAAACCAGACAGCGTACTGGGTATATATACACCAATACATTTGATCTTATCATGGACTATTCTAAAATTAGTAAAAAGCCTGGGTAGGGGGGACATCAAGACTAACACCACCGATCGAAAGAGCTTCTAATTTATCAAAATGAATTTTGTAGCCAGCAAAGGAACTAAACTGCTGAATAATTTGAAAGAAATAATGGAATAGATATTTCCGGACGAGAGACCTTTAACAGAGCAAGTTTACATTCTATTTCACAAAGAGAATACAAGAGTGAAGGTGGGTACACACTTGAAAGATATATCTGCAGATCAATTAATCTGCAGATATATCTATGGACGGATCAGGCAGTGTGCTGTGCATACACACTGCCCGATCCGTCGGGGACTAACGTCATGAACTGGGCGGGCGTGTACACACGCCCGCACAGTTCAGCTGTCAATCACCGCCGGCTGCCGCAGCATGTGTACGGGCGGTCGGCCGACCGCCCCGTACACACACAGCGGCGCGCCAATATATTGATAGATATATTGCCCGTCGGCTGTGCTGCGGGGCCGACGCGATACGTCTGTGAACGACGGAGTTCACAGAAGTATCAGCCGTACACACTGGCCGACGGTCCCGCGATATATCGGCCGTTCAATAGAACGGCCGATATATCGGCCAGTGTGTACGGGCCTTAAGACCTTTACAACTGGGTTGCCAAAGGCGCCAGAGTAAACAGCAGGGGAGAGTGAGGGCACCGCTATCTAATACCCTGTTGTATAAGCAAGGGAGGGAGACAGATAGCCATTAGTCAGTATCTTAGTGTAGGGGTTCACATTTAAGGTTTTCAGGAGTATTATAAAGCCCCCAGGGAACTTAAAGTAACCCATGGTCTCAAAAAGATAAGTTCCAGGACACCATGTCAAATGCTTTTTCAGCATGAAACGATAAGAGAACCATGGGTCCTGGGTCGCCAGTGGAGTGCAGATGCTGCATCGCCATAAGAACCTTACGGACATTAATCACCAACTGCTGACCCAAGATGGACACCATATGATCCCCATGGATTATAGTAGGGATAAGAACATTTAATCTGTCCACTAGGAGTTTGACACTTTATAATCAGTGTTTAATAAGGATATTGGCCTGTAGAAGGTGGAAGATCTGAGTTTCTCCCTGGTTTAGGTAGCACATTTTTAAGGTGGCATTAAAATATAAAGGTATAGATTTAGTAGTATGCAGGGCATTATATAAAATAGTGAGATACAATTCACTGCCATAAACCAATCGTTCCTGCTGTTCTGGCAGAAATGAGAAAGAGTATGGCCTTTTGAACATCCGTCTTCATATACAGGACCATATTAGTGTCAAGGTAAATGTATCATTTGGAAATTAATTAAGGAAAAATTGTTTATTATGACACATTCAGGACATATAAATGACATAAGGTCAAATGCCTACTATATGTAGTGACATCAGCTATCACGTACCAGCCTCCAGGGTCAGCAATTTGAGAATGAACAGTGAATTTTATATTATGTATAATGAGACTTTGGGGTATATTCAATTGAAGTCGAAAGCTGCCGTCCGTCTGTCGAAAAGACGTCAGTTATCGACTTTTTTAGGTCGGAAGGGGTTTTGACCTATTCAATATAACCCCACATTATTCGACAAGTCGAGGAATTCGACTTGTCGAAAAGCACGTGGATCTGCGGAATAGCTGCCGATCCACATGCTTCTGTCGAAATATTTTGGCCCCCTTTTCGATCATCTCAATCCGACTTTAAAAACAGTCGGATTGAGATGAGGGAGCCGAGAGGAGGAGAGGGGGGAAACGGAGGAGCAGGGAGACGGAGGAGAGCAGCGGCTACAGCAGCGTAGCCGGAGGATGTGTCACAGCCGCCGCTCACAGCAGCGTCCACCCGGCTCCAGCAAGTGAGACCTGCTAGAGCCAGGCTGTGACACGTCCTCCGGCTACGCTGCAGTAGCGCTGCTATCCCCCGTCTGCCCGCGGCTCTCCCCCGTCTCCCCCCCCCCCCCCCCCCGCATCTCAATTCAACTTTTTTTAAAGTCGAATTGAGATGGCATTTATAGCCCTTGTCGGATCCATTCCAACAAATGAATGTCAGAATGAATCCGAACTCAATTGAGTATACCCTTTGTGTTAAATGAAGCATAATACAGAGCTTTATTACCCATCATGGAGAGCTTAGCATGTTCACTATCAGTTAAGTGTATCTCCTGTAATACCACCATGACTTTACTACATATACAGGCGTTTGACGTTTGCTAGGGGAATTGACTTCCCACACATTAGAATGGCAGGACGAAGCGGTCACACAAAAGCAGGGAGATATACAGGGAGGGCCACAGGGCTTGTACAGAGAAATTGAGTTCCAAAACATATTTATCCCAAACGTCCAATAGCAGTTGTTGTAAACAGAATATATAAAGCACCTCAGAGACCACAGGAGAAAATAAAAATAAAACTTACAACATAACCTAAGAAAGCTAATCATTGTTTTATGTGAAATTAAGAAATCGCTTTATATTAACACTCGAACATGTTGTGATTATCAGTAATAAAAATTCTGGAATAAATTATTTGTGACTCAGTGATGTAAGAAATAGCGTGTGAACAAATTTATACACACTGTATTTTAAAAACAAGAGATACTTGTGTGATTTGTTTCTTCCTACCTGCTGTGAAAAGCAAGACCTGGCAGATTGCTCTGTGTAGCCAAACGAAGGCCCTTCAAACACGGCAGTTGGCAGTTTTAGCACCTCTCTCAGGAACAGGTCATACTTCCCATAAACCATTATACCACTGGAGTCAGAGATCATGGAGAAAATGTCTGGAAGAAGCAGAAGTACAACTTCATGATGGAATTGTTGTGTATAGGTAATAATGGACAATCAGACAAACACCAGTAAAATATAAAGAAAGACCCCTTACAGCAACCTACTTCTGTAATGAACCTCAACTAATATGCTCACATCCACATAGGATATGCAGAACACATAATTTGTTGTTTTCTTTTGTAATAAAGTCTTTCCACCTTTGATTAACCATTAATGATGATGGTAACTACATTTACTGTGCACAGGATACACAAACATGACCAGCATTCTAATCAGTGTTTTATGAGGTTTGAAGCCTCGCAATGGATTTTCTATCCTTTATACACACATACACGTACATTAAGGTTTGTTTACAAACTGTGCGGGGTACTTATTACATTCAAACATCTAATTGTAAAGCGCAACGGAATATGCTGCGCTATATAAGAAACTGTTAATAAATAAATAAATAAATAATAAATCATTTCACATTCTCAGATTTCATTCCTAAACCTTACATGTTTGATTTTCATGCTGTGCACGTACCCTAATGTATTTCAATTGGTGTTTTTCCCTAATTGTGCACTAACATTTCCTGTGTAATACGCCACAAACGACGGCCAGATTCAATATTGGCACAATGCTGTACAGTAGTTTTTTTTGTGGCTCTAGTGTATTACTGTGAGCATTCAGTTGAGCACTCTGCAATAGTTTTTGTAACTGCGTCAGACAGTGAGGAAAGCTCCGCCCATCACATGTGATATCTTAAGTGCTGGAACACCCTGGGGTAAATTTACTAAGCGGCTGTTGTCCTAGTGTTTTCAAACCTCTGCGTATCGCCAACAAATTGAAGCACTAAACCACTGAATTTACAACTCGGCAGTGTTGATAATCGCGGTTGATGTCCAGCTATTTTATAGTACTTTTCTGGTGATATGTTTCCTGAGGTTGTAAGCAAAACCACCACATCTATCTGAAGAAGAATTCAATTGTTATGTACTGAATAAAGAGTCAGATACTGTAACAACGATCATTATCTTGTATGGGAAATATTATTTACTTGCACATTAGGGGCAGATTAGTTTAAATTTTATTAAAAGAGCAAAAAAATGTATTATATCCAAGGACAATATTGTTAATTGGTGTGTTTTTTTATGACAGGGGAATCATTTATTATTTTATGGCTACATAAATAGTACCCACAACATAAAATAAAGGCTTCCGCTGTAAACAATTAATTACAGTAGTACTGTCCCTTGAATTTGAATGTAATAAATTATATTGTTCTCTCATTAAAATTAAGCATTTTCAGAGTAATATATTAATAAAAATAGCATTTTCCTTATAACAGAATGACAGCATCTGGCTCCGTATTCAATACCTAACGATTCTGCTCATTATAAACGTATTGTGATCAGCCAGAGTCTGCCTCCGTATTCAATACATAACGATTCTGCTCATTATAAGCGTATTGTGATCAGCCAGAATCTGCCTCCGTATTCAATACATAACGATTCTGCTCATTATAAGCGTATTGTGATCGGCCAGATAACACAAACAGCGGCTACGCGCTATCTCGCTAGTCACAACCGCCTCGTGTTTCTGGTCACTTTGTCAAAGTTTCTAAACCTGACGCTTATTAAATCTGGGTTCATATACTTGTAAACATAGTGATGATGTTTGAGGATCTATTCTAAAGTGGGGTCTCTGCTGTTTTGTGTCAGGTTTCAGTTTAATAAATCTGCAAGGTGCAATCCCACCCCTAAACTGCAGTAACTCCGCCTGATTTGATGACAGCCAGGGTCGCAAAATCATTGGTGGAGTGATAGAGAGGTTATTTACAGGAGAAACCCCAGAATTCTTCTACAGTCCCAATATAAACCTCGGTACAGAACCAAAGCTGCACATTTGATTATTATTTTCAAATGCAAGACACAAACAAAAGCTCTTGATTTATGCCTTGTGTTGTTAGCTCCCTGGTCGCTCAGAAAAATCTTCTTCTTTTTTTTTAACTTACATCTCAATTTGTCCATGATTTTTCCTCCACATAGTGTGGCCAATGCCATTTTGACTGCGAAGACTGTGATTTTACCGTGTCCTTCCCTGTAGAGTATAAATCAATGTAAAATTGAATACCACAGTGAAAATGTCACATTCACAGAAAATATCAAAATGATATGCCAACTATGTGTGAGAAAATGCTCTGTAGCGCTGAACTCCAGTACAGGCCATTTATTACACCGCTAGGAAAAACAATCTATAATCCACTTGTGACCCGTGAGATACTGGCCATGGAGTCACAGCTAAGCAATGCACAGCTTTCACATGGAAGTTTACATTTCACTTTATCTGTCAAGCTCTCTCTCTCACTAAAATGGGTGTCAAGGGAATAAGCTACGGAATTATCCTGAGGGCTTCAGAGATGACTCCGTTGAGGCGAACAGGAATAGGTTGTGAAGATACGGATTCTCTGATCACTCAGGTAAACCGTTTACTAAAGTGGCAAATGCCCTTTATTGTACAAATACACACACAGTACACAAAACAGTAACTATTACATGCCAGGATGGTATCTTACTTACTAAGTCCCCACAGTAGTTTAGGGTTACAGTCTCCTGATGTCACATGCCAGCAGTAGTTCTGTGTCCATAATGCATCCAGACACAATCCTTACTCAGCACACTGGAAGCGCTAACCTACCAGTAGCTTTTAGAAGCAATCCACCTCATTCCTCTCAGTTCAAAAACTCCACTCTCTCTGTCCCAATAGCTCCTGTTTGTTATCCTCAAACCTTTGTCTGTCCTACCATAAGGCGACACCTTCTGGCTCTGTATTGGGTGGGTTACATTAAAGGGGCTGACTACAGAACACTTTCAGATAGACCTACTTTCACATGTCCAGGCATGTCCTCTAGCACACAATAGATGTTAACTAAATTAACCTTAATTAATCTGATTGTATAGCCTGGAATCCATTGTGTGGGGATCAATGAGGGGGGTGTATGGACTGACATCTGAGACTGGCTGTATCTCCAACAGCAAACAAACATGTTATCAGAGCAGTCACATTGGGGAGCATTATTTTACAAACTATAACACATATAACAGAGGGATAATGTTTCACAATAATATGTGATGTCCATTTATACAGTTCTATTGGGAATCCAGGCAGCATGCTGTATAGGTGATAACACAGTTCTGTCCTGTCTCTTTACACTAACGCACTGAATCCAGAAACAGGCTGGCAAAAAGTACTCCTCATGAGCCAGCTGGGGCTGCGTCCGTTACAAACCTCCCCTACTTTTTCCAGCCGCTGCGATTCAGTGACAAGAGTAACCCATTTGGGTTGGGCAGACATCACATCTGGACCGCCTGGGTCAAACAAGTGTGGGCTTACGTTTCCATCTGGTGGTGGAGGGTCTGGGCTCAGCCGTTCACAGTTTTTAAGACCCCCTCCAGTATCCCAGGCACTGGGTTTAAACAGCCTGATTGGTGGTGGGTATCCCCCATCATCAGAGGGGCTTCTCTCACCACCCTCCTTTTTGGGTGACAACACTCCCTTTATCTTTGGTGCATCAGAGTGGAGAGTGATCTGCATCAACAAGATCTGGTCTCTGGAGTCCTCACTCTCCCTCCCCAACACTATATTCCCTTGGAACTCCACCTCCATCACCTCTGGTGCATCTGGACAGTGGCTTACCTCCCCCTCCCCCATTTTGAGTGACATTACTCCCTCTACTTCTGAGATATCACAGGGTAGCACAATCTGCATCACCAGGCTTGCATCAGGAAACCTGGCAGGGCTAGTCAGTGGCTGGGGCTCTTCTTCTGCACTTAACCACTGGGCCGAATTTGGCTGCAGGGGAGCAGTGAGTATCTGTAATTCTTCTCCATGTGCTTCCCCCTCAAAAGCCTCTACCCCCTCCCTTGGGTCTGAAATGCCTTCTACACCCTCAATTGATAATTGCTGGGCCTCCACAAGCATAGCAAACTGGACAGCTGGTTCAGGTGCCACTGGCAGACTAGACCTCACCTGCAGCAGTGAGTCCTCGGCCCTTATCAGCTCCTTGGTACCCTTGACACCAACATCTTCTTGGAACTGGCATTCATTCACCAGTCCCACATCTTCCATCTCTGAAAAGGGAAAGCTGGGTAGCAGCACTGCTGCTTGGTCTGTAGTTATATCAAGCAGATCATGACTCTGTGTCTTGTCCTCTGTGTGTGGGGTATCGAGCCCTCCCACCACAGGCACCTTAGCTGACTGGTTAGTCCTTTGTAAAGGAATGCTATAACTCAGCTGTTCCTCAGATATTCCTTGCATAGGGTAGCACAGGGTAGCATTCACTGCACTTACCCGCATGGTATGGTCCAGACTCCATGTATGCCTTTCTGGGGATAACTGCCTCCTGGAGTGATCCAACACACCTTGCTCCCTGGTCTGTTCATGCCATCTTAGAGTGCATTCCATCAGCCGACTGCTCGAGCTCTCCATCCTCTGACCCAGTCGCTGGCTTGGCAAATCTCCTCCATGTGAAACTTCAGACACCAGGTTGCATTGCTAGCCCATTTCCTGGGGAACATCCTGATAGGACAGGGGAGTCTGTAGAATGGTGGCTGCTGGTGCAAGAGTCCACACTGTAGGACTATTGTCTGGTAATCCCAGCACCTCCTTTATTACCCGCATTCGATCATCGGGTGTCTCGCCATCTCCCAGCGCTTCTAGACGGGCCTGTAATACCTCTGGTGTCTTTTCAAATGTTTCTCCAACCTTCCCCTCTCCAAGGGTTTTCAGACGTGGTTGTACTAACCCTCGGGATCCCACCTCCGATCCTCCGCTCTCCCTGCGGTTACTGGCATCGAATGTCCCGGCTGAAGGTCTCAACCATTCCGTCACTTGTTCCTCGTCGTCCGACTCCTCAGAATCCTCCTCCTCATTATCAGGGTGTTCTCGATCCCATAGAACCAATTTCGCCATTAGGGATCCCTTTACATCCGTTACGGCCACCTTAATACCGCACGCTCGACAGACCATATGCAGGAATCTCTTGTTGAGGTTTTTGTACACCTCTGTTTCTGCCTCCATACTGCTGACTTTCCCAAACACACCAACAACTTTTCAGCAAGATACCTGGCTACCGTTACATAGGTCACCGGGAATTAATCAACCTAGTATATGTAGGCTTCTTAACTAATATTACTGAATAAACTGGAGTGAAGTTGTTGCAAATAAAGGTCTACAATGAACTCATTAGTACTGGCAATGTGAATGCTTACAAAGAGCAAGAGAGCAGGGCTTATGTGTGGTCACAACACTGTTGGGTTTGGTAAGTAATCAGGCATGTCAGCAGCAGTGCAGGCCAAAAGCAAAGGCAGCATCTTGGTAAAGACCTGGGTGCAAAAGACTGGAGAGAAAGTAAAGAAGATGTGTACACAAGTACAAAGTCTAAACGTAGAATAGGTCTTGTACACAGACTGGTACACAGAATCAGAGTGTGTGCAAGGAGCAGACACTAAATTGAGATTAATATGCTGAAGAGCAGACAGGAACATGGTGTGCTGCAGAGATATGAGCTAACACTAGCACCAACCCAGTACTGACTGCTTTATAGCACAAGGAGGTGGTAATCCGTATCTTCAAACTACTGCAAGCGCGATCTTAATCTTGCTATGCCAAAGCTTCATGCCAGATGAACGCCCTCCTCATAGCCTACGGGCAAGTGCTGAGAAGATAAGTGACCCATAATGACAGGCCAGTCCCTCAGCAGATACAATTGATAGGAAATTCCCAAAATGACCAATAGGGAATTTTAATCTGGCAAAATGACACGTTACAGGGGGCAACCCCCAGTGGGCCACACTGCCTTAGTGCCCACCTTCTCCTCTAGTGGTCAGGTTCCAGACATTTTACATTGTTACTCTATTAGCAGGTCAGTTACCTGGTGAAGCAGGACCACTGATGAATATGCGTGATTGGTTCGCTTCTGTAGAAATGAGACCAAGATTCACCCCCCTGCAAATCAAATTGGGTGGTCACGCCACAACCCTGTCTCCTCCTCTCATTGGTTGTGGGCTTTAACATAATGAACACAGTTCCTGACACTGATTGGAAGGGCATTGTAGGGCAGCATTCACTCAGTAACGAACAATTACAGTCATACTAACAGTAAGAACTTAGTTGTATTTCACCTTTCTAGACCTAGCACACCATTCAGTACATTGATGTAGTATATATAGACCTGATCACCATCATGTACTTAATTATTCTATATATGTTACTTTATACAAAATTGATGTGAAACTATCTGCGCAAATCCTATAGCTAGGTTAGGTGATGGATAGTAGTCTCTGAATGACTGGGTTCCTTTCCCAGCTAATTACACAAATGTGTTTTACGCTTTAGCAGATGCTTCAGCAAGATTCACGGCGCTTATCCATTCAACACAGGGTATAGGGAGGGGGTAAGAAAGGAAAGGTGATGGTGAGCCACAACATAATCTGTTGCAAATGGTATTAAACATGAATAAAATCAATAGATTATAAAACCAGGTACCTGGTTGTTAAAATATCACAATAAATTTTATCAACATATAAAACAATTCCAATCCGCTGAAAGAGGCTCAAATATTAATATACAAGTCTTGCACAAATGTGCTATACTTGAGCAGCTATGAGTTACCAGAGATCTGCAATCCGTTACAAACCGATATACAATCTTTGCACAATGTAGCTATGCCAGCGTCAGCTCCTTCAGAGTCACATGACACATGATGTAGAGAGCAGAGAGGGTGTTGGAAGCCTGTCATCTTTGCCTGCTCATTTACACACAATACACCCTCCTTCATCCTCTAACATGCATGTAAAGAGAGAACCCTGACTCAGATCAGGTGACCCTCTCCTTGGGAATGTGCCGGAGAGCCAAAGTGCAAATGTGTTGTCGCTGAATCTGCCTTGCAGTGGGATCCATAGCAGCCATCCCAATAGGCTGATTTTGCAAAAGGAAAAGTGAGTAATAAGAACATTTTCTAGAAAAATGACTTACTATCCAGTACAAAGCATGCTGTAAAAACACACGTGCATATGGGATTGCAGATATGTGTACAAAATGATTCATCATGAGTCACCAACACACAATAACTGGAGCATGTCCTACAGAGAGAGGACAGAGGGAAGAGCCAACAGACCCATGCAAATTCTATTAATCAATATCATTAATATTGAGCTACTGATGTGTCCTCATACAACTACCATATTTGTGCCACATGGCACCAGATGCATTTTGTATCTTATTTGCATTGTAACCACAAACACATTCACTTATATTGTCCTTTTGTCTTTATACCTAGATTAGTGACTGAGAAGCTACATGAAATGCCAGTGTCTATATTCAGGGTACTTGTGCATTGTACTAAAGGGAAGAATCTGAAATCTGCTGATTTCTGTATTTGGCCGCATTTCCCATATGAACCAAGCTCTGGACTACGATTCATTCCGGAGCTTGGACCCAGTGGGTGACGCCATCTAGAGCTGACGTTACCCAATAGAAGCCTACAGACTTCTCTTTGCAAAGTAGGACTCCTGGGTCCTAGACATGGAAGTCCTCCTATCCTTTATTGTCTATGACAGCAACCCCAGTTAACAGATGAAGAATTATTCCATGTTGTTTAAATTGGGGATTCTATACGAGCAATTACAATAATAAATGATTGACTGGTGCAGAAGATATCCTTTTTCCCTTTTCCCTTAATTCAGAAGTCCTCCTATCGCAAAAGGATAGCTGTCATCGGGAGGGCTGTCCCTTGCACATTTCTAGGTACATACTGGCATTATTGACGCCGGTATGTACCCGATAAGAGGCGGGATGTATTGCATCGCGGATGTGATGCTTAATACATCCCGCCTAAAGATCCTGGTAGAAAGCTTGGCGTGCCTAAGTCGCAAAGTCCATGGCATGCCAAACATAGCTCTATGGCTTGATTTGGGATAGGTGTGTGTGGACACATCTGTACCACTATCGTGTATTAACAACTGCTGAGTCCTCTTCATAGAAATGAATTTTTTTTGTTTATCACAATATTCAAGTATTCATGTTACTGATGGTACTGTGACTTTCTAAATACTCTACAGTATTTCACGTTCCACTGACTACAACTTGGCTATGCACCCAGAGATTACCACAGTGTCAGCATTTAGCATGCATTCATTTCTGTTATATACATGCTTCAGGTATACTAGACACACATTACAGAATTTAAACTTAATATACATCAGCTGGGAAGACACTTACGGGTCATAAGCAGCCAATAGGAAATTTAACATCAAGCTGATGGACTGTTCCACATTGATTTGGTGAGTAGATGGCATCCGCTTATTAAGCTGGTAAAATATTGTTGATAATACAGCTTCCAGGCGCGCCACATTCAGTTCTACACTGGGGTCCAGGTTGTTTAATGAATTTTCCCGAAGTGCTTCTATGATGTTCCATATATCTACCAGATGCACTGTATGAAAACACAAAGTCAGTCAGATGGGAAATGTTCCCAATACACGCAGAACAAATGTACTTGTGATTGATTGATTGATTGATTGATTGATTACAATTACTTCTCCATATTGCATGTGCCATTTCCCTGTCATTTCAATCAGAGTGCTCCACAGTACTATTGATAGCTCAGACTGCCCACTGTGCAAGCCATTCCTGCACCTCCATCTTGCACAATGCCCCTTTTTGTTTAAATCTACAGCAAATATTACAGCTTACGTTATGTCATAGTACATTTTTTAGCTACATTATACAGGACATGACATGCTGTAAAAGACAACTTCATGGCTTCACCGCCAATCTTCCCTAGCAATGTGTAATTCAGCGGAGAATCTCAGATAAGAAACGTCACTTCATCAATAATTACCTGAACAAAACAGACTTTTATTATTATATAAGCTGGTGCCAGTGTGTCAACTCTGTAAGACCCTTGGTAAAAATCACCAATTGTTGGAAAGCATTTAAAAAGAATTAAAATATTCAAGCTGCTACACATGCATACTGTCTCTATTAGTCTCCATAAAAACCTGGATATGCCTACTTTCAGAAAACCTTAAAATATTATTCACAATTACACAATATCAAGTGATGAGAAGAACAACAGCTTTGCATCAGCTGGCATTTAAAAGTGTACACATAATTTAATTGATACCTCTATAAAGTGTGAGAGCTGATGAACATATTAGATTTGTACATAATGGGATGTATTCAACAGCTGTCGGAAGCTGCCATCTTGTCGTAAAGATGGCAGTTTCTGACAGATATCTGTTGGAAGGTGTTCCGACCTATTCAAAAAGTGCAGTTTTTTCCAACAAGTCGTGAATTTCCGACTTGTCAGAAAACATGTGAATCAGCGGAATAGCCGCCGATCCGCGTGCTTCTGTCGGAAACGGGGCCAAATCCGACAGGTTTTGGCCCCCTTTCCGACAATCTCAATCCGTCTTTAAAAAAAAGTCGAATTGAGGTGAGGAGACGGGGAGTGGTGCAGCGGGCTATGGGGAGCGAGACTGAGAGGTACCCCAGCCAGGCACCTCTCTCCCTGCAGCGCAGCACTGGGCGGCCGTGATGTGCGGCTCCAGCAGCTCCCTGTGTTCTCACACACGGGGAGCTGCTGACAGCCGCACGGACACCGGCCAAATCCGACAATCAGGGGTAAGGCTCAAATCAGATTTGGCTACTCTATTGAATAGGGGTTGTCGGATCCATTCCGACAAATGCATGTCAGAATGGATCCGACTCTTATTGAATATACCCCAATGGGCACATCTCCTGGACTGGCCATCTGGAAATTTTGCCAAATCCCAGAAGACCGGTGGCCAGGTGAGCCAGTCCAGCCATTTGAATACAAAAACAACAGAAGTGGGCGCTAGTGTGTTGGTTGTGAGACCCTTAATAACCACTATTGCAGACACTGATCACAGACTGCTGCTTCACACTATGAGGAGCTGAACCTCAAAAAACAGTTATGGAACAAAAAAAGCAGGAAAGGAAGCGCTGTCCGTGAAAGTATCAAGCAATCCAATATTTATTATAATACAATACATATATTTCACTAGTCACAATAAACATAATTAAAATAGAATAAAGGAAACAGCCCCACTTCAGTGGCTGAGAAACGCGTCAAGCACCGATACAACTCTGATGCCTGCAGACCGATCCACTGCGGTAGTCTTGCTAGGTCCCGTCAGCTCTGGTTACCGCTACGAATGTGCCTGGTTAGCCGCTGCCAGCAACAGGAGGACAGACCACATGGACCATTCTGAACAGAGGCTGTGGTATGCATGTCCACCTACTAGACCGATGATTGTCAGTGGACCGCAGCGGGACCGAGGTCATACATACACGGTCCAGTCTTGCACCAAGTTGCCTTACAATCGCTTCAAGTCGATGGTCTAAAACTAACTGGTCGTATGATTTCAGAGCAAATTATGTTTCTTATTTACTGTTACATCAATATCAAACAGGATGCCTGATATTAAATAATATATGAGATATTATTAATTATTCATCGTTGTGTGGAACTACAGTGTTCTGAAAGAACGTCCAATAATTGTTGATACAAACTAACGAGGAGAACTCAGTCATTTGGATACAAACCTGTTCTTCTTTTATTAAGTGGATACAAATTAATTGACTTTCAGCGCTGGGTCTGCAGACTATTCATTGGCTCAAAGAGTGTGATTTTATATTCTTTTTAATTATTTATTTTATTTTTCAGCCAGTTGAATGCCTGGCCGAGCAGCTCCCTATCCCGGCGCTCTGCTTAGCTGGCATGCTTAGACGGTGACTGCCAGGAAGCCACGCCCCTGTAGGCATGGGCACACTTCTTTCCCAAGTGTGTTCACAACAGGGATGCCAGGGCTAAATTGTAGCCTCCGTACATCCCTCATCGGGCACATAAAGCTATCATTTCAAAACTGTATAAATATCTTAATTCCATATGATATAAATGAAAAGCCCCTGTTTAAAGGTATGAGGACACTGTGTTAAAAAGTACAAACGACCTATAGTTTAAACACTAGCCAAAAACACAGAAACACACTGATAACAGTCATCTAATTGGGGACTTTGGGTCCAGAGAAGGGTACGAAGGCAGGGCCGTCTTAGCAGCATTGTAGGCTCTGGGCAAAGCAATGAATGTGTGGTCTCTATCCCCCCATTCACAGAAATAATAATTAAAAAAATCCTGCAGTAGCGCGTCATCTCTCCACACGCACCCAGAGGGCTGTACACGCGGCGGCTTTTCCCGTGCCGGTATTGTAATGAACAGTGTGAGGAGTAGTGTCCTTTCACACTGCACGGCCCCGGCCCGGCTGCCGGGTTGCAGCCGGAAATATCCACTGGAAGGTCCGGCTGCCGGGCCGGGGCCGTGCTGTCTTTGAAGGCAGAGAACCGTGCGTGTGAAGGGGAGCTTTCACACACAAGGTTTTTTTTTTCAAGCCGTGTCTGCTGCTGCGCATGTGCACAGCATTACACACGGCTCAAAGCTGTTCTGTGTGACAGACCCTCCCGGATGACAAAAAGCCGGACAAAGTTTGTCCGGCTTTTTGCCATCCGGGAAAAACCGGAGCGTGTGTTACAGCCCATACAGTGAATGGCCGGCAGCACTCTAATTGGTGGATAGCTCCAGCCATTTACTGTCTGGCTGCAGGTTAAGAGGCAGGTAGACAATGCTGCATGGCAGCTCTAATTGTGTGCAATTCACAATCAGAACGGCTGGGCAACATACTCTACCTGCCTCCCATGAAGGTCCGGAGGCACCAGCCCAAGAGGGCAGATTCCCCGCAGCCCAGTCCGCCCCTCTTGAAGGCCCCTAGAAACGCAGGGCCCAGGGCAACTGCCCAGTGTGCCTATACATTAAGACAGACCTGTAAGGAGGGCTATGGCTTTTCGTAATCTGATAAATTAGAGAACTGAGATTTATGAGAACAGCATTACGTAACTAAACATGGAAAATATCTTGGATAGCTCTTGTGTTCAACCTTTGTCAAACAGCCACTATAATAACAAGGTAGCTTTATTGTGTGGAAACAGCTCCACATGATTTTGGTTTCATAAATAGGTCCTAGAAGTGTTAATGTGTCTAACAAGCTGACAGAAATTATTATTTTTAATGTGTTTAATTAGTTGGAAAACTTCAGCAATACAGCAGCTATTATACCATTAGCATAATAATTAAAAAACATACAATATCCCTTTTCTAAAATTCTTTTAATGCTAATGGAGTCTCTGTAATGAATGATATGTTGTTTATTTTATAGAACATTACACATACAAACAATAGAGTGCACATAAAAAGGAACCTTGAACTATAGCATATAAAGGGGTCAGGTGCTATTAGACAAGGTGACAGATTGCTTTTCAAGAGGTGCATTAAAGGAGGAAATGAATTAAAACAACTAAACTGATGATTGTTTCATTCTACTAGACACCAACATTTGAGTCATGACTCATTATCAGCTGGAACTGCAATGAAAGTCCAGTAAAACAGCTATAGTAAAAAGGAAGGTGACCTGGCGCTAGCAATATTTATAGAACAATTTAAATCAATTAAAAACACAGACAGAACACTTGTGTTCCAAGCTGCCACTGAAAGAGAGACTACTATACTCACTCAAATCACATAGAAATAGCAAGAAAGCTTGACAGGGCGTTCAGAAGTCAGGTGTAATAGTAGTTCGCTTTTATATTTTTATAAATACATAAGAAAAGTATACAGTACCGGCCGGTTCATATAAAATTACAAACAGCAAAGCTTTGAAAAGTATATAAAAAATAAATATATAAAATTACAGTATTACAGTAAAACAGCTGTTGTTACCTTAAGTCATTACTCCCTATGTCTCTCTATTCTCACATTTTTATTTACTAGTTTTAGGTGATCAGAGCTATAAGGGAAGGGGGGGGGGGGGGGGGGGGGAAGGTATTCAATTACCCACGAAGAAGCATTTTTCCCAATGTCTCTTTGATTTCTAGTTGTTACCGGCATATTCAGGTCACCCGAAAAAAACAAAAATAGTTTTCACCCAAAAACACACAGGTTCAGTGAAAACTGTGTGTTTGGTAGAAACAGGCCCGTTTGCAAGTGAAACAAAATCCCAGATAAGCTTATGAGGGATAATTGAATAGCTCCCAGTGAGATAATTACCCAATGATGCCGGGTAATTGAATAGTATTATTTGAAACTTGCTAAACTCATTTCTTGTCGTACTATAAAATTACAAAGAACACTGATCAATTCCAGCAACACATATCTACCTGACTTTAGTGTGGTAATAGTCTATTTCTGCATTTGTTTTTCCTAGATTTACTGTATGTTCCACAGTTATTTTCTTTTTTTTATAATTTATTTCTTTATTACCAGTTATTTATATAGCGCACACATATTCCGCATCGCTTTACAGAGAATATTTTTGGCCATTCACATCAGTCCCTGCCCCAGTGGAGCTTAGTCTATGTTTCCTACTACATACACATGCACACACTTCTATTCATTTTGTTGGGAGCCAATTAACCTACCAGTATATTTTTGGATTGTGGGAGGAAACCGGGGTACCCGAAAGAAACCCCCTTAAGTACGGGGATAATATACAAACTCCACAGAGATAGAATCCCTTATTTCCATTATTTGCACCAGTACCACCAAGTGCCTCTAGTATAAACTTAAATAGAGTGTGTTTACCAGCATCTAGCTGGGCACTGGGGTTGGATTATTAGAAGCCTTAGCACACATTTACGTCATGTACGACAACTTGCAGCACAGTCCAGCTCTACAAATGGGGACAGACTGCTGAAAAGAAGTATACTTGGCAAGCACATATTTTACAGCCATGTACCTTACTCCCCATCACTCCTACACAGCACCTTGCAGTTAAGGGGCGTCTTATGTTCAGTATACAGGACATTAGAAGAATTTGGCATCTTATTGTACATTATGAATATGCATCTTACTGGGTATTACATACGCCTAAATTATAGATATCTTACTAGGCATTACCACTTTGTAAGGGTCCTGTATATTGCATAGCCACTGACAGCGCTATATTAGTTCTTGCCAACTTTTGAAAAGTCACCAAAGTGTTGAATTCCCATCATTATATTATGGGATGGGGGACTGGTCTACTCTTTCGGGAGTCTGGGACAGCTCTCCAAAATTAGGGACTCTCCCAGCAGGACTAGTATGCATGAATATTTAAAAAAAAAAATACTACGGAGATTGAGAGCCTTCCAATGCAGCCCCCAAAGTGTATCAGGTTGTCCATCACTGACAAAGAAAGTACACTGAATAAACGCTTGCTCTCACAGGCAAACGTGGACTTGGAAATGCACCAGACACTATGTGATAAATAAAAAGGGGATCTTTAATATTTCAAACTTACCCCATTGTGTCAAATAACCTGTATATGAACTATGAATCTCCAGCAACATTAACTAAATAACAGTTGGAAACAGGAAATGCTTTATGTCATAAAATTACAAAGTTCTTTAATTATGCGAAGAACAACTCTGCTTTAAATAAGACTATTTTTTGACCGAAGAGATAGGATAGAAGGTTATTAGACATCCATAGATAGCATTAAATTACTATAATTATACAGGTAAAACTCAGAAAATTCATTTATTTCAGTAATTCAACTTAAAAGGTGAAACTAATATATTATATAGACTCATTACATGCAAAGTGAAATATTTCACGCCTTTATTTGTTATAATGAAATCCAAAATCTCAGAAAATTAGAATATTGTGAAAAAGTTCAATATTGTAGGCTCAAAGTCTCACACCCTAATCAGCTAATTAATCCAAACCACCTGCAAAGGGTTCCGGAGCCTTTAAATCAGGCATGTCCAAACTGCAGCCCTCCAGCTGTTGAGAAACTACACATCCCAGCATGCCCTGACACAGCTTTAGCATTCTCTGACAGCAAAACTGTGTCAGGGCATGCTGGGATATGTAGTTTCACAACAGCTGGATGGCCGCAGTTTGGACATGCCTGCTTTAAATGGTCTCTCAGTCTGCTTCAGTACAATTCACAATCATGGGGAAGACTGCTGACCTGACAGTTGTGCAGAAAACCTTAATTGACACCCTCCACAAAGAGGGAAAGCCTCAAAAGGAAATTGCAAAATAAGTTAGATGTTCTCAAAGTGCTGTATCAAAGCACATTAATAGAAAGTTAAGTGGAAAGTCAGGAAAAGGCCATTCAAAGTGTGGGAGAGCTTCACAAGGAGTGGACGGAGGCTGAAGTTAGTGCATCAAGAGCCACCACACACAGACGGATCCTGGACATGGGCTTCAAATGTCGTATCCCTCTTGTCAAGCCGCTCCTGAACAACAAACAACGTCAGAAGTGTCTTACCTGGGCTAAAGAAAAAAATAACTGGTCTGTTGCTCAGTGGTCCAAAGTCCTCTTTTCTGATGAGAGCAAATTTTGCATCTCATTTGGAAACCAAGGTCCCAGAGTATGGAGGAAGACTGGAGAGGCACGCAATCCAAGATGCTTGAAGTCCAGTGTGAAGTTTCCACCGTCTGTGTTGATTTGGGGAGCCATGTAATCTGCTGGTGTTGGTCCACTGTGCTTTATTAAGTCCAGGGTCAACGCAGCGGTCTACCAGGACATTTTAGAGCACTTCATGCTTCCTTCAGCAGGCAAACTTTATGGAGATGGTGACTTAATTTTCCAGCAGGACTTGGCACCTGGCCACACTGCCAAAAGTACTAAAACCTGGTTCAATAACCAAGGGATTACTGTGCTGGATTGGCCAGCAAACTCGCCTGACCTGAACCCCATAGAGCAGTGATTTGCAACCTTTCCTGAATCGCGGCACACCTAACAAGACTTTCAAATTCTCAAGGCACACTATCAGTTACCCACGGGGTAAAAAACCACACTGGCTTCCACAGTAATTCCACACTGCCCCCCCCCCCCCCCCACATACTAATGGCACACACACTGCCCCCCCCCCCATGTAATAGTAATCACAGTCCCCACAGTAATGGCACACACACTCCTCCCACGTAATAGTGCTCACAACCCCCACTGTAATGTTAGCCTGAAGTCGTGCATATCCCAGTTGGATTAGGATGGGCAGAAGTGCAGGGCAGTCCGCAGGCTGCAGCACGCATCAGCACCAAGCGCGGGCGGGAAAGCAACGTGGTGTTAGTGACCTATGTGTCACAGCATGTCACCATAGGTCACGGGCTGGGCAGCAGGAGACCTGAATGTGCTGCCCGTGCATGACGGCAGGAGGAGAACAGAGGTATCTCTGGAGTGCAGCAGCGGAGCACTGTCGGCGGAGGACTGTGCAGGGCATCGCTGACGGTTAGTGAGCTGCAGGCTGCGGCACACCTGGCAACCGCTGGCGACACACTAGTGTGCCGCGGCACAGCGGTTGAAAACCGCTGCCATAGAGAATCTATGGGGTATTGCCAAGAGAAAGATGAGAGACATGAGACCGTACAATGCAGAAGAGGTGAAGGCCGCTATTGAAGAATCCTGGTCTTCCATAACACCTCAGCAGTGCCACGGGCTCGATAGAATCCACGCCACGTCGCATTGAGGCAGTAATTCATGCAAAAGGGGTCCAAACCAAATACTGAGTACATATGCAGGATTATACTTTTCAAAGGGCCGACATTTCTGTATTTAAATTCCTTTTTTTTTTTTTTATTGATTTTATGTAATATTCTAATTTTCTGAGATTTTGGATTTGGGGTTTTCTTAAACTGTAAGCCACAATCATCAAAATTCTAACAAATAAAGGCTTGAAATATCTCACTTTTCATGTAACGAGTCTATATAATATATTAGTTTCACCTTTTAAGTTAAATTACTGAAATAAATGAACTTTTGCACGATATTCTAATTTTCTGAGTTTAACTTGTATAACAGCCACCTCTGGGCTGCCCGTTGTGTTTGGCTACATATCCCACAGGGGTCCAGTCACTCATGCCGCCCAGGAATTTTGTAGTTTTTTTTTCTTTGTTGTGAATGATAAGTATAGAACATTATTTAAGGGTGTAAGATGGTTAAAGCTGATCTGCGTCTATGCACTAATGTACTGGATAGATTGTACAATATTTTTGGGGGTCAACATAAGAAGCAACCCAGGAACTAGGAGTGGAAATACTAGGGATTGTTTGGAGATGGTGGTTTTAGAGAGTGCGTTATTCAACATACAGTATGGGAACATATGTCACATGGCAATATTACATCAAAGTGACTTAATGTACTAGTAAACTGTGTGCAAAGACCATAAAATGTGGGAACATTGTTCTGTGGGCTCATCCTAAAGAAGAGCAGCAAGAAAAAAAAATGGTCCCCACAAACAAGCATAACGAATTTACTATTCATATCTCTAAATAGGAATAATATGGGTGTGGATCATCAAATAGACAGTGTCTAGGTCGACAATGTTTAGGTCGACCAATATAAGTCGACAGTCAGTAGGTCGACAGGGTTGGAAGGTCGACAGGTCAGGCTTCGCTCGGCACAGATTACCATTCCAATCATAGTCCACGTGGATCGTTAAGTATGAAAAAGGAAAAAAAAAAAGGAAAAAAAAATGTAAAAACTCAGGTCAACCTTTTGACCTGTCGACCTAGCACATGTCGACCTAGAAACCCTGTCGACCTATAGTGGTCTATAGTGGTCGACCTAAACATTGTCAATTTAGACAGTGTCGATTTTCAGACCAGATCCTGAATAATATTTAGGACAGCATTTCTAAGATCTTACACAACCGGCTATAAAACGAGTAGATGTTAAATGAGAGTGATAAAAAAAATGTTCAATTAATGTTCATTCCCTCACCCTATTAGGCTGTCTAACAATTTACATTAAATCAAATACAAACTGTAAACACACCTCTCTTCAATAAAACACTACCACGTTCCTGCTCACACTCTTTAGCCATGTTCTCCAGCCGTCGTCCTCATCCCTTTCCCAATTCAGCTGGCAAATCTATCCATCCCATTCCCCGCCTACATTAGAAATTCTCATAAGCAGGACACTCTACTGTCTTGATGTCTACCCTGCACTATTTAGATCTCAAGTGTACCCCCACAAACTGACAGCAAAACGGTGCAACCAGAACTTTGTGGCCCCATAGCAACATACTATAGGGGCCCCTTTCCCAAGGCTTCTTGAGAGACACCTCTCCGGAGCAGTTATTAATTTTACGCACCATAATAGTGGCATAGTTCAATTTCCAAATCAGCAATGTCCTAGTTAATATTATGCCCCATGGTAGTGCCCAAGATTATTTTATGAACCATAGCAGTTCCCCCGTTTACATGATGTCACATTGTATGGCTGCCAGTACACATGATGTCACATTGTATGGCTGCCAGTACACATGATGTCACATTGTATGGCTGCCAGTACACATGATGTCACATTGTATGGCTGCCAGTACACATGATGTCACATTGTATGGCTGCCAGTACACATGATGTCACATTGTATGGCTGCCAGTACACATGATGTCACATTGTATGGCTGCCAGTACACATGATGTCACATTGTATGGCTACCAGTACACATGAAGTCACATTGTAGGGATGCTAGTACACATGATGTCACATTGTATGGCTGCCAGTACACATGATGTCACATTGTAGGGATGCCAGTACACATGATGTCACATTGTATGGCTGCCAGTACACATGATGTCACATTGTAGGGATGCCAGTACACATGATGTCACATTGTATGGCTGCCAGTACACATGATGTCACATTGTAGGGATGCCAGTACATATAATGTCACACAGTATCCCAAATTTCCATTATGACGTTCAGTGTCCCCAGTTCATATTATTATGTCACATTACAGTGCTCCCTGCTCATTAGGGAGGCCAATCCCGGGCCAATTTTTCAATCCCGGGATTCGGGATTGAAAAACGCTCAATCCCGGGATTCCCGGGATTGCAGTAGGGAGCAGGGAGAGTGGGAGTGGAGGGCAGTGAAAAAGAGTGTAGGGAGCACGGAGGCTGTAGGGAGCAGCGCTGGATAGTGGGTGTAGTGTAGGGACTAGCGCTGGATAGTGGGTGTAGTGTAGGGAGCAGCGCTGGAGGGTGGGTGTAGTGTAGGGACTAGGGAGCAGCGCTGGATAGTGGGTGTAGTGTAGGGACTAGGGAGCAGCGCTGGAGGGTGGGTGTAGTGTAGGGACTAGGGAGCAGCGCTGGATAGTGGGTGTAGTGTAGGGACTAAGGAGCAGCGCTGGAGGGTGGGTGTAGTGTAGGGACTAGGGAGCAGCGCTGGAGGGTGGGTGTAGTGTAGGGACTAGGGAGCAGCGCTGGATAGTTGGTGTAGTGTAGGGACTAGGGAGCAGCGCTGGAGGGTGTAGGAAGCGGAGCGAGAGGGAGGCTGAAGCGAGCACTGCAGTGAGGAAGGGTTGGTGTCAGTAAAACTACACTTACTATAAAACGGGCGGCAGCCATGGACAAGACGCGCTGAGCGCGCCGGAGGCCTTTCAAATTGTAGCGCTGGCCGTCAGCCAGTCAAAACGGGCAGTCCGGCAGCCAATCAGGAGCTGCTGCGGCCGCTTCCCTGATTGGCCGCCGGTCCACTAGCTGTGATTGGCTGGCGGCCAGCGCTACATTTGAAATGCCGCCGCGGTCTGTGTACATGGCTGCCGCCCGCCTAATGCTGCCGCCCGCCTAATAGTAAGTGTTACTTACACCAACCCTCCCTCGCTGCACATGCGCAATGCAATCCCGTGAATCCCGGGATTGGAGGCTCCAATCCCGGGATTCAAATCCCGGCATTTTTGGGCCTGAATCCCGGGATCCCGCCGATCCCGGGATTGGCCTCCCTACTGCTCATACTGTGCCACATCAGAGTGTACGCCCGTTCAATTTATGCCATGTTACATTGCCCCAGTTCATATTATGCCACATTATTGTGCCACATTACAGTGCCTTATTATGTAACATTATAGTGCTCTCCACAACATTTGCAACGAGTGATATTCTTGTAATCACACATTCCGAATGTTAAATGGTGTTCCAGCCAATCAGCTCCTGTCATTTTTTTAAACACATGACAGTTAGGAGCTGAATGGACTGAGCACCATTTAACATTGTAATGAGAATATCACTTCTTGAAAAATCTGCCCTAGGTCCTTCCACCCCAAGAGAAGGAATTCTATGTTACACCCCTTTCAGACTGTGCCTTGGACCCAAGATACTGCAGAAGCAATCCGGGCCGACAAAAGTCCTGTGTCAGCGTGAAAGGTCAACCGGGGATGTGTGTCCCGGGTCGCGACCAGAGTTAAACCCGGGACTGTCCCGGGTAACTGAAACCGGGTTATGTATAATGGAGCTCAGTGAGCTCCTTTACACATAATCCACGAACACCCCTTTCACATCACTGACATAAGCACACGTGTCCCTGGTTAACCCTTTCAAACTGCCACAGTACCAGAGTAATTTCCTCGCCTCAGGAAACCGGGTCAGGGTGTCAGTGTGAAAAGGGGTATAAATGAGAGCTGGACAGGCTAAGATTTATTTTTATGCTTTGGGTTTTTTTTTTGTGCTATCAACTAAACTAGCTGTGGCTACTGCACCAAGGGCCTGGATAGGTGTGCTACTAAGTGGCTGCTCTGCATGCAAAGTGCTACCTTTTACCCCTGGAGACAGAACCTCGTAACCTGATATTGCAACACATCAGTGAAATTGTGGACTACACGTCATCTAGAACAATAGCAGACAGCCTTCTAGATTCCAGCCATCCATTGCTGTGTAAATCAATCTGTGAACAGTCAATGATTTAGCAGAATCTCATGAAACGCAGGCATAAGGAATGCAGAGTACTGTGTACCTAGCAGCAGTGCCTGTAAAGTAAAAGACAGCAAAGCTCATGAAGCAGAAGGTCAAAGAGCAGTGTGTAATTCTGGCACGGACAGCATAATAATAACAACCAGTGATCATCACTCTCCCTGCAATGTACCTCTAAGGAGAACACTCATGAGACTAATGAAGGGCACAGCGTGATGTAATGATACTAACTGGAAGCACCAGTGATTCATCAAACCTGCCTCAATATATCTGGATTAAGATTGCGAATTAAGACATGCAACAACGGTGCTGAAAATGTGAAAACCTCCTGCAGGGTTCATATCAATCAGATGTAAAGCACAAACATTCCCTTACACCAGAAATATGAACATGAAGAAAATCACATTAGCACAACAGACATAACAGAACATCTGCTGGTAGTGTATTGCACTCTCCGGGTTGGCCAGTAGATGTCTCTGTGCATACTTGCCTAAAAATAGGATTTTAATTACCTACCGGTAAATCCTTTTCTCATAGTCTGTAGAGGATGCTGGGGTCCATATTAGTACCATGGGGTATAGACGAGTCCACCAGGAGCCATTGGCACTTTAAGAATTTAACAGTGTGGGCTGGCTCCTCACTCTATGCCCCTCCTACCAGACTCAGTCTAGAAACTGTGCCCGAGGAGACAACATACTTCGAGAGAAGGTAATACACATATAATGGCGAGATTCATACCAGCTCACACAACAAGGCAAATCCGGCCAACAGGACGGAGAACTCAGCAACAGCTAAAACAGTACTGAAACAGGAACGAACACAGAACTTACCTAGGAACCAGGTAGTACTGAACCAAAGAACCACTGCAGGATAAAGAAGCGCTTGGCAGGCGCCCAGCATCCTCTACGGACTACGAGAAAAGGATTTACCGGTAGGTAATCAAAATCCTATTTTCTCCTACGTCCTAGAGGATGCTGGGGTCCATATTAGTACCATGGGGATGTACCAAAGCTCCCAGAACAGGAGAGCACACAGGCTCCTGCAGAACTGCTTGACCAAACTTGAGGTCATCAGAGGCCAAAGTATCGAACTTGTAAAACTTAGCAAACGTGTTCGAACCAGACCAAGTAGCTGCTCGGCAAAGCTGTAAGGCCGAGACACCCCGGGCAGCCGCCCAGGAAGAACCCACTTTACGAGTAGAGTGGGCCTTAACTGATCTTGGACACGGCAATCCTGCCGTAGAATAGGCATGCTGGATGGTGAACCTGATCCAGTGAGAAATTGTCTGCTTAGAAGCAGGACACCCAATTTTCTTGGGATCATAGAGGACAAACAGAGAGTCAGATTTCCTGAGACGAGCAGTCCTCCTCAAATAAATCTTCAAAGTCCTCACAACATCCAAGGCCTTTGAAGCAATTGAGGAGTCAGTAGCCACTGGCACCACAATAGGTTGGTTGATATGAAAAGCCGACACAACCTTAGGAAGGAACTATGAACGAGTCCTGAGTTCCATCCTATCTTCATGGAAGACCAGATAGGGTCTTTTACAGGACAAAGCCCCCAATTCCGACACACGTCGAGCAAAAGCCAAGGCCAACAAAGTTACTGCCTTCCATGTGAGAAATCCACACCTGCTTACAGGAAAAGGAGAAACCGTCCAAGTTGAAATTCCACCGCAGGAAACTTCTTGGATTCACACCAAGACACATTTTTTCCAAATTCAATGGTAATGTTTAGACGTTACCCCCTTCCTAGCCTGTATCAGGGTAGGAATAACCTCGCTCGGAATACCCTTCCAAGCTAAGATCTGGCGCTCAACCGCCATGCCGTCAAATGTAGCCGTGGTAAGTCTTGATAAGTGAATGGCCCCTGTAGTAGAAGATCCTCCCGAAGAGGCAGAGGCCTTAGATCTTCCAGCAGTAGAACCAGCAGATCCGCATACCAAGCCCTCCTTGGCCAGTCCGGAGCAATGAGGATTGCCAGAACTCCTGTTCTTTTTACAAGTTGTAGAACTCTTGGGATAAGAGGAAGTGGAGGGAACACATACACTGACGTGAACACCCATGGCATTACTAGTGCGTCTACCGCCACTGCCTGTGGGTCTCTCAACCTGGAACACTACCTCCTCAGCTTCTTGTTGAGGCGGGAGGCCATCATGTCTATGTGAGGAACCCCCCACCAACCAGTTACCTCCTCGAACACCTCCGGGTGGAGGCCCCACTCTCCTGGATGGAGATCGTGTCTGCTGAAGAAGTACGCCTTCCCAGTTGTCTACTCCCGGAATGAAGATTGCTGACATCGCTACAGCGTGCCTTTCTGCCCAGAGGAGGATCCTTGTCACCTCTGACATTGCAGCCCTGCTCTTCGTTCCGCCTTGCCGGTTTATGTGGTCACGTTGTCTGACTGCACCTGAACAGGCCGATCCTGTAGAAGGTGTGCTGCTTGAAGAAGGCCGTTGTATACGGCTCTTAGTTCCAGGATGTTTATTGGAAGAAGGGATTCCTGACTTGACCACCTTCCTTGGAAGATTTCCCCTTGAGCGACTGCTCCCCAACCTCTTAGACTTGCATCCGTGGTTAGAAGGATCCAGTCCTGAACCCCGAACCTTCGGCCCTCCAGAAGGTGAGGTAGTTGCAGCCACCAGAGGATCAAAATCCTTGCATTCGGCGACAGACGTATCCTCTGGTGCATATGTAGGTGAGATCCGGACCACTGGTCCAAGAGATCCAGTTGAAAGGACCAAGCATGAAACCTTCTGTACTGCAGAGCCTCGCAGGAGGCAACCATCTTCCCCAGAAGGCGGATGCACTGATGAACTGATACCCGGGCCGGCTTCAAGACATCCCGGACCATTGTTTGAATCACCAACACTTTCTCCACCGGTAGAAACATCCTCTGCACCTCCATGCCGAGTATCATCCCCAGGAAAGACAGCCTCCTTGGCTCCAGATGAGACTTTGGAAGGTTCAGGATCCAACCGTGCTCCTTGAGTAGATGCGTCGTGAGAGCAATGGATCTTAACAAATTCTCCCTGGACGATGCCTTGATCAGCAGGTCGTCCAGATATGGAATTATGTTCACCCCCTGCTTGCGGAGGAGAACCATCATCTCTGCCATCACCTTGGTGAAGATCCTCGGTGCTGTGGAGAGACCGAATGGCAGTGCCTAAAACGGATAGTGATCGTCTAACAGTGCAAACCTGAGATAAGCCTGATGCAGCGACCAAATGGGAATGTGGAGGTACGCATCCTTGATGTCCAGGGACACCAGGGACTCCCCCTCCGTCAGTCCTGAGATAACCGCTCGCAGAGACTCCATTTTGAATTTGAAGTCCCTGAGATAAGGGTTCAGTGATTTCAAGTTCAGAATTGGCCTGACCGAACCATCCGGCTTCGGTACCACAAAAGGTTCGAACAGTAACCTTTGTTTAACTGATGAGGTGGAACTGGAACAATGACCCCAGACAAAACCAATTTTTGGATAGCGTCCACTAAAATAGCTGTCTGCCAGCAAAGCCGGCAAGCCTGATTTGAAGAATCGGTGAGGTGGGAGAGTTTGAAACTCCATCCTGTACCCCCGGGACACAATATCCTGTATCCAGGCCAGACGACACCCAGACATGGCTGAAATGTCGGAGTCTCGCTCCCACCTGACCTACTTCCAAGCTTTGTGGTCCACCGTCATGCGGAGGACTTTGAGGCACCAGAAGAAGGCTTTTGGTCCTGGGAACCTGCGGGAGCAGGCTTTTTGGATTTGGCACGACCACCTCTAAAGAAGGTGTAAAAGGGCTTGTTCTTTCTAGTCCTAGTGGGCCGAAAGGACTGTGACATGTTGGGAGAAAAAGGCTTCTTCGTAGCCGGTGCAGGTGAGGGGAGAAAAGGAGACTTACCCGCTGTAGCTGTGGCAATCCACACTAAAACCAGTATAGGGTAGGCTCTCCACACTTTTCCTGGATTCCAAATCCGCAGACCATTGGCGCAGCCAGAGACCCCTGCGAGCCGAGACGGACATGGAGTAGAGCCCCGCAACCATGGAACCAAGATCCTTCATGGATTCCACCAGAAACCCTGCAGAATCCTGTATGTTACGTAAAAACAAATCAACGTCACCTTTATCCATTGTAGTCAAATCCTCCGGCAGAGTGATTGACCACTTTGCTATTGCTTTTGAAATCCATGCACAGGCAATGGTAGGCCGCAGTATCGCCTCTGAAGCCGTGTATATGGATTTGAGCGTATCATCCACCTTGCGATCCGCCGGGTCTTTCAACGCGGTAGATCCAGGGACAGGCAAAACCACATGTTTTTACAGACTGGAAACAGAGGCGTCAACTATAGGCGGGGACTCCCATTTTTTTCTATCGTCCTCCGGGAAGGGAAAAGCAACCAGAACCCTTTTAGGGATCTGGAATTTTTTCTCCGGGTTTTCCCAGGCCTTATCAAAAATGGCATTTAATTCCTTAGAAGCAGGGAAGGTGAGAGGGGCTTTCATACTATCTGTGAAAAAAGCCTCCTCAACCTGCTCAGGTGGTGTGTCAGAAATATTTAACACATCCCGCATGGCCTCAATCTTCAACTGCACCCCCTTAGCAAGTGATGCCGTCCCCCTTGACACATCCCCATCACCGTCTGCTGTGTCAGCATCGGTATCCGTGTCATCCTGCGTAATTTGGGCAAGAGCACGCTTGTGAGAATGTACCGCAGGGGGCCCCAAGGGAGCAGTATCGGACCATACAGCCATAGATGACTGCAATACCTGAGTTGCATGCTCAGTCCTTGCAACCCTTTTCAGAAATCTGAGAAATAGTCCCCCTAATAGAGGCTAACCACTCCGGTTCCCTAGCCGGGATCTGCGCTACAATGGTGCAATCCTGATTACATTGGATGGGATCTTCCTGAGAAGATATATCCTCTGCAGCATATGAGACAGAGTCTCTAGACATGGTTGCTTGCGCACCCCACATACACACAGGGTACAGGGCAGACAGAGTTTCCCCCACAAGAATGGCAGAGACACACAGAGATGGGAGCCAACCCACACACAGCGCTATAGAGGTATAGGGAGGCCCTTAACCAGCGCTGACTGTGTCCCTTAATAGGTGACACAGTCTATACACAGCCTCCCCTCCCTTCTACAACCCCCTGGTACCGTACAGATAGCTGGAGTTTCTCTGGAGGGACTGCTCTTCACAGGCAGCGTATCTGCAGGCAGGAAAATGGCGCTGAACACTGCTGGGTCCGCTCTGAGAAGCTCTGTCCCCTTAATGGCGCAGTTTTCCCGCTCTTCCAAGATTATACTGATGAGGATTTTCTGCTGGCTGAGATCCGAGGATCCTGACAGGCTTTCTGGTCAGTGTAGGGTTAAGGCGCCAGCTCAGGGCGCCCCTCACAGCGCTGCACCATGTACCGCTGAGCCCCCGTAGCGCAGTCAGTACTGCACTCCCTACCCTGTAGCCGCCATCTTCACATCGGCTCCCCGCTTGCCAAAGAGCCGATGACTCACTCGCCACACTTCAGCTCTGCAAGGGGGTGGCGGCATGCTGTCGGGGTGAGCATTCCCCTGAGGCGGGGCGCGATCTATCCCCTCTGGAGCTCAGTGTCCAGTCAGCGGAGACAGTGGCTCAGAACCCGCAGGGCGGACACTGCTCCTCCCCTCAGTCCCTCGATGCAGGGAGGCTGTTGCCAGCAGCCTCCCTGTAAAATAACAAACTCTAAAAAAACTTTTACTAAAGAAGCTCTGTAGAGCTCTCACCTAGCACCGGCTCCTACGGGTACATTTTCTAAACTGAGTCTGGTAGGAGGGGCATAGAGGGAGGAGCCGGCCCACACTGTTAAACTCTTAAAGTGCCAATGGCTCCTGGTGGACCCGTCTATACCCCATCGTACTAATATGGACCCCAGCATCCTCTAGGACGCAAGAGAAATAACAGAATATACTTTTAAGCAGGATTTCTTATTGCTGTTGTACTGCAAGAAATACATGAACTAGAAATGCTACTTAATGTAAAGGCCCCCATCCACTAGTGCGATATTGCCTGTTTTTATGCAATTGAGTCGAAATCCTGAGACGGATAGCATGAAAAGTGTCACATAGCATGTCCTTTTCCTGCGATTGCAATGCAAGGCGTGCTCCCGTGTGCATCGCAAACGCAGATCACACAGGCTGCACGTTATATTTATCTCAATCACATGGAAATAGGTGCACATCGCCGTGCTTTTGAACACTTACGATCCGGTCGCATGCGATTGATCTAAGAAGTCTCTAGACTGGCAGCTTGGACACTCCCATACACACGCCCAGCAGCAGCAGCGGATCGGGACAGCACACTGCTACTACTTGTGACTCCGGATTCCTTCTTCCAAACGGACTGCAATCAGATTGCAAGTGAGTACCAGCACCCAGCATCTGCACCAATTACACTGGGTGTGATATGCTAGATAGAAGAGACTTAGGCCGACAGTGTCTAGGCCGACCACTATTGGTCGACAGTAAGTAGGTCGACATGGTTTCTAGGTCTTGTCGACCTAGAGACCGGATCCCATTACACTAGCTCCAAAGTATTGCTTGTAAACACTGTCCACCACTGTTTTAATCACTGTACACTGCCCACCTCCCCCCAAACCCCATAATATGTGCATCCTGTTTGTGTCCCACCTTCTCCTTAAGTGTTTATAGAACATGTTGGTGACCATCCTAATTACCTTCACTGTACCCCTATTGTGGCACACATTGCTACTGCTGTGTGTTTAAAGAACCTGTTGGAGCCCATCCTCATTACCTTCACTGCAGAGGCGTCACTCACCTCTGAAACACCCGGTGCGGCAGCGAGAAAAACCGGGGGCGGGGCTTTGTGGAAATGGGTGGGGCTTAAATAGAGGGTCGGGGCTTCGCGGGCGGCACCCGTTTTTAGCCCACTGAAGGTGCGAAAAGGGGCGGGGCTTTGAGGAGGGGGCGAGGCTTCATGTCCCGACACCCGGTTTTTTGTCACTGGGGGGTGTGGGAGGTGAGGGCTGACTCCCAGGGGTGCTGTCCCTGCAGTGCTGTCTCCTACACAGCGACAGGAGCCGAGTGCTGCACATAATATAACAGTGCAGTACTTGGCTCCTGTCACTGTGCAGAAGCCGGCATTTTGGGGTCACCCCTCAGTGGGTGACACCCGGGAGCGGGCCGCACCCCCCTTGTGACGCCACTGCTTCACTGTACCCATTTTGTGGCCCACATTGCTACTGCTGTGTGTTTAAACCTGTTGGCGCACATCCTCATTACCTTCACTGTACCCCTATTGTGGCCCACATTGCTACTGGTGTGCCAAAGTGTTCAATTAACCTGTTGGTGCTAATTAATGACATTTATTTCCATACAAACTTTATTTTTAATAATGTTTACAACATTAATCATAAAGAACAACATTTCTACATAACCAAGTAATAAAACTAAAACTAAATTTTGTCTGGATCCTTTTTTCCAGATATGTCTCTTGATAAAAATTTGGATTTCATCACTGGCTTCATTGAGCTGGTACAGTCCAAGGAATGCTTACGGAAAGTCAAGTCCAAGGAGTATGCCAATAAGGCCAAACGCCTTTCCGCCAATGAGGGCTGGTGGAATTTAGCAAGCCATTCTTTGTGGCAGCTGATGTGGAATGGGTAGAAAATAAATGGCATAACCTCCACACAGTCTACAAAAAGGAGCAGAAAAAGATGGAGGATTCTAAGAGCTTCAGGGCAGGTACAGATGAAATATATACCCCTTCGCTGTGGTATTACAGTCTGATGTAGTTCCTAAATGAGCCTGAACTGACAAGGACTGGATTTTCCTCCATCCCATGGCCAGAAGCAGCGGAGAGTGAAACAGGTGATGCTTCGCAGGCAACATCTGTAAGTATTTAGTCATTGACACTTTAATTGTTAACCTTGGCCCCCAGTCCACCACACTCCACTCACATTATGTTATTACATTCTCCCGCCAGTGGACTGCGCCTACGCCATTAAAATAGGCCAGGAACTCCTCCCTGACCTGGTTTGCAGCATTCCCCTTGGAGAGGAGGTGCTTGCAGGGAAGACCTAGGTGAATCCTTCTCTTCTGGTCCTGCTGTGACCATTGGCCTATGCTGGCTTGTTTGGCTGCGCAGAAAATTATGGAGGACAAAGCATGCAGTCACCACCCAGTCTATTTTGTCCACACTGAGGTGGATTGTGGTGAGGATGATCCGAAAGCGGTTAGACAGTATCCCAAACGCATTCTCCACAATACGCCGTGTCCTTGATAGTCTATAGTTAAAGATTTTCTTCTCCTTACATAGCTTTCTTTGGGGATAGGGCTTAATGATGTGTTCGTGGAGTGCAAAGGCCTCATCCACCACAAAAACAAAATTGAGGCCGTGTGTTTCTCCTCTGGAAAGCAAGTTAGTCTTGTTTGAGATATGGTAAGTCTCTCATAAAATACGTGTTCTTCAGTGAGCCACCGCCTGAGACCCGGACATTCTTACCAACATCAATGAAGATAAACTCGTAGTTTGCATTTACCACTGCCATCAGAACGGTGCTAAAGTACCCCTTGTAATTGTAGTACATCGATCCGCTGTCGACAGGTGGGTTAATGTGGATGTGTTTCTCATCGATGGTTCCACCACAATTAGGTAAATTCCACCTGGTTTCAAACTCCTGGCCGTTGGCTTGCCACTCTTCACACTTGCAGGGAACTAGGGAAAAATATAATAAAGATATTACCACATGTTAACGGTTTGTCTGTTTACCCCACAGTCTACAACTTTGGAGACAGAAATGTCCAGCACCGCAGACCTCACTGTTTTGGTGGAACCCAAGGACACCACACAAACCTCGCCAGCGCAACAAACAAGTACACCTGTGCCTCCTACCTCCCGTCCACAAGCTTCTCGCAAAAGAAGGCAGAAACACAAGAACACCCAGGATGAGGAGGAGGCTGCTTGCTACCAGCAAGTCAAAAGAGCTTTAACAAATCCACCATACCGTTTTGCGGAGTTTGGGACATACATAGCAAGGTCTACCCACGATTTCCCTCTTGGCCAAGTGGAACATTATGAGCGACTGTCCCATGAGTTGGTCTTTATGATGAGGAGAAGCAGTCTGAGTGATGACACAGTGATCGGTCACCGTTTCACAGTCATCTCAGATTATATGGCCCCAGCCCAGCCTATCCCTCCCACCCAAACCCCAGCCTATTCCTCCCACCCAACTCCATCCTATTTCTCCCACCGATTCACTGCCTATTCCTTGCACCCATCTTCCCTAGATCTTTTTTTCTGATATGCTGTAGGGTGATGATGATGCATTTTAGGTTTTTAAGAAAATGTAATATTTATAGTCCCAATAAATATGGTGCGGTATGGTGATACATGGTGCTTTGGTTGCAGAGATTGGGGGGAGGATACACACATGATGCAAGTGCATAGCCGTGGGGCCAGGACCACTGACTCCGGGTCCAATCTGCAACCATAACACCATATATCCCCCCGCCCATATTAGGAATATATATTCCGCACCATATTTATTGGGAATTACAGGGACTGGCTACAAACCAGACAGGCAAAAATCCTCAAACGGGTGTAGTAGGGTATGCCGGTGGCCGGGCTCCCGGCGGCCAGCATACCAGCGCCAGAATCCCGACCACCGGCATACTGACAGTATGGCAAGAGCAAATGAGCCCCTTGCGGGCTTGCTGCGCTCGCCACGCTGCGGGCACGGTGGCGCACGTCTCCCTCCACGGGTGACGTGGTCCCCCAAGAAGGAGAAAAGGTGTCGGTATGCCGGCTGTCGGGATTCCGGTGCTGGTATACTGTGCACCGGGATCCTGACAGCCGGCAAACTGAAGACCACCCCCTCAAACACCACACTATACTGAACCCCCACACTAACCTTGGCCACTTATTGGAAAAATGACTGCAGGTTCCCATCCGGAGGGGTGTCTTTGCCTGGGGGGTTTATGTGACAGCAGTTATTGCGGGGAAAGGGAGGTAGAGATTGCAGCTGTTCTGCATGATCCAGGGATGTTTTTAAAAACCAGAACAACCTAGACCATACAGAGATCCTGTAATCTCTCTCTCCCTGTGTTCCGCAATGACTGCTGACATATACACCCCATCGGGCTGGAGACCCCACAAACCGGGACGTATGGGGATGTGCAGTACTTTCTCCAAAATTGCTGGGATTGGTGCAGGGATCCGGTAGGGTGTGGCGTAGGAAGCTCCGGACGTTTCTGGCTTTTACCCAATCCTTCAAATCCAATCAAAGTTTTGTATTTTATACTGTTTATAATAAGGGAGTATTTATGGTTGTTGAAAGCCATGTTGGCTACAGTGCAAATATATGTCATGTTGCAAAAAATGCACTTTTTGACTTGTTGTATGGTACTTTAGCAAAAAATTTTACCACTTGAGCCATATTGGCTACAACGAAAATATATGCCATACTGGCATTTGTAGTGCACTTTATCGGATGTTTTAGCCTACGATAAAAAATTTTACTACTCAAGTAAACAAGTGTGTCATGTTGTTATTTTACCTTTAAATACTGGTTCTGCAGCACCTTCACAATGGCCTTGCAGGTGTCAGGAATGATCCGCACCAAAATTTGAGCAGAGATGGAGGTCCCAAACTTTAGATCTTCCAGTGAACTCCCGGTAGCCAGATACCTCAAGGTAGCCGTCAGTCTCTCCTCAGGATGGTATGGGCCCTCTGCATCTTGGTATCCTGCCTCTGAATTTAGGGAGTCACCAGGGCCAGTAACTGTTGGAATGTATCATCATCCATCCGCAGGTAGTTGCAATAGTCCTCTGGGTTGTTCTCCTTAATTTCTTCAGCAGAGACATGTGAGAGAGAGAGTCCCCGTCTTCTTCAGCCACTCCTTTGTCCAGCAGGACATCACTCTCTTCCTTCTCAGAGCCCTGCCACGTCTCCACTTAAGAAAGCCATAGGCTAACAAGAGGTTATAGCGATAGGGATCCATATCAGAATAGAATAGGAAAAAGAAAAGGAAAACAAAGCAGTGCACGGTAGCAATGTGGAACTCTCAGAAGGTATAAACCAGCCTCGCTAGTCACAGAGCAGAGTGTGCCCAGAGATAAAAATGGCTGCTGTTTACATATGCTAATTTAACCCAGCCCATCTGATCAATCATATGTGAAATTGCAGGTTAAAAAAGGTCTCTGAGATATATCGCATGAGATGGATAGCAGTGCGTTAAATCACATGAGATAAATCACATATAAAAAAATAAGATTTTACACCTACCGGTAAATCTATTTCTCGTAGTCCGTAGAGGATGCTGGGACTCCGTAAGGACCATGGGGTATAGACGGGCTCCGCAGGAGACATGGGCACTTTAAGAAAAACTTTGACTCTGGGTGTGCACTGGCTCCTCCCTCTATGCCCCTCCTCCAGACCTCAGTTAGAGAAACTGTGCCCAGAGGAGACTGACAGTAGGAGGAAAGGATTCTAGTTAATCCAAGGGCAAGATTCATACCAGCCACACCAATCACACCGTATAACTTGTGATAAACTACCCAGTTAACAGTATGAACAAACAACATAGTCCCAGTCCAAACAGATGAAACTATAACATAACCCTTTTAAAGCAATAACTATATACAAGTCTTGCAGGAGAAGTCCGCACTTGGGACGGGCGCCCAGCATCCTCTACGGACTACGAGAAATAGATTTACCGGTAGGCGTAAAATCTTATTTTCTCTAACGTCCTAGAGGATGCTGGGACTCCGTAAGGACCATGGGGATTATACCAAAGCTCCCAAACGGGCGGGAGAGTGCGGATGACTCTGCAGCACCGATTGAGCAAACAGGAGGTCCTCCTCAGCCAGGGTATCAAACTTATAGAACTTTGCAAAGGTGTTTGAACCCGACCAAGTCGCTGCTCGGCACAACTGTAAAGCAGAGACCCCTCGGGCAGCCGCCCAAGAAGAGACCACCTTCCTAGTCGAATGGGCCTTAACCGATTTTGGTAACGGCAATCCTGACGTAGAAAGCGCCTGCTGAATCGTGTTACAGATCCAGCGAGCAATAGTCTGCTTAGAAGCCGGAGCGCCAACCTTGTTGGCTGCATACAGGACAAACAGTGCTTCAGTCTTCCTGTCCCTAGCTGTTCTGGCCAATAAATCTTCAAAGCCCTGACCACATCCAAGGACTCGGAATCCTCCAAGTCACGCGTAGCCACAGGCACAACAATAGGTTGGATCATATGAAAAGATGAGACCACCTTAGGAAGGAACTGAGGACGAGTCCTCAATTCCGCCCTATCCACATGAAAAACCAGATAGGGGCTTTTATGTGACAAAGCCGCTAGTTCCGAAACTCGCCTTGCTGAAGCTAAGGCTAACAACATGACCACCTTCCAAGTGAGGTACTTCAACTCCACCGTGTTGAGAGGTTCAAACCAATGTGACTTAAGGAAACTTAACACCACATTAAGGTCCCAGGGCGCCACCGGAGGCACAAACGGGGGCTGAATATGCAGTACTCTCTTCACAAAAGTCTGTACTTCAGGAAGAGAAGCCAATTCTTTTTGAAAGAAAATGGATAAGGCCGAAATTTGAACCCTTATGTACCCTAATTTTAGGCCCAAATTCACTCCAGTCTGAAGGAAGTGAAGGAGACGGCCCAAATGGAACTCCTCCGTAGTAGAATTCCTGGCCTCACACCAAGTAAACATATTTTCTCCATATGCGGTGATAATGTTTCGATGTCACGTCCTTCCTAGCCTTGATCAGGGTAGGAATGACCTCATCCGGAATACCTTTTTCCGCTAGGATCCGGCGTTCAACCGCCATGCCGTCAAACGCAGCCGCGGTAAGTCTTGGAACAGACAGGGACCCTGTTGCAGCAGGTCCTGCAGTAGAGGAAGAGGCCACGGATCTTCTGTGAGCAACTCCTGCAGATCTGGATACCAAGTCCTTCGTGGCCAATCCGGAGCCACGAGGATTGCCCTCACTCCTCTTTGTCTTATTATTCTCAACACCTTGGGTATGAGAGGAAGAGGAGGAAACACATAGACCGACCTGAACACCCAAGGTGTCACCAGGGCGTCTACCGCTACCGCCTGAGGGTCTCTTGATCTGGCGCAATACCGATTTAACTTTTTGTTGAGACGGGACGCCATCATGTCTATTTGGGGCAGTCCCCACTGACCCACGATCTGTGCGAAGACTTCCTGATGAAGCCCCCACTCTCCCGGATGCAGGTCGTGTCTGCTGAGGAAGTCCGCTTCCCAGTTGTCCACTCCCGGAATGAACACAGCTGACAGTGCGCTTACATGACCTTCCGCCCAGCGAAGAATTCTGGTGGCTTCTGCCATTGCCACCCTGCTCCTTGTGCCGCCTTGGCGGTTTACATGAGCTACTGCTGTGACATTGTCCGACTGAACCAGGACTGGCTTGTCGCGAAGCAATGCCTCCGCTTGACGTAGGGCGTTGTATATGGCCCTCAATTCCAGGACGTTGATGTGAAGACAAGTCTCTAGACTTGACCAGAGACCTTGAAAATTTCTTCCCAGTGTGACTGCTCCCCAACCTCGGAGGCTTGCGTCCGTGGTCACCAGGATCCAGTCCTGAATGCCGAACCTGCGGCCCTCTAGGAGGTGAGCACTGTGCAGCCACCACAGGAGAGATACCCTGGCTCTGGGAGACAGAACGATCCTTTAATGCATTTGTAGATGAGACCCGGACCACTTGTCCAGTAGGTCCCATTGAAAAGTCCTCGCATGGAACCTGCCGAAGGGGATGGCCTCGTAAGACGCCACCATCTTCCGCAGGACACGTGTGCAGTGATGCACTGAAACCGTCTTTGGCTTTAATAGGTTCTTGACCAGAGCCATGAGCTCCTGAGCCTTTTCCATCGGAAGAAAAACCTTTTTCTGGTCTGTGTCAAGAATCAGGCCCAAAAAGGTCAGACGCGTTGTAGGAACCAGCTGCGACTTCGGAATATTGAGAATCCAGCCGTGTTGCTGTAACGTCCTCACAGACAGTGAAACGCTGTCCAGTAACTTCTCTCGAGATCTCGCCTTTATGAGATCGTCCAAGTATGGGATAATTGTGACACCCTGCTTGCGCAGGAGCACTATCATCTCCGCCATTACCTTGGTAAAAATCCTCGGGGCCGTGGAAAGCCCAAACGGCAACGTCTGAAATTGGTAATGACAGTCCTGTACCGCAAATCTCAGGAACGCCTGATGAGGAGGGAATATCGGAACATGAAGGTATGCATCCTTTATGTCCAGGGAAACCATCCAATCCCCCCCCCCCTCCAGGCTGGCGATGACCGCTCTGAGCGATTCCATCTTGAACTTGAACCTTTTGAAGTACAGGTTCAGGGATTTTAAATTCAAAATGGGTCTGACCGAACCGTCCGGTTTCGGGACCACAAACAGGGTTGAGTAATACCCCTTCTCTTGTTGCAGAAGGGGAACCTTGATTATCACCTGCTGAAGACACAATTTTTGAATTGCATTTAACACTAACTCCCTCTCTGAAGGAGAAGCTGGTAGGGCCGATTTGAAAAACCGGCGAGGAGGCACCTCTTCGAATTCCAGCTTGTATCCCCGGGAAACAATCTCTATTGCCCAGGGATCCACCTGTGAGTGGACCCAGATGTGGCTGAAAAATCGAAGACGTGCCCCCAGGTGAGCTGACTCCCCCAGGGAAGCCCCAGCGTCATGCGGTGGATTTTGCAGACGCAGGGGAGGACTCCTGCTCCTGGGAACTAGCTGTGTGCAGCTTTCTCCCCCTGCCTTTACCTCTGGCAAGAAAGGACGAACCCCGTACCTTTTTGTTTTTATTGGAACGAAAGGACTGCATTTGATAATGCGGCGCCTTCTTAGGTTGCGGGGGAACATAAGGCAAAAAATTAGATTTACCTGCTGTAGCAGTAGAGACAAGGTCCGAGAGGCCTTCATCAAACAACTCCTCCCCCTTGTAAGGCAACGACTCCATATGCCGCTTTGAGTCGGCATCCCCCGTCCACTGCCGGGTCCACAAGAGTCGCCTAGCAGAAATAGACATAGCATTTATTCTGGAGCTTAGTAAACAAATGTCTCTTTGAGCATTCCTCATATATAACGCAGCATCCTTGATATGCCCTAGGGTCATTAAAATGGTATCTTTATCTAGGGTCTCAATCTCCGTAGATAAGGAATCTGTCCATGCTGCGACAGCACTACAAACCCAGGCCGATGCCATAGCCGGTCTAATAATAGTACCAGAATGTGTGTAAATGTACTTCATGGTAACTTCCTGCTTACGATCAGCAGGATCCTTGAGGGTAGCCGAATCCTGGGATGGCAGTGCTACCTTCTTTGATAAGCGTGTCAACGCCTTGTCTACTTTAGGCGAAGATTCCCATCGTATCCTATCCTTTTGTGGGAAGGGATACGCCATAAGAATCCTCTTGGAAACTTGTAATCTCCTGTCTGGAGATTCCCTAGCCTTTTCGCACAATTCGCTTAGCTCATATGAGGACGGAAAGGTGACTCAGGTTTTTTCTCTTTATACATGTGTACCCTCGTGTCAGGGACAGGGGGTTCCTCCGTGATATGCAAAACCTCTTTAATAGCAATAATAATCATGTAACGAATACCCTTAGCCACTTTTGGCTGTAACTTTGCATCCTCATAGTCGACACTGGAATTTGAATCCGTGTCGGTATCTGTGTCAGTGATCTGGGATAATGTGCGCTTTTGAGACCCGGAAGGTCCCGGTGCCACTGGGACAGGCACGGTCTGACTGCCTGACTGTTCCCTAGCCTCAGCTTTGTCTAATTTCTTATGTAATAAATTTACATTAGCATTCAAGACATTCCACATATCCATCCAGTCCGGTGTCGGCGTTGCCGACGGCGACCTGACAATCATGCACTCCCCCTCCTCCTTAGGTGAGCCTTCATCGTCAAACATGTCGACACACGCGTACCGACACACTCCACAAACACAGGGAATCTCTTTTCTGAAGACAGGTTCCCCTTCCTCTACTTTAAAACCCTCTTTCACCGTGTGTCAAGCAGGGGAGAGTCCGGGGAGCTTCCTCTCAGCGGTGCTGTGGAGAAAAAATGGCGCTGGTGAGTGCTGAGGGAGAAGCCCCGCCCCCTCGGCGGCAGGCTTCTGTCCCGCTCAAAATAAGAATTTACTTACCGATAATTCTATTTCTCGGAGTCCGTAGTGGATGCTGGGGTTCCTGAAAGGACCATGGGGAATAGCGGCTCCGCAGGAGACAGGGCACAAAAAAGTAAAGCTTTTACCAGATCAGGTGGTGTGCACTGGCTCCTCCCCCTATGACCCTCCTCCAGACTCCAGTTAGGTACTGTGCCCGGACGAGCGTACACAATAAGGGAGGCAATTTGAATCCCGGGTAAGACTCATACCAGCCACACCAATCACACCGTACAACTTGTGATCTAAACCCAGTTAACAGTATGATAACAGAAAGAGCCTCTTAAAGATGGCTCCTTAACAATATAACCCGAATTTGTTAACAATAACTATGTACAGTATTGCAGATAATCCGCACTTGGGATGGGCGCCCAGCATCCACTACGGACTCCGAGAAATAGAATTATCGGTAAGTAAATTCTTATTTTCTCTATCGTCCTAAGTGGATGCTGGGGTTCCTGAAAGGACCATGGGGATTATACCAAAGCTCCCAAACGGGCGGGAGAGTGCGGATGACTCTGCAGCACCGAATGAGAGAATTCCAAGTCCTCTTTTGCCAGGGTATCAAATTTGTAGAATTTTACAAACGTGTTTTCCCCCGACCACGTAGCTGCTCGACAGAATTGTAATGCCGAGACCCCTCGGGCAGCCGCCCAAGATGAGCCCACCTTCCTTGTGGAATGGGCCTTAACAGATTTAGGCTGTGGCAGGCCTGCCACAGAATGAGCAAGTTGAATTGTGTTACAAATCCAACGAGCAATCGTCTGCTTAGAAGCAGGGGCACCCAACTTGTTGGGTGCATATAGTATCAACAGCGAGTCAGATTTTCTGACTTCAGCCGTCCTTGAAATGTATATTTTTAAGGCTCTGACAACGTCCAACAACTTGGAGTCCTCCAAGTCGCCAGTGGCCGCAGGCACCACAATAGGTTGGTTCAGGTGAAACGCTGATACCACCTTAGGGAGAAAATGCGGACGAGTCCTCAGTTCTGCCCTATCCGAATGGAAGATTAGATAAGGGCTTTTATAAGATAAAGCCGCCAATTCAGATACTCTCCTGGCGGAAGCCAGGGCCAGTAACATAGTCACTTTCCATGTGAGATATTTAAAATCCACCTTTTTCAATGGTTCAAACCAATGGGATTTGAGGAAATCTAAAACTACATTTAGATCCCACGGTGCCACCGGAGGCACCACAGGAGGCTGTATATGCAGTACTCCTTTAACAAAAGTCTGTACCTCAGGAACTGAGGCCAATTCTTTTTGGAAGAATATTGACAGGGCCGAAATTTGAACCTTAATAGATCTCAATTTGAGACCCATAGACAATCCTGATTGTAGGAAATGTAGGAAACGACCCAGTTGAAATTCCTCCGTCGGAACACTCCGATCCTCGCACCACGCGACATATTTTCGCCAAATGCGGTGATAATGTTTCGCGGTGACTTCCTTCCTTGCCTTAATCAAGGTAGGAATGACTTCTTCTGGAATGCCTTTCCCTTTTAGGATCTGGCGTTCAACCGCCATGCCGTCAAACGCAGCCGCGGTAAGTCTTGAAAGAGACAGGGACCCTGTTGTAGCAGGTCCCTTCTCAGAAGTAGAGGGCACGGGTCGTCCGTGACCAACTCTTGAAGTTCCGGGTACCAAGTCCTTCTTGGCCAATCCGGAGCCACTAGTATTGTTCTTACTCCTCCTCACCGTATAATCTTCAATACCTTTGGTATGAGAGGCAGAGGAGGAAACACATATACTGATTTGTACACCCAAGGTGTTACCAGTGCGTCCACAGCTATTGCCTGTGGATCTCTTGACCTGGCGCAATACTTGTCCAGTTTCTTGTTGAGGCGAGACGCCATCATGTCTACCATTGGTCTTTCCCAACAGTTTATTAGCATGTGGAAGACTTCTGGATGAAGACCCCCCTCTCCCGGGTGAATATCGTGTCTGCTGAGGAAGTCTGCTTCCCAGTTGTCCACGCCCGGGAAGAACACTGCTGACAGTGCTATTACGTGATTCTCCGCCCAGCGAAGAATCTTGGCAGCTTCTGTCATTGCACTCCTGCTTCTTGTGCCGCCCTGTCTGTTTACATGGGCGACCGCCGTGATGTTGTCCGACTGAATCAACACCGGTTTTCCTTGCAGGAGTGGTTCCGCCTGGCTTAGAGCATTTTGGATTGCTCTTAGTACCAGAATGTTTATGTGAAGAGACTTTTTCAGGTTCGTCCATACCCCCTGGAAGTTTCTTCCTTGTGTGACTGCTCCCCAACCTCTCAGGCTGGCGTCCGTGGTCACCAGGATCAAATCCTGTATGCCGAATCTGCGGCCCTCCAATAGATGAGCCTTTTGCAACCACCACAGAAGATATACCCTTGTCCTTGGCGACAGGGTTATTCGCAGGTGCATCTGAGGATGCGACCCTGACCATTTGTCCAACAGATCCCTTTGGAAAATTCTTGCATGGAATCTGCCGAATGGAATTGCTTCGTAAAAAGCCACCATTTTTCCCAGGACTCTTGTGCATTGATGTACAGACACCTTTCCTGGTTTTAGGAGGTTCCTGACAGGTCGGATAACTCCTTGGCTTTTTCCTCGGGAAGAAAAACCTTTTTCTGAACCGTGTCCAGAATCATCCCTAGGAACAGCAGACGTATCGTCGGAAAACAGCTGCGATTCTTGGAATATTTAGAATCCAGTCGTGCCGTCGAAGAACTACTTTAGATAGTGCTCTTCCGACCTCCAACTGTTCTCTGGAACTTGCCCTTTTTAGGTCGTGCAAGTAAGGGATAATTTAGATGCCTTTTTTCTTTGAAGAAACATCTTTTCGGCCATTACCTTGGTAAAAAGGCCCGGGGTGCCGTGGATAATTCAAACGGCATCGTCTGAAACTGATATTGACAGTTCTGTACCACGAACCAGAGGTACCCTTGATGAGAAGGACAAAATTTGGACATGGAGGTAATCCTTGATGTCCAGGGACACCATATAGTCCCCTTTTTTCTGGTTCGCTATCACTGCTCTGAGTGACTTTATCTCGATTTGAACCTTTTATGTAAGTGTTCAAAACATTTTAGATTTAGACTATGTGTCACCAAGCCGTCTGGCTTCAGTACCACAATATAGTGTGGAAAAATAATACCCTTTTCCTTGTCGTAGGAGGGGTACTTTGATTATCACCTGCTGGATATACAGCTTGTGAATTGTTTCCAATGCTGCCTCCCTGTCGGAGGGAGCCGTTGGTAAAGCAGACTTCAGGAACCTGCGAGGAGAAGATGTCTCGACTCTCCAATCTTTACCCCTGGGATAATACTCGTACGATCTAGGGGTCAACTTGCGAGTGATCCCACTGCGCCCTGAGACTCTTGAGACTACCCCCCCACCTTGAGTCCGCTTGCACGGCCCCAGCGTCATGCTGAGGACTTGGCAGACGCGGTGGAGGGCTTCTTTTCCTGGGAAAGGGCTGCCTGCTGCAGTCTACTTCCCTTACCTCTATGTCTGGGCAGATATGACTGGCCTTTTGCCTGCATGCCCTCATGGGAAAGGAAAGATTGAGGCTGAAAAGACGGTGTCTTTTTTAGCTGAGATGTAACTTGGGGTAAAAAAGGTTGGATTTCCCAGCTGTTGCTGTGGTCCCCAGGTCCGATGGACCGACCCCCAAATAACTCCTTCCCTTTATACAGCAATACTTCCATCTGCCGTATGGGATCTGTATCACCTGACCACTGTCGTGTCCCTGACATCTTCTGGGAGATATGGACAACGCACTTATCTTGATGCCAGAGAGCAAATATCCCTCTGTGCATCTCACATACATATATATAGAATGCATCCTATTAAATGCTCTACATGAATAAAATATTTTCAGTCAGGGAATCCGACCAAGCCAACCCAGCACTGCATCTCCAGGCTGATGGCGATCGCTGGTCGCAGTATAACCACCGTATGTGTGTATATACTTTTTAGGATATTTTTCCAGCTTCCTATCAGCTGGCTCCTTGAGGGCGGCCGTATCTGGAGACGGTAACGCCACTTGATAAGCGTGTGAGCGCCTTATCACCCTAAGGGGTGTTTCCCAACGTACCCTAATTTCTGGCGGGAAAGGGTATAACGCCAATATTTGCTATCGGGGTAACCCTACGCATCATCACACACTTCATTTTATTTTATCTGATTCAGGAAAAACTACAGGTAGTTTTTTCCACTCCCACATAATACCCTTTCTTGTGGTACTTGTAGTATCAGAAACACGTAACACCTCCTTCATTGCCCTTAACGTGTGGCCCTAATGAGAAATACGTTTGTTTATTCACCGTCGACACTGTATTCAGTGTCCGTGTCTGTGTCTGTGTCGACCGACTGAGGTAAATGGGCGTTTTTTAAAACCCCTGACGGTGTTTCTGAGACGCCTGGACCGGTCCTAATAGATTGTCGGCCGTCTCATGTCGTCAACCGACCTTGCAGCGTGTTGACATTCTCACGTAATTCTCTAAATAAGCCATCCATTCCGGTGTCGACTCCCTAGAGAGTGACATCACCATTACAGGCAATTTCTCCGCCTCCTCACCAACATCGTCCTCATACATGTCGACACACACGTACCGACACACAGCACACACACCGGGAATGCTCTGACAGAGGACAGGACCCACTAGCCCTTTGGGGAGACAGAGGGAGAGTCTGCCAGCACACACCAAAAACGCTATAATTATATAGGGACAACCTTATATAAGTGTTTCTCCCTTATAGCATCTTTTATATATATACAAATATCGCCAAAATCAGTGCCCCCCCTCTCTGTTTTAACCCTGTTTCTGTAGTGCAGTGCAGGGGAGAGCCTGGGAGCCTTCTCTCCAGCTTTTCTGTGAGAGAAAATGGCGCTGTGTGCTGAGGAGATAGGCCCCGCCCCTTTTACGGCGGGCTCGTCTCCCGCTATTTTTGAAGTTAGGCAGGGGTTAAATATCTCCATATAGCCTCTGTGGGCTATATGTGAGGTATTTTTTGCCTCTAATAAGGTTTTTATTTGCCTCTCAGAGCGCCCCCCCCAGCGCTCTGCACCCTCAGTGACTGTTGTGTGAAGTGTGCTGAGAGGAAAATGGCGCACAGCTGCAGTGCTGTGCGCTACCTTTATGAAGACTCAGGAGTCTTCAGCCGCCGATTTTGGACCTCTTCTCTCTTCAGCGTCTGCAAGGGGGCCGGCGGCGCGGCTCCGGTGACCATCCAGGCTGTACCTGTGATCGTCCCTCTGGAGCTAGTGTCCAGTAGCCAAGCAGCAAATCCACTCTGCACGCAGGTGAGTTCACTACTTCTCCCCTAAGTCCCTCGTTGCAGTGATCCTGTTGCCAGCAGGACTCACTGTAAAGTAAAAAACCTAAGCTAAACTTTCTCTAAGCAGCTCTTTAGGAGAGCCACCTAGATTGCACCCTTCTCGTTCGGGCACAAAATCTAACTGGAGTCTGGAGGAGGGTCATAGGGGGAGGAGCCAGTGCACACCACCTGATCTGGTAAAAGCTTTACTTTTTTGTGCCCTGTCTCCTGCGGAGCCGCTATTCCCCATGGTCCTTTCAGGAACCCCAGCATCCACTTAGGACGATAGAGAAAATATGTAAAACATGGCGGGGCTCTTTAATATACATGTACAGTGCCCACCTGTACATGTATATAGTTCATTTTGCCATAGGAGAGGTTAATATTGCTGCCCAGGGCGCCCCCCCTGCGCCCTGCACCCTTACAGTGACCGGAGTATGTGAGGTGTATGGGAGCAATGGCGCACAGCTGCAGTGCTGTGCGTTACCTCAGTGAAGCTCACGAAGTCTTCTGCCGCCTTTGAAGCCTTCTTTCTTCTTTTTTCCGGCTCTGTGAGGAGGACGGTGGCGGCGCGGCTCCGGGATGAACGCCCAGGACGAACCTGTGTTCCAATCCCTCTGGAGCTAATGGTGTCCAGTAGCCTAAGGAGCAGAGCCTATCATTTAAGTAGGTCTGCTCCTCTCTCCTCAGTCCCTCGATGCAGGGAGTCTGTTGCCAGCAGTGCTCCCTGAAAATAAAAAACCTAACAGAGATACTTTCTTAGCAGGAGACTCAGGAGAGCTCCCTGCAGTGCACCCATCCTCCTCTGGGCACAGTCTCAAACTGAGGTCTGGAGGAGGGGCATAGAGGGAGTAGCCAGTGCACACCCAGAGTCAAAGTCTTTCTTAAAGTGCCCATGTGTCCTGCGGAGCCCGTCTATACCCCATGGTCCTTACAGAGTCCCAGCATCCTCTAGGACGTTAGAGAAATAACTCAAGTAGCAAATCGCAATCGCAGGGCTCCCGGGAAGCTCCTGGCCAGATTGCAGGAAAAATGGATCCAACTCTTGCTGAGATAAAACTCCCTAGTGGGGGCCTTAACTCATCCATAACATCCCCATCTCTTAGTCCAAATCGGCCGGACTTGCTTGCAGGACATAATATAGTCCTGCTATTAGATGATCATGCTACATAAAAATTACAGATGTGTAACTGGCTCAATCCTCTCTATGTCAACGTCATTCATAGTAAAAGCCCTGCACTTTGGCATCAGAGTTGTTACGCTGTAACACAGGGGTATTCAACATGCGTCCCTACAGCTGCTGTGGTACTGCACATCCCAGCATGCCATGCAAACTTTTTTGCATGCCCTACCAACTTTTTTTGCGAAACTGTAGCAGGGCATGCTGGGATGTGTAGTTTCAAAGCAGCTGGAGGGCCGCATGTTGAATACCCCTGCTGTACACTGTGTATACAGTATAGTGAATCTGTGTTTCAGAAGTAGAGCCTCCCTCCTAAAGAGGACAGGATAAAGCCCATCTGGTACAGTGATGGGGCTTTTCTGAAGTAAAAGTATAATAAAGGATGCAGAAATGGGAGGCAGTCAATTGACCACCGGTCAGGATACCGATGCCGGAATCCTGATGCCAGATGAAATACCGGTGGTCGGAGTCCTGACCGCCGGCTGGTTACCCCTCTTGGGTGGTGGTCGACGGCACCACCCGGAGGAGAACAGAAACCTGTGGCGACCTAAGGTCGCCATCGGGCACGAAGCATGGCGAGTGCAGCGAGCCAGTAAGGGGACCCCGGCTGTCGGGCTCCCGGCATCTGTCTCTGACTGCCGGGATCTCATACTGATCCCGCAGAAATCTATATTCTACTGTGCTGGAGCCAGAGGGATGTAGGAGCTGGAGCAACACTGAGGGGCTGGAGAAACAGAATGGGGCTGGCTGGAGCTGGTAAAACACTGGGGGGAGGGGGGGGGCAGAAGTGGCTGAACTTGGAGAGATATTGGAGGCTGTAGAGACACTGGGGGACTGGAGCTGCAGAAACACAGGGAATTAGGCGGGAGAGACACTGGGGGACTGGAGCTGCAGAAACACAGGGAATTAGGCGGGAGAGACACTGGGGGACTGGAGCTGCAGAAACACAGGGAATTAGGCGGGAGAGACACAGCGGGAGACTATTGGAATACTCTGAGTGAAGAGTCAAAATGGCACTACCTAAGGAAATAAGGCAGCCTGGGGCACACTCTGTTGGGGGTCCCTTAGAAGCCCCCTGTTTGTAGGACAATGTACAGGGTTTTCAGTGCGACCTGGACGCTACACCTGTCTGTGGCCACAGACAGGTTTAGTGCCCAGGTCACACTCAAAACCTTGTACAAGGGGAGATTAGGCTGAAGAGAAAATAAGAATTTACTTACCGATAATTCTATTTCTCATAGTCCGTAGTGGATGCTGGGAACTCCGTAAGGGCCATGGGGATTAGCGGCTCCGCAGGAGACTGGGCACAAAAGTAAAAGCTTTAGGACTACCTGGTGTGCACTGGCTCCTCCCCCTATGACCCTCCTCCAAGCCTCAGTTAGGATACTGTGCCCGGACGAGCGTACACAATAAGGAAGGATTTTGAATCCCGGGTAAGACCCATACCAGCCACACCAATCACACCGTACAACCTGTGATCTGAACCCAGTTAACAGCATGATAACAGAGGAGCCTCTGAAAGATGGCTCACAACAATAATAACCCGATTTTTGTAACAATAACTATGTACAAGTATTGCAGACAATCCGCACTTGGGATGGGCGCCCAGCATCCACTACGGACTATGAGAAATAGAATTATCGGTAAGTAAATTCTTATTTTCTCTGACGTCCTAGTGGATGCTGGGAACTCCGTAAGGACCATGGGGATTATACCAAAGCTCCCAAACGGGCGGGAGAGTGCGGATGACTCTGCAGCACCGAATGAGAGAACTCAAGGTCCTCCTCAGCCAGGGTATCAAATTTGTAGAATTTAGCAAACGTGTTTGCCCCTGACCAAGTAGCTGCTCGGCAAAGTTGTAAAGCCGAGACCCCTCGGGCAGCCGCCCAAGATGAGCCCACCTTCCTTGTGGAATGGGCTTTTACAGATTTTGGCTGTGGCAGGCCTGCCACAGAATGTGCAAGCTGAATTGTACTACAAATCCAACGAGCAATAGTCTGCTTAGAAGCAGGAGCACCCAGCTTGTTGGGTGCATACAGGATAAACAGCGAGTCAGATTTCCTGACTCCAGCCGTCCTGGAAACATATATTTTCAGGGCCCTGACTACGTCCAGTAACTTGGAGTCCTCCAAGTCCCTAGTAGCCGCAGGCACCACAATAGGCTGGTTCAAGTGAAATGCTGAAACCACCTTAGGTAGAAATTGAGGACGAGTCCTCAATTCTGCCCTGTCCGTATGAAAAATTAGGTAAGGGCTTTTATAGGATAAAGCCGCCCATTCTGAAACACGCCTGGCTGAAGCCAGGGCTAACAACATTACCACTTTCCAAGTGAGATATTTTAAGTCCACAGTGGAGAGTGGTTCAAACCAATGTGATTTTAGGAACCCCAAAACTACATTGAGATCCCAAGGTGCCACTGGAGGCACAAAGGAGGCTGTATATGCAGTACCCCCTTGACAAACGTCTGAACTTCAGGAACTGAAGCCAGTTCTTTCTGGAAAAAAATTGACAGGGCCGAAATTTGAACCTTAATGGACCCTAATTTTAGGCCCATAGACAGTCCTGTTTGCAGGAAATGTAGGAAACGACCCAGTTGAAATTCCTCTGTAGGGGCCTTCCTGGCCTCGCACCACGCAACATATTTACGCCAAATACGGTGATAATGCTGCACGGTTACATCCTTCCTGGCTTTGATCAGGGTAGGGATGACTTCATCCGGAATGCCTTTTCCCTTCAGGATCCGGCGTTCAACCGCCATGCCGTCAAACGCAGCCGCGGTAAGTCTTGGAACAGACAGGGTCCCTGCTGAAGCAGGTCCTTTCTTAGAGGTAGAGGCCACGGGTCCTCTGTGAGCATCTCTTGAAGTTCCGGGTACCAAGTCCTTCTTGGCTAATCCGGAGCCACGAGTATAGTTCTTACTCCCCTCCTTCTTATGATCCTCAGTACTTTTGGTATGAGAGGAAGAGGAGGGAACACATACACTGACTGGTACACCCACGGTGTTACCAGAGCGTCCACAGCTATTGCCTGAGGGACCCTTGACCTGGCGCAATACCTGTCCAATTTTTGTTTAGGCGGGACGCCATCATGTCCACCTTTGGTTTTTTCCAATGGTTTACAATCATGTGGAAGACTTCTGGGTGAAGTCCCCACTCTCCCGGGTGGAGGTCGTGCCTGCTGAGGAAGTCTGCTTCCCAGTTGTCCACTCCCGGAATGAACACTGCTGACAGTGCCATCACATGATTTTCCGCCCAGCGAAAAATCCTTGCAGCTTCTGCCATTGCCCTCCTGCTTCTTGTGCCGCCCTGTCTGTTTACGTGGGCGACTGCCGTGATATTGTCCGACTGGATCAGCACCGCTGACCTTGAAGCAGAGGTCTTGCTTGAAGTGATGTCTCCAGGCTTGACCACAAGCCCTGGAAATTTTTTCCCTGTGTGACTGCTCCCCAGCCTCTCAGGCTGGCATCCGTGGTCACCAGGACCCAGTCCTGAATGCCGAATCTGCGGCCCTCTAGAAGATGAGCACTCTGCAACCACCACAGGAGAGACACCCTTGTCTTTGGTGACAGGGTTATCTGCTGATGCATCTGAAGATGCGATCCGGACCATTTGTCCAGCAGGTCCCACTGGAAAGTTCTTGCGTGGAATCTGCCGAATGGAATTGCTTCGTAGGAAGCCACCATTTTTCCCAGGACCCTTGTGCACTGATGCACTGACATTTGGCCTGGTTTTAGGAGGTTTCTGACTAGTTCGGATAACTCCCTGGCTTTCTCCTCCGGGAGAAAACACATTTTTCCGGACTTTGTCCAGGATCATCCCTAGGAATAGAAGGCGTGTCGTCGGGATCAGCTGCGATTTTGGAACATTGAGAATCCAACCGTGCTGCCGCAGCACTATCTGAGATAGTGCTACCCCGACTTCCAACTGTTCCCTGGATCTTGCCCTTATCAGGAGATCGTCCAAGTAAGGGATAACTAAAACTCCCTTCTTTCGAAGGAGTATCATCATTTCGGCCATTACCTTGGTAAAGACCCGGGGTGCCGTGGACAATCCAATCGGCAGCGTCTAAGACTGATAGTGACAGTTCTGTACCACAAACCTGAGGTACCCTTGGAGAAGGGTAAATTGGGACATGTAGGTAAGCATCTTTGATGTCCAGAGAGACCATATAGTCCCCTTCTTCCAGGTTTGCAATCACTGCTCTGAGTGACTCCATCTTGAATTTGAACCTTTGTATGTAAGTGTTCAAGGAGTTTAGATTTAAAAATGGTCTCACCGAGCCGTCCGGCTTCAGTACCACAAATAGTGTGGAATAGTACCCCTTTCCCTGTTGCAGGAGGGGTACCTTGATTATCACCTGCTGGGAATACAGCCTGTGAATGGCTTGCAATACTGTCTCCCTGTCTGAGGGAGACGTCGGTAAAGCAGACTTTATGAAAACGGCGAGGGGGAGACGTCTTGAATTTCTTGAGACGGGCCCCCACCGTGCCTGAGACCGCTTGTAAAGCCCCAGCGTCATGCTGAGGACTTTGCGGAGGCGGGAGAGGGCTTTTGCAGCCTTTTTCCTCTCCCTCTGCCACGGGGCAGAAATGAGGCGCCTTTTGCCCACTTGTCTTATGGGGCCGAAAGGACTGCGCCTGACAATACGGCGTCTTCTTAGGTTGAGAAGCTACCTGGGGTAAAAATGTGGATTTTCTAGTGGCCACCAGGTCTGTTAGACCTACCCCAAATAACTCCTCCCTTTTATAAGGCGATACTTCCATATGCCTTTTGGAATCATCATCACCTGACCACTGTCTTGTCCATAACCCTCTTCTGGCAGAAATGGACAGCGCACTTACTCTTGATGCCAGTCGGCAAATATCCCTCTGTGCATCACGCATATATAGAAATGCATCTTTTAAATGCTCTATAGTTAGTAATATACTGTCCCTATCTAGGGCATCAATATTGTCAGTCAGGGAATCCGACCAAGCCACCCCAGCACTGCACATCCAGGCTGAGGCGATTGCTGGTCGCAGTATCACACCCATGTGAGTGTATATACATTTTAGGATATTTTACTGCTTTCTGTCAGCAGGTTACTTAAGGGCGGCCGTATCCGGGGACGGTAGTGCCACCTGTTTAGACAAGCGTGTGAGCGCTTTAGTCACCCTAAGGGGTGTTTCCCAACGTGCCCTATCCTCTGGCGGGAAGGGGTATGATGCTAATAACTTTTTAGGAATTAACAGTTTTTATCGGGGGAAACCCACGCATCAGCACACACTTCATTTAATTCCTCAGATGCAGGAAAAACTACAGGCAGTTTTTTCTCACCCAACCTAATACCCTTTTTAGTGGTACTGGTATTATCAGAAATGTGTAAAAACATTTTCCATAGCCTCAATCATGTAACGTGTGGCCCTACTGGAAGACACATTCGTCTCTAAATCGTCGACACTGGAGTCAGTATCCGTGTCGGCGTCTGTATCTGCCATCTGCGGTAACGGGCGTTTTAGAGCCCCCGATGGCTTTGAGACACCTGGACAGGCACAGGCTGAGTCGCCGGCTGTCTCATGTCATCAATCTTTTGTAAAGAGCTGACACTGTAACATAATTCCTTCCATAAGCTCATCCACTCAGGTGTCGACTCCCTAGGGGGTGACATCTCTGTTACAGGCAATTGCTCCGCCTCCACCTCATTTTCCTCCTCATACATGTCGACACAACGTACCGACACACAGCACACACACAGGGAATGCTCTGATAGAGGACAGGACCCCACTAGCCCTTTGGGGAGACAGAGGGAGAGTATGCCAGCACACACCAGAGCGCTATATATATATATATACAGGGATAACCTTATATAAGTGTTTTTCCCCTTATAGCTGCTGTATTGTTATACTGCGCCTAATTAGTGCCCCCCTCTCTTTTTTAACCCCTTTCTGTAGTGTAGTAACTGCAGGGGAGAGCCAGGGAGCTTCCCTCCAACGGAGCTGTGAGAGAAAATAGCGCCAGTGTGCTGAGGAGATAGGCTCCGCCCCCTTCTCGGCGGCCTTTTCTCCCGTTTTTCTGTGGAATCTGGCAGGGGTTAAAATTCATCCATATAGCCCTGGGGGCTATATGTGATGTATTTTCGCCAGCCAAGGTGTTTTTATTGCTGCTCAGGGCGCCCCCCCCTAGCGCCCTGCACCCTCAGTGACCGAAGTGTGAAGTGTGCTGAGGAGCAATGGCGCACAGCTGCAGTGCTGTGCGCTACCTTGGTGAAGACAGGATGTCTTCTGCCGCCGATTTTTCCGGACCTCTTCTTGCTTCTGGCTCTGTAAGGGGGCCGGCGGCGCGGCTCTGGGACCGAGCTCCGAGGCTGGGCCTGTGTTCGGTCCCTCTGGAGCTAATGGTGTCCAGTAGCCTAAGAAGCCCAATCCACTCTGCACGCAGGTGAGTTCGCTTCTTCTCCCCTTAGTCCCTCGATGCAGTGAGCCTGTTGCCAGCAGGTCTCACTGAAAATAAAAAACCTAAAACTAAACTTTCACTAAGAAGCTCAGGAGAGCCCCTAGTGTGCACCCTTCTCGGCCGGGCACAAAAATCTAACTGAGGCTTGGAGGAGGGTCATAGGGGGAGGAGCCAGTGCACACCAGGTAGTCCTAAAGCTTTTACTTTTGTGCCCAGTCTCCTGCGGAGCTGCTAATCCCCATGGTCCTTACGGAGTTCCCAGCATCCACTAGGACGTCAGAGAAATGGGGGATTAATTGCTTGAGATTATCCGCAACTGGCAGGAATACTGGTATATTACTTCCTCCTTTGCCCCCTCAGCGGTGCTGCTGTACATACACCAACAGATATTGGTGCATGCGCAATCCAAACCCATCTGGGTGGGGGGGCATAGTCTATTTCACATCCAGACATCTGATATGAATTTATGCCCCTGACAACAAGCATAGGAAGCCGTGGTAAAACAGAGAAACTGTGATACTTCTTGTGCAATTTACGATAGTGGCATGTAAGGACGCACCAAATGTTATTATGGCATGCACTGGCGCTAAAAGGGGTTGTCTTAGTCCATGCATATTCAGTAGCACAGATGTACTCAAGGGAAGGAGTTTGCATAAACTTGCAACCTCAAACATATGCTGCTGTATTTGTCTTTGTGTGGGCACAGAGTCACTAAAAGGGGCCAGGAGACAAGGAGCACTGTGAGCAAAAATAGTGCTATGGACAAACGTAAGTAAGGAGGGCCCTGCTCGTTAGAGATTACTTAACACACATTTGACATTCAGAAATTTCATACATACTGTATGACATTTTCCATAGATGTTTTGCTGCTAGATGGATGCATAACATAAGAGTACATTGTGTACAGACACTAGGAGGGACAGACTGGGGCTGTAATTCGGCCCTGGAATCCCTTAGTCTGCATGTGCACGAAAAAGGGGTGAGTCACTAGGCACAGGGACATGTCCTTGCAGAAACCCCATCTCTCTGATTGTCGGCCGCGCAGAGTGGCGGGACGCTGAGATGATTGGCCAGGTTTTTAAGCAGCCAGACCTGGACATAACCAGCAACATAGCAGACCACTGCACACAGTCATAATACAATTGTATGGGGAGACCAAATGGGGAATTCAGATACCAGTCAGTTAAATCAACAGTAGAAGCCAAGAGAAGAGGTGTCTCTACTGATAACAACAAACTTAATTTTTCATATAGATTGGTGAATCCTTTTTGTGGACTTCGCACCCCTTTCCCTTCTTCCTCGGGAGCCCAGTGAGATGCTAAAAGCATCTCTGGGCTGCGATTGCCTCTGCCTGATTGATAGGCAGAGGCGGTCGCGGGTGTTCCAACGGCGTTAGAAAGCAGTTGGCGGGGCACGGACTGGACAACGCATGTGCGTCCGGACCATTGCGGGGGCACGCCGCGGTGGCTGAGTGATGTCACACGCAGCCGCTGCGACCCAGGATGCGGCGAGTAGCTGCCTGCCAGTGCGCTTGAGCTGCATTGGCAGGAAGCTACTCACCGGGTGCAAAAGCATCGCCGCTGTGCACACCCTTGCGGGAAGGGGGGGAGGGGAAGGCCAGACATGCGGGGCAGGCTAGCCTTGTGCTGGGCATCCCCCCACATGTCTGAGAGACTGATCATAGATGTGCTAGATTTAGCACATCTACAATCAGTTCTGAATTACCCCCTTGCGAGCAGGGCCATCCTACCTCTATGTCTGTCTGTTTTTGCCCAGTTTTGTTCTATAACTGCTGTTCTAATTGTAAAGCGCAACAGAATATGCTGCACTATATAATAAACTGCTAATAATAGATTGTAATGTAATGAAAATGGCCAATCTACACACTTCAGAATGTAGGGGGAGTTGTGGATCTTATTATTACTAATAATTTCTAAGGTACAGGCCTCTCAAAAGCAAAACAATACATAAATTACACATACTGGCTTATTCATTTAACTAAATACCAACAACAAACATACATTGCCATTTCCTTTATGTTTCCCATGAACAGGTCTTAGGGATAGGAAAGACATACATATTTACTTTACACTTGTTTGCTAAATCCTATTACAATTTGTTTCCGAGGACATCAGAACATATGGTGTAAAAGCGGTTAGCATATTTCTGCGCAGATTACTTCAAGTAAATATCCTGTGGTATAGGTGTAATGCCAAGTACATAATGCCAACATAACATCTGGGTCTGCAGAATACACCATGTAGAGTGGTTGTCAGAGCAAATTTTGCAACGTTTTTGGTTTCCTCTGACTGGATTGAGATTTACTCTATTATATGTGCACCTTGGCATGTAAGCCAATTGAAGGAGGGTGCCATCCATTTGGGCTGTCTGTCCGTCTGTTTATCTATCTCCGGAGAGGTCAGACCACTTTGATGCTAATGATGTATGTTGGTTTAGGTATATATGTTTTGTAATGTTCATTGTTTGTAAGACTGTCCTTGACAATGGGCGCAAGCCTAAAAAGAAGGAAAATAAAGGACCTGCTTTAAATTAATATCAAGTCTGCTGAGCAATGCCTGATACTTGTACACATGTGTAAGGCTGCTATACCCTGAGAAGGCACGGCGGCAACTAATAAATTGAACCCTCAGATGAGTGCCGGACTACAAGGACTACATATCTGTATATATATACACACATATGTATTAATATAAAAGCACAGGTAAGGTTGTACATGGGAGATATATTGTATTTGTTCTAGGTTTCTGACCTGTATTATTTTTAAACCCCTGGAAAATGTTTGATTCTAAACAGGTTTGGTAAGACTTTTGGGCTTTAATAAAAGCTGGTTAAGGGTTCCTAGGGTTATGGATGGAGAGTGAGGATGGTCTCCATCCATTAGGCCCATTTTGGGTCTTCAGAACGAGAACAAGCTAATCAGAACCTGCACCTGTAGAGGCTAATAAAATGTGTGTCAGGGATTTCCTCAGTATATCACCACCTGGGGGAACAGGCAGCAGCCTTGATGAGAGACACTGTGATTACTGGCTGTGAGTATTGTGCTTATGCTTATGTTTTGTGGTAGGGACGTTAGGTCCTGACACTCAGAGAGGGAACCAATCTGTTTAGTTAGAAGCCTATATGGGCTAGGATTTATTTTTGTTTTCTGTACTGCACAATAAAACTAGCTACAGCTAGAGTGCACGAAAACCCTTGACTGGTGTGCTGTTTCCTGGTTGCTGTGTATTTGGAAGTGCCCATCTACCCCAGGAGAGGATCTCCTCACTAAATAAAATAAATAAATAGGTTGTTTTTAAACAGTGCTAGTAATGTTCCATGCACAGTACACAGAGAAAACAGATACAAGCGAAATTCTATCCATTTAAAAAGGAACAACTAATTAAAGTACACATGAAAAGGTAAACCGTTTAAGCAGTATTAATCAGTGCACTGAAATCAAGAACAGAACTAAGGTGGGGGGGGGGGGGGGGCTATTTATTAAGCATTGAAAAGTGTTGGGCAACCTGCTTTAGCTATGTTTTCTACTCTCCATCCATCCGGGAGTGTGTTATTTAGGTTTGGTATTCTTTAGGCTCCATTCTGCAGACATGTCCAAACCACTTTAAACGCTGTCTTTTAAATACCAGGTTCAATTGTGGGTTGGTCTTGGTATAGTTTACAGATGTTTTCATTTCTCCAGCGGTCTTTGAGTTCTGCTTGTAGTATGTTTCGTAAGCATCTCATTTGGAAACGTTCCAACCGATACATTGACTACCTTCATTTTTGTGGCAATGGAAATGTTGTTGGTTCCAGAGGCCTTTTTTCAGGGAAGCAAAGGCAGCTGTGGCACAACCTTTACGACCTGTGATGTCACTTGTAGCGGCAATCTGTTGATCATTGACAGTTGAACCTAGGTATTTAAAGGTATCCACTTGTTCAATGAGGTTTCCTCAAGGTTTAGTTGCACAGGCATAGTTCCAGTAAAAAACGTACTTGTTTTTTTTCCACATTTATTTGTAAGCCATGCTTTGCTGCAGAGCTTATTTAGAATGTTTTGGGCACCCTACATGTTTTCAGTTAGGAAGACAATATCATCAGCGTAAACTAGGGTCAGATGTAATGCCATCCGACTACGCCGGACGTGTGGGTTACCAGCCGAACTCTGAGTTTGACCGGCAACCCGCACATCCAGCGAACTCGGACAGCATTACATCTGGTCCCAGATCTGTGAGGGTTGTATGGTGTCCAGTAATGGTGCCCATTTCATTTATAAAAGTTTTTCTGGAATCCAGTCCATAGCTATGCTGAAGAGCATGGGCGATACAATACGACCTTGCTTGATGCCAGTTGAGATTGTGAACGGTTGGGATATTTGGCCCGCATATTTACCTTTGTTTAATCCGTTGTTGTAGAGAGAGCTTGAAGCACCTTACGGGTGTTATGAGGGATGTTCTCTGGCCTGAGGGCACACTAAACTGATTCTCGGTCCATACTGTCAAAGGCACATTTAAAGTCAACAAAAATTAGAAAATATTCTCTCTGTGGTTGTAGGTATGATTTGAGTATTTGCCGGATAGCAAAAATATGGTCACTGCATCCTCTACTGGGCCTAAAGCCAGCTTGTTGTTCTCTGCAGTTGCTTTCTCATGTTTTAAATAGCCTCGAGTGTATAACTGATGTTAATATTTTGCCGGATGTGGTTATTAAACGTATGCCTCTGTAGTTTTTACAGTTTGTAGGGTCACCTTTTTTGTGAGGGGGAATTATTATGGCATCTTTGAAATTTTCTGGCACACAGTAGTATTTCCTGGCAATTGCATATACAGTATGTCCCTAATACCCCTTTCAGACAGCCATTAAAGACCCGTGTTATTGCACGTGAACACACAGCAACCCGGGTTGCGGCGCAGTCTGAAAGGAGCCAGTTGAAATAACCTGGGTTGAGCGACCCGGTAACTTTGGTGGCGGAACACATGTTCAACACGGCTTACGGCACAGCATGTACGGGTAAGCCGGGTCATTTACTGAATAGGAAGAAGCGGCGCTTGGAGATCATCTCATCTCGAAATGCAGCAACTAGACGCATTGGCAGTGATGTCACCAATCCGGCAATAAACAAGTCTGAAAGGGGTCTCAACCGGGTCACACCCCGGGATGTACCCGTGTACAAATCCCAGGTGCAACCAGACAAATATGGTGAGAAAGTGGTACAAAGTTGGTTTACTATTGCTTGGATGTTATCAATGCCTGGTGCTTTTATTCTTCAGATTTTTTATTGCTCTTCTAATTTCACCTACATTTGGGGGGTTCTCCGTTATGTCACTACAATATTGAAGGTCAATGTGTTCCAGTTACTCAGGATCTAAGATATCAGGACTGGGGCAATTCAATAAATAATATAATAATAATTTTATTTAGTGCGCTTTCTCCAATAGGACTCCAGTCACTTAACAGAATTAACATAAAACAATCAAGAACAGAAAAGATTTATATAAAATGCAGAGAGCATGGAAATATTAAAGGGACAATTATGGATATGCTTGAGTAAACAGGAAAGTCTTGAGTTAATTTTTGATGGACTCTAGAGTGGGGGCCTCTCGAACTGTACAGGGAAGTGAGTTCCATAGAGGTGGAGCCACATGGCGATAAGCTCGACCCCTAAACGAATTACTGGAGATTCTAGATACTGCTAATAGTCTTTCATCTACAGATCGCAGTAAGCGAGTGGGGCAGTGAGGAATAAGAAGCTGCTTCAGGTACCCAAGGCCCTGGTCATGTAGTGCTTTGAAAGTCACTAAGCCAATCCTGAAGACGATTCGCCATTTCACCAGCAGCCAGTGAAGGGAGTAGAGAATGGGTTTTACGTAGCTGGAACAGGGCTGGTTGGTTAACAGTCTGGCAGTTGCATTTTGTAACAGCTGTAAGCGGTGCAATTCTTTTGATGGGAGACCAAGGTAGCGGGCATTGCAATATGACTTTAGGCAGATCTTCTGAGGGAATTAAATGCTTGATTCTGGCTTTGTTCCTCAGATGAAATAATGAGAATTTGATTGTGGCTGATATCTGATATTTGTGTCAAGCCAACATCCAGGATAATGGCAAGATTCCGCACATGATCAGTGGTTTGTAACTCCGAATCTCCAAGTGTAAGTCCAGTTGGTTGGCTGTACTACAGTCTTCTCCTTTGATGCTGTGGTCCTATCATAAGTTTTTTTCTGGATTCAGTCACAGTCAACTGGCACTCATCCACTCCTGGAGCTCAGCTAGACAGCCATTTAAGATTGTTATTGTGTTCTCAGTACCTGGCACAAAGGACAGGTACAGTTGTGTATCATCTGCATAGCAGTGGAAGACCAGGCCATAGCATCTGATTATTTCACCCAGTGGTAGCATGTATACTGCAAATAGCATGGGGGATAGTAAAGAACCTTGGTGTCATTGGTGACGATGAGTGTACTCTAGATGACACTCTTTGACCTGCCGGTGAGAAATTATTTGAGCCAGCTAATGACTGTGCCGTCCAGTCTACAGAAATTTTTCAGGCACTCAATCAGAATCTCATGGTCCACGATATCAAGTGCTGCAGAGAGATCCATAAGGATTAATATGGAGCTGTTACCTCTGTCTCTTGCCATCAGATCATTTAACACAAACACACACACACACCAGGGCTGTTTCAGCACTGTCTTCTCGTGGATCCTGATTGGAATGGATCATAAATTTCATAGGTTGTCTGACGGGTTTCCAGTTGATTAGCAACCACTTTCTGAATGACCTTTCCTAGAAAGAAAGGTTTCATACCGGTCTGTAGTTGGTCATGCAGTCAGGCCCTAAATTAGGTTTTTTAAGAAGAGGTCTAGCAATTGCTGTCTTTAAAGGTTCAGGAACATATCCTGTCTGCAGAGAGCATTGAACTGTTTTTGCAAATAGAGGGTCAATTATACCCATACACTCTAATAGGCGCTTGGGTGAGGCTGGGTCCAGAACACAGGTAACGGGACGCAACATTCGAACAATTTCAGCAATATCTATTATAGCCATTGGGTCATAGCTGGTCCAGGATAACAGGTGGATTACATTGGCAGGCTTGGTAGTTTGGCAGGCTTGAAAGATGGCAAGTGTTCTTGCCATGTTTCGAGTTTGCCGTTCATTGATTTAATATGTTGGCCATTTAGGTCTTTGACGTTTGTTAAATTTTACCAGCAGCTGTGAATCATGCGTTCTACTGGCCTCTTCCATTTCTTGGGTTTTTCTGTTGCACCATGCTTCTTTATCTGCTTTTAGTTATTTTTTTTTTTTTAAATTTGTCTACTGAAGCGCAGGTAGAGTTTATGGTTAATGTTTTTTAACTTGCGCATGTTCTTCCACTAAGTGTAAGGTGTTGTTAGAGATCCATGGTTTGATCTTTCTGCATTTAATTGGGCATGTTTGTCTGAGGGAATCATTTATTGCCGTGTTTGTGTCAGTCCAGCTGTGGTTTACATCATCATTCGGTGATAGGCATGTGAACCTGTTTTTGAGCAGAATTTGAAAGGTCACCAGGGTACTATTGTATTTTAAGGCATTAAAGTCTAGAATTGGTGAGGATTTTAAAAAGTTTGGTGCTTTTAGGAGGATTTTTTGCTTTGCTCGTACCAAAGGATGATCTAATGCAATTGATGCTCCAGGCATTGCTCTCACATCATGGAAGCCACCCTGAACCTGTTTTTGGATGATGAAATAATTCAGCATACTTTTGTCTCTACCATTATTGGGGAACCATGTTATGAGATGGTTTTGGAATGTTGCAATCGGGTGTTACATATGGCAAGATTGTTGAGGTCAGCAAACATAAGTACTGTAAGCAAAGAACATTATCATTAGGTGACCACATCCGCATGGGCCTAAGTGTTCTTTCCAAACTCAGCCGGACAGGGCCCATTTGTGCATTCAGATTGCTACATACTATGGTTATGTGATTTCCATATTGGTACCGGTCTAAAATTTTCTGCAGTTCATTGTAGAAAATAACTTTGTCTTGGTTATTGCTTGGCTCTGTTGGTGCACATACTCCAATCAAGGCCATGGGCACGGTTGCAGAGTTCTAGAATGGTAATCCAGTCTGATATTGCCTGGAAACAGGTGACAAACTTCTTTAGTTAATAGTAAAATTATCTCCACCTGGATAATACATATTAAAGCTTGTTGTTCATTTGGATTTGTGACTAGGAATTCTAGCTTTCTAACTTCGGTTATTGTGGCCACATCTATGTTGAATTTCTCAAGTTCATCAGTTAAAAGGTTAATTTTGCCTGCTTGGCAGCCAGATCTAATATACCATGTTTCCAGACTTAAAGTTTGTTTTGCAATTGACAGCTTTGAGGCTGGTAGTCCATTTTTCGCCAAGGACCCAGCAGCATCTGACGCATCAGTTCTGCCGTATGCACTAATTTTTTCTTTGGTTTTTGAGAGTTGCCCTGCCATTGGTTACGTAGCTGGGTGTTATGGTTCCTTCGCCACGGGAACTAATCCTCCCAATTTATCCGGGTTTGGGACCGGTTATCAGATTCATAGCACAATGGGTCTAACAAGTTAAAATAAGGTAACTAGACACATTTATTTAAAACATAATTAGCAATGTAATGGTTTGTTAACATTCATTTAGCTACAAAATGCCATTACAATATGGAGTGCTGTTAAAAAGCAGGATGACAAAGATACAGTTGTAATAAAAAGTATGTGAACCCTTTGGAATTTCCTGGATTTGTGCATAACTTGTCATAAAATTTAAAAAAGAAAAGGAAGAATTGAGGACTGCGCTTATATGCCTCACTTGATAGACTTAAGCTGCTATGGAAGAGAAACGAGGATTTCCACTATCCTCACAGTAAATATAAAATGAAAAAATATCTCCCAGCGCTAGTTTCATCAAGTGTTCTCTCTATAAATTCTCACTATGGTATCCACCTATACGAATAGTAAGTAAAAATAATTCTAATACCAGTGCTAATTCAAAATGAAAATATATTTATTTCCTTTGCATAAAACAAGGTACTAAAAATAAACTATAGAAGAAAGATCCTTATTCATTTCATTTATATTAAGAAACTCTGAATAAAAGTTACTATTCGTGAATCCTAATACCGGTATACTAAAACAAACAAAACACAAACATATAACATAAAAATCCAGTGATACGCCCAATTTGCGAATTACTCACTGGGATGTAGTATTTGTAATCCTCGGTTAAATTCTAGTCAGTCTCAGGATATTGAAACAGGTGCTGTAGTGTAATCACGTATCAGGCAGGAAATTGTCCCATCAGGTTCCCTGTTTCATACCAGCCAAAACGCAATCCTTCTGGTGTAAATTCACACAGGCATCTCTTTATAGTATGACCAAGTCCTCAGTCCAGATAAACATGAAGCTCCAAAATCACTTACTTCAATATCACAGGGAGTATGGGAACAGGTGTCTGCCGGCAGACTGTTGCTGATACCTCCGCTATCAACTAGTTTCACCTGTCTCAGCAGGCTTCCTCAGGATGGCCGAGTGTATTCATTACCCCGTTCTTTATACTTCCCTCTGGCGTCCGTAGTCATGGTCACCGAATCTCCGTACACGCTCCGTCACGTTGGTAACCATAGTGACCGGATCTCCGTCTACGTCACCAACGTGTAGTCTTGGTAGTCATAGTAACCAAGGTTGCTTTGTGCGCTGCTCGTGCGTCGCGTCACTTCCCTCTTCTCCATCTGCTCTCTGTATCCATGGTAACTCTTACTCACAATAACAAATGTTATCACGGCATGTCACTTCCGCCTTCCCCGGCTATTCTCCTTGGTATCCGTAATTTAGGTTACTTAATACCAGAGCTTCCGCCCTCTTCCTGATTCCATATATTTATATTCATATATCCCGGATATCATGATCTCTAAGAGGATTATCGTTACAATCATAATTTCTGGTTTATTAGTAGGAGGAGTCTTGAAAGGTCCATATAGAAACCGGAAATATACATATAACATAAGACAACATAAAACGGTGCCCCTCAATGTATAATAAAAACTAAAAATTTAAATTGATAATCTAATTTCCCCTAATATTCTCAAGTATATCTTAACTGACAAACTTCATTTCCCTTCTCTCCCAATGATTAAGATTTATTCCTTTAAAAAAGGAAAGAGGTCCCAGTCTATATTTAAGCCCTTTCGCACCAAGGTTTCTAATTCAAAGATGGTCCTCGCTTCCTCTTTCAACAGTGCATTATCCCAATCCCCTCCTCTCAATGATTTTTGTACTAATTTTATTCCGATAAATTCTAGGGCCATCGGAACACTCCTATGCATCTTAGTGAAGTGTTCCGGAATGTTGTGATTCTCTCTATTTGTCCGGATATTATTTAAATGTTCGTTTATTCTAGTATGCAAACACCGGTAGGTCTTCCCTACGTATTGAAGCCCACAAGGGCATGTTAACAAATAAATTACTCCTTTCGAGTTACATTTAATTTTTTTTTTTTTTTTTAATCAATAGTTTTTTATTGAGAAAACAGAATCACTTTTATAGGGTACAGAACAAAAAAAGGGGATGATATAACAATACATTGCAAGGGTAGGTATGGTAGGGATACAGAGGTATGGGGGGGGGGGGGAATGGGCATCCAGACTAAAATTGGGGGGGTAATACATCAGAACCAAACAAACAGTATACATCGGTTAGGTTAAGTCACATAGGAAACCATTACATTGCCGTAAGGAGATATTGGTCTAGCCTTGGAAGTTAAAGCTTACAGGTGTAAGTTAGGGGAAGACAGTGTGGGGAATCAAAGCTGGGGTCGTCTCTCAACAGGCAAGGGGGGTATATGACTACCCTGATATAAGAGAGTACAGTAGTAGACTATATCACATAGTTTTAGGCATTGTCGGGCTGGTCAGTTGAACTAGGGAGGGGTTGGGGTGGGGTTATGAGAATAATGGGACCCTTCAGCCGAGGAGATATAGCGGTGCCACGGGGACCAACGTGTTTTGAGGGAAGTAGAGTTGAGAGAAGAGGAGACACATTCTGTTTCCATAAGGAAGTGGTGGTTCATCTTATGAATTACTCTTAACAAGGTGGGGGGTGTGGGTTGTTTCCACATTTGGGCCAGGTTGGCACGGGCGGCTATCAAGATGTGGCCCAGGACATATCTAGCAGGGGGTGGGACTGAGGGGGGGACAACTTGAAGTAACGCTAGGGTCGGGTCTGGCATGATGTGAATTGACAAAACCTTATTTATTAGTTCAAATACCTCTAACCAATATTTAGTGATCTTTGGGCACGTCCAGAAGATATGGAAGATATGGCCTACCGAGCCGCACAATCTCCAGCACTTATTACTATGGGAGGGCCAAAATTTATGAATTCGGTCTGGGGTCTGGTACAATCTGTTTACTAGTTTTATATGCATTTCAGTGTGGTTTAAACACTGGGACATGGAGTACGAGGTTAAGAAGACTTGGCGCCAGTCGTTTGGGGATAGGGTTCTTCCCAGGTCCTGTTCCCATTTCAATTGGGCATTAGACTTGGAAGGGGAAGTAGGGGTTATCCGTAGGTTGTACCAGTATGTAATGTCACCTTTGGATTCAGGTAAGGCGAGGCGGGCAAAGAGGATGTAAGAAGTTGTGTGTAGCGTTGAGTAAGTAGGAGGGATCGTCCTCCACCAGTGTGCCACTTGCATGTAATGGAAGAGTTCTGTGGCTGGGAGAGAGTACTGCGACTGGAGAGATGAGAAGGGTTTTAGAGAAAGTCCATCTAGTAGGTCGCCTACATATAGTACCCCAGCTCGTCTCCATTTAGTTAGATTGAGATGGGGTATCATCAGTGCTAAGGTAGTGATGGATATCTGGGGAATATGGGAAATAGGGGATATTAGGGAGGCCGATAGTTTGTCCCAGGTTTGTAGTGAAGCCTGCGTGGAGGGGAGGAGGTTTAAATGAGTAGGTCGGAGTGACTTTGGAATGCGGAAAAGATCAGCTAAAGGGATTGGGTTTGCTCGAATTTGTTCCAGCTCCATCCAACCGAAGTGTGAGTGGGCTGCGAAATAATGTTTAATGGGGGCCAGGAGAGAGGCTTCTTGGTACAAGGGGATATTAGGTATATTAAGACCTCCAGACGCTCTCGGCAGGATCATTCTTGAGAGAGCCAGCGAGGGTGGTTTAGAAGACCAGATATATTTGGACATGATAGAAGAACAGGACTGGATGTACTTCTTTGGAAAGGGGTATGGAATCGTGCGAAAGAGGTACATTAGTTTGGGTAGTAGGGACATTTTGAATGCCGCCATACGTCCCAACCATGAGACCTCATAGGATGACCAGGATTTCGTAAGTGCTGCCAATGACTATCAGAGGGGCGAGGTTGACCGAGAAGACGTCTGTAATAGAGACAGGGATGTTGATACCCAGGTATTTTATTGTGTGTTTCCGCCAGTTATACGGAAAGGAGGTTTGGAGTGTTGAGATGGAGTGAGATAGGTTAAAGGGAAGGGCGTCTGTTTTGGTAGTGTTAAGTTTATAATAAGATGCGAGGCTATAGGCATCTAGGACAGAGTGTAAGACAGGAAGAGTTGTGGTGGGGTTAGAAATGAAGAGGAGGACATCGTCTGCGAAGAGGCTTAGTTTATGAGAGGACGTACCGAATTGGAGTGCCGGGATATAGGGATTCTCTCGTATTTTAGTTGCTAGGGGTTCAATTGACAGGACGAAAATTAGAGGGGATAGGGGGCAGCCTTGTCTGGTGCCATTTGTGATAGGGAAAGGGTCAGACAAGAAGCCTCCGCTGAACACCCGGGCCGTAGGAGAGCTGTATAGTGCTAGGATAGAGGTTAGAATGCGATCTCTAAATCCGAATCTGAGGAGGGTTTCACGCATGTACGACCAATTTAATCTGTCAAAGGCCTTCTCTGCATCTAAAGATAGCAAGAGAAGGCCCTGGTCTTCAGATAGGGAGTCTATCAGGTTGAAGACCCAGCGCGTGTTATCGGACGCTTGTCTCCCAGGGACGAAGCCAGTCTGGTCCGGGTGTATCAGCGATGGGAGGAATCTGTTAATGCGTGTTGCAATAATTTTGGCATAGAGTTTGATGTCGCAGTTAAGTAGTGCTATTGGTCGGTAGTTATGTACAACTTTTCCTGGTTTAGGGATAGTAACAATACGTGCTTCTAGGAGTTCCGGGGGTAGGGAGCCTTGGTCTGAAAATGTATTGTAGAGCGCAGTCAGGTGGGGAGCGAGGACGTCATGAAAAGTGGCATAGAAGTCAGAGACAAAGCCGTCTGGGCCGGGGGCTTTATTCCTAGGGGTGGCTTTAATAGCGGCGGAGATTTCAGCCGTCGACCATGGGGCATTAAGTGAAGACAGCTGATCCTGTGTAAGAGTAGGGAGAGAAAGGTTTTCTAAGAAGGAAGAAATAGACGGGGGGGGTGGGTTGGGGAGTGGAAGGGTCAGTTGCTAAATTATATAATTTGGCGTAATATTTTGCAAATTGGTTCGTTATATCTTTGGGGTTCAAGATCTTTTGTTTGGTGGGAGAATAAATACATTTAATCCTATTCCTGGCTTGTTGAACACGTAGTTTACGTGCCAACATTTTGCCAGCTTTATTGCCTAGGAGGTAGAATTTGTGGCGCATTCTGTTTAGAGCCGCTTGAGTGCGGGCAAGGAGCAACTTTTGGAGCTGACCCCGAACATTAGAGATCTCATTTTTAAGGATTTTGGAGGGATGGGCTATATTCTTAGCTTCAAGGTCTAACAGGTCAGCTTCTAGTGTCTTCTGCATTTGATGGGCCTGTTTTTTGAGAGTAGCGCCAGCCTGAATTGCGGCTCCACGGGTAACGGCTTTAAAAGCACACCAGTGGTTAATAAGGGAAGTATCTTGGGGGGAATTAGTAGCTAAATAAGTCAATAGAGTCAGAGATTATTTTTTTAGACACAGGGTTATTTAGAAGGTAAGGGTATAAACGCCATTGGCGGGGAGGGTTGTAAGTACCGTGAAGATTCCATTTCCAGAGAACTGGGGCGTGGTCAGACCATGTGATTGGTAGAATATCAACGTCTTTAGTTCTCTGGAGAGACCACTTATCACACAAGATCAGGTCTATTCTGGAGTAGGAGTTGTGGACAAGTGAGTGGAATGTGTATTCCCGACCCGAGGGGTTATGAGTTCTCCAGACATCATAAAGGTCGAATTCCGCAAGGAGATTGCGAAAGGCCAGGGAGGGGCCAGAGAGGGTAGTGGGCACAGTCTGGGAGAATTGGCGGGACTTGTCCATTTTAGGGTCAAGAACAAGGTTATAGTCACCCAAGACTACCAGAGAACCCTTTAGTGTATTGCGTATAGTGAGGAATAGTTTTCGTAGGAAGGGGACCTGGTTAGAGTTAGGTGCATATAGGGATACCAGGGTAATCGGCTTGTCATCCAGGAGGCCAGTGAGAATAAGATAACGGCCATTTTTGTCTGAGAATTGAGACTGTAGGGAAAAGGAGACATTTTTGCTAAAAAGGATAGCTACCCCATTCCTCTTGGATGGACCATTGGCATAGTATCCCACAGGGAAGTGGCTATTCTTAAAAAGGGGAGGGTTAGCAGAAGAAAAGTGTGTTTCTTGTAGTGCTACGACATCAGCTTTTTGCTGGTGGAAGGAGGAGAGGGCCAGCCTACGCTTATTGGGCGAGTTCAGTCCTTTGGCATTTAGAGATATAAGGTTCAGCATTGTAAACATATGTTAGACATGAGAAAGAGGGATCTATACTGATCTACTGGAACGTACCTGTACCGAGTACTGATGGACAGTTGTGACCGGGGGAATGAATCAAGTCTGGAGCTCAGGGGAGGAGGGAGCATGCGGGAATGGCATGGGTTGGGTTGAAAACAGGAGAGTAGGAGGCAAACAACAAAAAGAAAAGGTCCGGTATACTGGACCTGCATGGCTACTGCAGGGAGGGGGAAAAAGATTCGGGGGTTTGCAGTAGTACAGAAAAAGGTGGAGGCGGGCTGTGTGAACATGCACCGCCACTCCAATATAACTTCTGAGAAGGTAAAATTAAAGCACGTACAGCTAGTGTAAACTTCTCTAATTAACAAGGAGGTGCACTATGGGGCACCAACAGGTATTCAGTGGGTAGTAATAACCGGGCAAAGTATCGCCCCTTAATAGGAAACAACATTTGAACAACATGTGAAAGAGTAAGCCTGTAACTCGTAGACCTGGAAAGAAAACATGTAATAAGGCATATTATGTCATTTGAAGAAAGAAAAATAGAAAAAGTACTTATATCTCCCCTTGACAGGGGGTAGGAGGTCTACAGTCTCCGTGGACCGGAGATGTCAGTGGGTAAATTTTGAAAGGACCCGATGTGGCAGTCCGGTCAGGTGGACGCCCAGTCTTGACGGACGGTAGCAGCTCTTGTCGATGTAGACGGCTTCGGGATAGAGATGTCCCAATCCAGCAATAGCTTCACACCCGCGTCTAGGGAGGAAATTATATAGGTCGAAACTTCATATGAGACTATCAATTTAACTGGGAATCCCCAGCGGTAGTGGATGTCGTGGGACCTCAGAGCAAGGGTGATGGGGGTAAAAGCGCGTCTCTTTGCGATAGTAGCAGCTGAGAAATCTTGAAATATCTGAAGTCCCCCTAAAGTATCGGAGTTCTTGGATTCTCTAGCGGCCCTCATAATACGCTCCTTAACTGGGAAGAAATGAACTCGAAGGAGGGTGTCTTTAGGGAGGTCAGATGAGACAGTACGGGGTCTAGGGAGTCGGTGGATGCGGTCGATCAGGAGTTCCGAGGTGTCCGCCGTTGGGAGAAGTTTCCTAAATAAGGCAGTGGCGTAGGATTCCAGTTCAGAGTTGGTAACTGAGTCTGGGATGCCTCTAATTTTGATGTTATTCCGCCTTGATCTGTCCTCCATATCTGCCAGTTTGGATTTGAATTGGTCCAGGTCTTGTTGTTGACGATCATGGGATGAAAGCAGGTCATTGTGGGAGGTGACCAATTCTTCCATCTTACGTTCTAGATGGTCTGTCCTGTCTCCCAATGCTACCAGTTCAGTTTTGACCTCGCGGACGGCAGAGGTCAAATCCTTAGAAAGTTCAGACTTGAAGGCGGAGAGAATCTGACAGAGGGATCTCACGGTTAGGGGGGCATCCGATTCGCAGTCCACACCCGACACTGAGAGAGTGGAAGTTAGGACACTAGATCCCGTGGGGTCCAGCGTGGCGGAAGGGGAGGAGACACTTTGTAGAGGGGAGATTTGGAGGGACTTTTGAGTGGGGTAGGAGACCTTAGGGGGTATTATCTCCTTGCTTTTTTTAGGTGCCATTTCTCGTCGATAGTAGCGCATGTAGAAGGCACAAAGAGGCGTACTTCAGGGGTGGGTCCAATCAGCTGATAGTGGAGAGACAGGAGAACTCAGTCACATTGATGGTGTGTACGTGTTATTCAGATGAACATGAGTGGCGGTGAACAATTTGGAGAGCACTCACATTGCGGAGGTCTTGCAGATATAGGGCATCGAGATCGTAGAGCAGGAGGGTTGAGAGTATAGGGGCGGGACAGAGTAAGGCAGAATATTGCCCAAATCCGTTATTCCGGAAGGGCAGGGAGTCTCGTCCCGCGGGCGATGCGGCAGGGGCTGCCGGTGTTCTCTGATCACTGATCTCGCGGGGCTTGAGGTGATCTAAGGACCGACTGTAGGGTTTGAAGTTCCCAGCGCATATCCACTAGAGCGTCGACCCCGACCCTCCTCTGTAAGGAGTGCTTATTATGTATGGAGCTAGGTTTAGCTCCTTCAGTGCTGGAGTATGGGGAAAAGCTGGGGTGCAAAGATAGCCCGCAGGATGTACTTCCAATCGTGGGGGGCCTTAGTGGGGCAAGTTCTCAGACCCTGTGATGGGATGAGGGGAGAGGTGTGTGGTGGGGAAGGAGATCGTGAGCAGCGCGCCCAGCTTGGATGAGAAACAGTTCCACTTACTTTATAGCTGTGGAATCCAAGATGGCCGCCGTCATACACCCAGGCAGGGGATCTCTCACAGCAACCTCGTTTCCAGGGGTCAGGCAGCGAGTCTTCCCTGTCCCAGAGGTGCCCGAGGGTCCAAGGCAGGCTGGAGGAGGTATGAGGGAGCTCCCAGTCTCGGGGGGGAGTAGCCGCGGGTCCCGTTTCGGCCGCGTTCCGGTCCCGGAGCTCGGCGCCGGGGAGGCTTCAAAATCGAGGCCCCGGCTTCAGGATGGATGGTAGGCCTCAATCGCAAAACGGGCCGGAGGGTCCACCTGATGATGTCTCTGTGCAAAGGTCCCTGGTTACAGTTGTGGGTAGAGCTGAGTGGGGTTGTCTAGGTGCAGGGGCCAGCAGTAATAGGTAGATTTAACCTCGTTAGCTGGAGCTCATATGCAGCACAACTCTCCAGTTTAAAGCTCAGGCCACGCCCCCGAGTTACATGTAATTTTATCTTTTATTTTATATTCTTTTCCTGTACTGTTAGATTTATAATTTTCAATACGTTTTGTTGAGATTCTTTTTGTTTTTCTACACACTACACAGTTGTTGCATCTGTAAAATACAGACTCCGTATCCTTCAACCAAGTTTTCCCTCCTTTCTTGTCATTCTTACAATAACTCCTAACTAGACTAGTCTTTATGGTAGGTGCTCTTTTGTATATTATTCTGGGTTTTTCAGGTAGAATTTCTTTGAGATCATCATCTGCAGTGAGGATATGCCAATGCTTGCATATGCTTTCTTCTAGAAGCCTCCGTTGACTCGAGAAACCCGTCAGGAACATCACATCTTGCTTTCTCCCTTTATTTTTCTCTTTGCACTGGACGAGGTTCATTCTAACCACTTTATCCACCTCATCCTTATTCTACTCAAGGTCACTTCTTCTGTAATTCTTTTCTTTAAATTGTTCCATTAGATCTGTAACTTGTACATCATAGTCCACTTTCCTTGAACAGTTTCTTCTTAATCTTTTCATCTGACCTTTAGGGACATTAGATAGCCACTTGGGATGATGATTACTCTTGAAGTCCAAAAAACTATTACAGTCTACCTCCTTTCTGTATGTTCTTGTTTCGATCTTATTCTCTTCAATAAAGATAGTTAGATCCAAGAAGTTGATACTTCTATCATTCACCTCACTTGTAAATTCTAAATTATAAATGTTGTCATTTATCTTCGTAATGAATTGTTCAAAAGCTTCTTTGGTCCCATTCCAGATGATGATCACATCATCTATATACCTTGCCCATAAGGCAAGGTTGGGAAGATACTCATTATTAGCCCATATGAACTCATTCTCCCACTGGGCGAGGAAGAGATTGGCGTACGAGGGTGCAAAATTTGTACCCATGGCGGTTCCTTGGGTTTGTTTGTAATAATTACCCCCATACCAGAAAAAATTGTGCTCCAATGTAAACCTAATACCCTCCATAATAAAATCAATTTGATCTTTCTTCATATTAGACTCATTGGTGATAATTCTCCGGACATTCTCCATTCCTTGATCGTGTCGGATTGAGGTATAGAGTGATTTAACGTCACACGTGGCTAATAGCTAGCCTTCTTCCCATGTCATCTTATTCAGGGTGTCCAGAATTTGTATTGTGTCTTTGATATAGCTCTGTTGTGTACTGACCAACTTCTTTAGGAAGACATCAATATAACATGATAGATGTGATGTTAATGATTGGACCCCTGCGACGATTGGCCTTCCCGGAGGGGTATCTTTGTCCTTATGGATTTTTGGCAAGTGGAAAAACACTGCCACCTTGGGATGTTCCGGATATATGTACTTTAATTCATCCTTGGTAAGGATTCCTTTCACCAATGCCTCCTTTAGAATTTTTGCTAGCTCTTTCTTATATTCTTCCATTGGGTTCGGCCGTAGTAGTTGGTATGTATACGTATCCGTCAACAATCTCATACATTCTTCATCATATTTCTCTTTATCCATAATATCGATCCCCCCCCCTTTATCCGCTTCTTTAATTACAATTTTATTATTTTGTTTCAGATTTTTTAGAGCTTCTTTCTCTTTTATACTCAGATTCCATTTTCCTGGTGCTCCAACCTTCTCAGGGATCCTTTTTAGGTCTTCTTCCACTAATTTCTGAAACGTATTAAGTAGATGCCCTTTTAGGTGCGAGGGATAAAACGTAGATTTTCCTTTTAGGCCTGAATGTTCAAAAAGGTCAGATTCTGCTGATGTTTCAACTGTAGTTTCATGTTCTTTTCTTTTAAAGAATTTCTTCAATGTAATTGTTCTAACAAACTTCTGAAGGTCCACAATCGTATCAAATTTATTGAGGGTATTTGTTGGGGCAAATTTTAATCCTTTCTCAAGGACTTTTACTTCAAAAGGAGTCAATTCATGATTGCTTATGTTGAATATCCCCTGCACAGGACTTTTTTGTTTTTCTTTTGTTTTTTCTTTTGTCCGGTTCTTTGCTCCCCCGTGCTTTCCTCGTTTGCGGATGATGAACTTCTTTTCCGTCGTCTCCTTCTCCTTGTACTTAATTCTGGGGTTCTCTTTGGGATAGCTCCGAGATCTTGTGATGTATTGTTTTTTTGTTGTTGTGCCAGTTCTAAAAAAGCATCCAAGAAAGTTTCTGTTTCATCTAGCTTCTCCTCCTCTACTATCCGATTTCTATCTTCCAATATATGTTTTTTTCTTTCTCTCTTATTCAGGCGTTCCATGAGGGTCCGGGCTGATAGATCCAGAATTTCTTGATAGTCTTCCCTTCCACTGTTAAAACTCCTAATTAGGGTCTCTGTGGTGGGGTATTTCTTTTTGTTAGAACTCTTTACCTGGTCATTCTTCTTAAAGTTTACTTCTGGCCCCCCTTGATATCGTCTTTTATCTTTCCCTTGTCCTTGATCATCTCTCTCTTTCATAGTCATTTTCATCTGTGGGGATATTCTCCTTTGTACTGGATACTTATGGTCTCTCTCATCTCCCATCTGTGACTCATTCTTCTTCCTCCACAGTTCTCCACCTTCTGCCCTTCGGGAATTTTCCATCCCATACATTCTCTCTCTCTGTCGGTTGGGGAACTCTTGATGGTAATACTGCTGATTCTTCTCCCATATGTACGGCCTACTATACTGTCTTGATTCTTCAAAGTATGGCCTTCGTCTCCCATCCATTCCATTCTGTACTCTTCTCTCCATTCTCCAATTTCTGATGTCACCTTTATAGTCCTCATAGTCTCTAGCAAGTTTCTTCTTTTTCTGTTCTATTACCTCTTGCTCGATTTTCTGTAACTTTATACTTGTAAGATTTTCCAAATTCTTAAAATCCGCTAATTGCTCCATAGATTTAAATTTCTTTCTTATCTCTTTGATTTCCTCCTCTAGCCTCCTTATATTTTCCTCTCTATCAGCAATAATTAACTTCATTAAATTAACTGAACAATTGTCCGATGGCCCTAGAATTTATCGGAATAAAATTAGTACAAAAATCATGGAGAGGAGGGGATTGGGATAATGCACTGTTGAAAGAGGAAGCGAGGACCATCTTTGAATTAGAAACCTTGGTGCCAAAGGGCTTAAATATAGATTGGGACCTCTTTCCTTTTTTTAAAGGAATAAATCTTAATCATTGGGAGAGAAGGGATATGAAGTTTGTCAGTTAAGATATACTTGAGAATATTAGGGGAAATTAGATTATCAATTTTAATTTTTAGTTTTTATTATACATTGAGGGGCACCGTTTTATGTTGTCTTATGTTATATGTATATTTCCGGTTTCTATATGGACCTTTCAAGACTCCTCTTACTAATAAACCAGAAATTATGATTGTAACGATAATCCTCTTAGAGATCATGATATCCGGGATATATGAATATAAATATATGGAATCAGGAAGAGGGCTGAAGCTCTGGTATTAAGTAACCTAAATTACGGATACCAAGGAGAATAGCCGGGGAAGGCGGAAGTGACATGCCGTGATAACATTTGTTATTGTGAGTAAGAGTTACCATGGATACAGAGAGCAGATGGAGAAGAGGGAAGTGACGCGACGCACGAGCAGCGCACAAAGCAACCTTGGTTACTATGACTACCAAGACTACACGTTGGTGACGTAGACGGAGATCCGGTCACTATGGTTACCAACGTGACGGAGCGTGTACGGAGATTCGGTGACCATGACTACGGACGCCAGAGGGAAGTATAAAGAACGGGGTAATGGATACACTCGGCCATCCTGAGGAAGCCTGCTGAGACAGGTGAAACTAGTTGATAGCGGAGGTTTCAGCAACAGTCTGCCGGCAGACACCTGTTCCCATACTCCCTGTGATATTGAAGTAAGTGATTTTGGAGCTTCATGTTTATCTGGACTGAGGACTTGGTCATACTATAAAGAGATGCCTGTGTGAATTTACACCAGAAGGATTGCGTTTTGGCTGGTATGAAACAGGGAACCTGATGGGACAATTTCCTGCCTGATACGTGATTACACTACAGCACCTGTTTCAATATCCTGAGACTGACTAGAATTTAACCGAGGATTACAAATACTACATCCCAGTGAGTAATTCGCAAATTGGGCGTATCACTGGATTTTTATGTTATATGTTTGTGTTTTGTTTGTTTTAGTATACCGGTATTAGGATTCACGAATAGTAACTTTTATTCAGAGTTTCTTAATATAAACGAAATGAATAAGGATCTTTCTTCTACAGTTTATTTTTAGTACCTTGTTTTATGCAAAGGAAATAAATATATTTTCATTTTGAATTAGCACTGGTATTAGAATTATTTTACTTACTATTCGTATAGGTGGATACCATAGTGAGAATTTATAGAGAGAACACTTGATGAAACTAGCGCTGGTCATAAAATGTGTTCTGATCTTCATCTAAGTCACAACAATAGACAAACACAGTCTGCTGAATCTAATACCACACAAACAATTATATGTTCTCATGTTTTTATTGAACACACCATGTAAAAATTCACAGTGCAGGGTGGACAAAGTATATGAACCCTTGGATTTAATAACTGGTTGACCTTCCTTTGGCAGCAATAACCTCAACCAAACATTTCCTGTAGTTGCATATCAGACCTAAACAACGGTCAGGGGGGATTTTGGACCATTCCGCTTTACAAAACTGTTTCAGTTCAGCAATATTCTTGGATGGTCTGGTGTGAATCGCTCTCTTGAGGTCATGCCACAGCATCTCAATCGGGCTGAGGTCAGGACTCTGACTGGGCCACTCCCGAAGGTGTATTTTCTTCTGTTGAAGCCATTCTGTTGTTGATCTGCTTCTGTGCTTTGGGTCGTTGTCCTGTTGCATCACCCATCTTCTGTTGCGCTTCAATTGGTGGACAGATGGCCTTAAGTTCTCCTGCAAAATGTCTTGAACCCGAACAGGCCCTGTTGCAGAAGATCCTCTCGAAGAGGCAGAGGCCACAGATCTTCGATTAGCATCAAGAAGATCCGCATACCAGGCCCTAAGCGGCCAGTCCAGAGCAATGAGGATTGCTTAAACTCTTTCCCTTTTTATTCTTTTGAGAATTCTTGGGTTCAGAGGAATGGGAGGAAACAAGAACACCGGTCAGTAGACCCACGGAGTTGTTAGGTAGTCTAACACTACAGATTGTGGATCTCTCGACCTGGAACAATACCGCTTGAGCTTCTTGTTGAGTCGAGAGGCCATCATGTCGATTTGTGGATAACCCCAACGTGTCATCCACTGGAACACCTCCGGGTGGAGGCCCCATTCCCCAGGTGCAGGTCATATATGCGGAGGAAATCTGCTTCCGAGTTGTCTACTCCCGGAATGAAGATTGCTGACAACGCCGGGGCGTGTTTTTCCACCCAGAGGAAAATTCTTGACACCTCTGACATTGCGGCTCTGCTCTTTGTTCCTCCCGGTCGGTTTATGTACGTGACCACCGTCACTTTGTCCGACTGAACTTGAATGGCCTGATTCTGAAGAAGAGATGAGGCCTGCAGAAAGGCATTGTAGATAGCCTGAGTTTCAGGATGTTTATTGGAAGGACGACTTCCTGACTTGACCATCTTCTTTGAAACTGCACCCCCTGGGCCCTGCCCCCAACCTCTGAGGCTTGCGTCTGTGGTTAGAAGGATCCAATTCTGAATCCCGAACCTTCGACCCATCACTAGGTGAGAAGTTTGCAGCCACCGCAGGGGGGAGATTCTGGCTTTTGGCGAGAGACGGATCCCTCTGATGCATGTGAAGATGCGATCCGGTCCATTTGTCTAACAGATCCAGCTGGAAGGCCCTCACATGAAACCTTCCGTACTGAATTGCTTCATATGAAGCCACCATTTTCCCCAGAAGGCGGATGCATAGATGTACTGAGATTCGGGTTGGCTTCAAGATGGCCCAAACCATCGACTGGATTACCATTGCTATTTCCAAGGGAAAACTCTCTGAGACTCTGTATCCAGTATCATTCCCACGAAATGAAGCTTTTGCGTTGGTTCTAGATGAGATATTGGTAGGTTCAGAATCCACCCATGATCCAGGAGTAATCTGGTTGTGAGACGAATGTTCTCCAACAACTGCTCCCTGGACGCAACCTTTATCAGAAGATCGTCCAGGTAAGGAATTACGTTCACTAGGTATTCTCCCTCTTACAGACCTGAGATCACTGCTCTCAGAGTCCATCTTGAACTTGAACACTCGTAAGTATGGGTTCAAAGACTTGAGGTTCAGAATCGTTCTTACCGAACCGTCTGATTTCGGTACTACAAACAAGCTGGAATAGTGACCCTTGTTTTGTAGATGAGGTAGAACTGGAACAATGACCTGGGTCTGTAGCAGTTTTTGAATGGCGTCTTGTAAGGTTACTCTTGCCTCTTGTGAAACTGGTAAGCCTGGTGAGCCTCAACACCTTGCGACAGAGTACCCTCCCCTACCTCTGCGTCCACCTCACCTTCCTCCAATTCTGACCCTTTATTATCAGAGTCAGAATGCAGGATATGGGCCAAAGAATGTTTTTGCGGACAAATGATAGAGGACTGTGACGCTGGTCTGAGTACTGAGTGCTTTTGCATAAACTCAGTCATAGACTGTCTTAAGTATTGCGTCTACTTCTCATTACGAGATAATTAAGAAAAGATGATTGAAATCATCCCCCGAATGGAGGCAAGCCATGCTGGCTCCGTCCCACTAGCCTGAGATGGGATACTACACTGAGTACACACTAGTGAACCCCCTGGAGAAGAGGAACACTGTGCCTTGCATGATACACACTCTTTGCCTGACAAACTGTACTGCAGTAGTAACAGCACACACAAGAGAAGGTTAAAAGCACAATTAACCCACAAAGAGCCGTCCCCGAGAGACACAGAGAGAGGATAGAACTAGCAAACGACGCCCTTATCGCTAAAGCCAAGCTTAGCCGGGTCGCAGACTAAGTACTTAGCTTAGAGACTTAGTACACAAGTATAAAGCTCCCCCATGATATGACTCCCCGTTACCGCTGAGGTAATCTGGAGGCTCTCCAGAGGACCTGCGCGTCCCTGCAGTCAGTGTCTGTGTTAGCTGCAATAGGGTAGAATGGCGCCTGTGAGCTGCTGGATCTGCTCATAGTGAAGCCCCGCCCCTTCAATGGCGCGCGGTCTTCCCACTCTTCTTTATACTGACATTATGTGTCTAAGTACATAAAATGGAGTAAGCCTTCTTTTAAGCTGCAATGCCAGTCTGGGCACTATGTACACATACTGTGTACTAAGTCTGAAGACTCAGTCCGCCCCGTGCATCTCCGTACTCTAATGTCACCACAATGGCCGGCGACCCGCTCACCACTCTTCTTTTTGCTGGCACTGTTAGGGGTGGCGGCATGCTGCGGGAATGTACGCTCGCCGTGGTGGGGCTTGCGAATAGTTCCCTCAGGAGCTAGCGTCTTGTCAGCGGAACTCTTCAGGCGCTTCCAGAGATGTGACCGGCTCCCTCCTGCACATTTTCTAAATTAAGTCTGGTAGGAGGGGCATAGAGGGAGAAGTTAGCACACGTTATCAATAGTGCCCATGGCTCCAAGCGGACCAGTCTATAACCCATGGTACTAAATGGATTCCCAATATCCACTAGGATGTAAGAGAATTATATCTACAGATACAGATGTGCCCTCATACATTATTGCTGCAGTTGTGTAGCCTCTCTAACCACCAGGTACTGCGAGACTCTGCTAGTGTCGGGCATCTTTTTTGCTAAAAATGCATCATAGTCGCAATGCGATGCGTCTAGGATTCACCAGTAAACTACACTGATTAATTTGATATGTAACGGAGTCTCTGAATTCTGTATACTAAGTGCTATAATGTAGCAGCCGCAGCTTTTTTCCAAGTTCCGTTGTGCTCAGTCACGCACAATGGGGGTAATTCCAAGTTGATCGCAGCAGGATTTTTGATAGCAATTGGGCAAAACCATGTGCACTGCAGGGGAGGCAGATATAACATGTGCAGAAAGAGTTAGATTTGGGTGGGTTATTTTATTTCTGTGCAGGGTAAATACTGGCTGCTTTATTTTTACACTGCAAATTAGATTGCAGATTGAACACACCCCACCCAAATCTAACTCTCTCTGCACATGTTATATCTGCCTCCCCTGCAGTGCACATGGTTTTGCCCAATTGCTAACAAAAATCCTGCTGCGATCAACTTGGAATTACCCCCAATATTTGTGTCGCATATCAAAGTAATCAACACGGTCTACTGGTGTGTTATAGCCGCATTGCAAATAGTCCCACTTTTGTAAAAAAAAAAAAAAAAAGACAGCCGATGTAAGCACAGTTGCATGGGAACTGGCGGTTCACTCATGTCAGGCATCTCGCACTGCATGGCGTATTGAGACTAGATGTATGAGGACACATCTGTATGAGCAACAGATCAAATTATGAAAATATTGTGAAATATCCCTTGTCATGATTATAGCCTATTCAGGGTAATAGTGAAAATAATATGCTAATGTGTGGACTGACTTGGTCAATCTTTTATTGTAGAAATTTGCAACCTTTCGTAACAAGGTAATGTGAATCAATGACATATACAGTACAGGCCCCATAAAAGAAAACTATAGGAATACTATATGTCCAAAAAGTATGCACATACTGTAATCATGTTTAATATCTACAGGTGAAACTCAGAAAATTAGAATATCGTGCAAAAGTTCATTTATTTCAGTAATTCAACTTAAAAGGTGAAACTAATATTATATAGACTCATTGCAAGCAAATAGAGATATTTCAAGCCTTTATTTGTTATAATTTTGATGATTGTGGCTTACAGCTTAAGATAGCCCCAAATACAAAATTTCGGAAAATTAGAATATTACATAAAATCAATAAAAAAAGGATTTTAAATACAGAAATGTCGGCCCTCTGAAAAGTATAATCATGCATATGTACTTGGTTTGGGCCCCTTTTGCATGAATTACTGCCTCAATGCGGCGTGGCGTGGATTCTATCAGCCTGTGGCACCGGTGAGGAGTTATGGAAGACCAGGATGCTTCAATAGCGGCCTTCAGCTTTTCTGCATTGTTCGGTCTCATGTCTCATCTTTCTCTTGGCAATGCCCCATAGATTCTCAATGGGGTTCAGGTCAGTCGAGTTTGCTGGCCAATCCAGCACAGTAATCCCATGGTCACTAGACCAGGTTTTAGTACTTCTGGTAGTGGGCAGGTGCCAAGTCCTGCTGGAAAATGAAGTCTGCTTCCTTCATTAGACAAGCTTTATGGAGATGCTGTTAGTGCTCTAAAATGTCCTGGTAGACAGCTGCGTTGACTTAATAAAGCACAGCGGACCAACACCAGCAGATGACATGGCTCCCCAAATCAACACAGACTGTGGAAACTTTACAATGGACTTCAAGCATCTTGGATTGCGTGCCTCTCCATTCTTCCTCCATACTCTGAGACCTTGGTTTCCAAATGAGATGCACAATTTGCTCTCATCAAAAAAAAAAAAAGAGGACTTTGGACCACTGAGCAACAGACCAGTTATTTTTTTCTTTAGCCCAGGTAAGACGCTTCTGACGTTGTTTGTTGTTCAGGAGCGGCTTGACAAGAGGAATACGACATTTGAAGCCCATGTCCAGGATCCGTCTGTGTGTGGTGGCTCTTGATGCACTAACTTCAGCCTCAGTCCACTCCTTGTGAAGCTTCCCCATACTTTTGAATGGCCTTTTCCTGACAATCCTCTCCAGGCTGCGGTCATCCCTGCTGCTTGTGCACCTTTTTCTTCCACTTAACTTTGTATTAATATGCTTTGATACAGCACTTTGAGAACATCCAACTTCTTTTGCAATTTCCTTTTGAGGCTTTCCCTCTTTGTGGATGGGTGTCAATGATGGTTTTCTGCACAACTGTCAGATCAGCAGTCTTCCCCATGATTTGTGAATTGTACTGAACCAGACTGAGAGACCATTTAAAGGCTCAGGAACTCTCTGCAGGTGGTTTGGATTAATTAGCTGATTAGAGTGTGAGCCTACAATATTGAACCTTTTCACAATATTCTAATTTTTCTGAGATTTTGGATTTGGGTTTTTCTCAAGCTGTAAGTCACAATCATCAAAAATGTAACAAATAAAGGCATGAAATATCTCACTTTGCATGTAATGAGTCTACATAATATATTAGTTTCACCTTTTAAGTTGAATTACTGAAATAAATGAACTTTTGCACGATATTCTAATTTTCTGAGTTTCACCTGTATATATGCAGAAATATATACCATAATATATACCATGTTTAATGGACTAATGCTGTACACCTACTATGTTCCAGAAAGGTCTTAGTACAGTATATCGCCAAGAAGCTATAATTATAACTTCTCTCAGCCAATAGGAATTTAAAACATAGAATTCAACCATACTTGACACACCTCTTTCAGTGATGTTGCATGGGGGGGGGGGGGGATTTATAGGCAAGAAAAAAATAAAACATTTTAAAGTGGTGAAATGATCTGGGGAATTCTGCTTTCTTGGTGCTCTGTCTCTTGTTAAGAAATTGTCCAAGTCTTCTACCTTTCCCCCAGGCAGCAGAGTTCGAGAAACATTTTAAGAGTGCAGTTCTTCCACACAGTATGTTCTTAATTTTGGTTTAATTTCAAATAAATTGTTTTGTTTTTTAATTCATGTCAATTTATCAACACGTTTATTTAATAAACACCGACCCATTGCTCCACTAAATTCACATTTTATAATATATTCCGTCATAAGTAAAATATTATTTGTTTTTATACTGTAAGTTACAGATATGCTACGATTTGACTGGTTTACGGAAACGGAGATTCGAAATGTAATTGCTTTTCTGGTTAATCATGGATAAATAAAGACTTCTGTCACAGCATGCCAGAGCCCAAAGATCACCTACTGGATCCAGTGGTGCTGGTCTCCCAGGGCTTCAGCAGGCGCGCTGCAGGCAGGTACCAGGCAATGCATGCTGCAGTAATGTACTTGCAATCAGCAGTCCCCCGCCTGCTGGCTTTTCCCCTCTCTGCCTGCAGTCAGTTGCAGCTTCCACAGGGGTGTGTGCCGCTGTCTGAAATGTAAAGGTGAATGCGCGTTGAACGTGACATGTATTAGGCTCCAAACTTGTGTTTGTTCACAATGAACTTCAAGTGTGTATTCTGTGTTACAATCTGGTTTGTTTGATTATTCTCCTTGTCCGCTCCTCTTGTACTGTACCTAGTGATTTGCAGGTTCTGACCCACGGCTATCCTGTCTCAACCTGGTACCCGCATTGTCCGTCTGACCCATTGCTGTAAACTTTATTGCAATTTGTCCCATGGCAATCTGTGAATGACTGCTCTTAGGTCCTTCATAACACAAGAATGGACATTGGAACCAAGTCAGAGAGCCACGACCTGTGTATTCGGCGCAGAAAAGCGCAAACTTCCTTGCAGGGGTCCTGGTGAAGCCATCCATATATTAGACTCTGCAACTCTATTCTGGGTATTCGTCAACTCCAGTCAAACAGCTAGCACCCTCATTATCCATCCGAGAGCTGTGATCACTTGGATCCTTAGAGGTGGCATTTCTTGGTGGTAATTAGTAAGTTTGAGATATTTATTGTGGGCTTTATGCATTTTAGAAAAATCAGATGATTTTGTTTTGTCTAACCTCTACACACCCACGTTACAGATTCCCAGGTGGATGTTGTTGCGACAGAGCAGGATATACTTAGCACAGCACGGATTTACTATTATACACTGTTTCTCATTAGTGGAGACTTATTTTCAGATAATTCTACTGGTCCTGCAAGATAGGGTTATCCTCATTATTTAGTATAGTGATCTGTATACAGGTACAGTATATATATATATATATATATATATATATACATATATACACACACACACACACAGAGTTGTTGTACTGATCCATTTTAAAATACAAATGTAATGAACATAAAACCATCTGCACAGTGAGAATTTGTCCCTAGGGAAGACGATCAATGAGGTAACATCTGAGAGACAGCCAGCGGAGTTTGCTTTTCTATGCAAATTTGTGACCATATTTAGTTATGATGTGGTATCTGGTTAAGTGGCATTTTTATTACAAGATATTTTTTCATTTTGGATGAAGTTACGTTTTTAGAACAAAACATACATGATTCATGGATTAATAGTAGAGATAATTAGGGCAGAAACAAAAAAAAAACTTTTATGTAAATTGTTATTATCAGTAACAAACAGAATATTAAACAAAGCTGGCTAGCGTTTCAAAGCAGTGAACAGTCTACTGAATGTTGATGATAGATTCCATTCAAGCGGGGTTCTGATTCGGGACTGGCTTTCTTTACAATAAAAAGAACCGGTTTCATATTCCACTCTCATCATATTATAAAGTCTCCTGGCACAGTGAGTTAATTAAATTGTGCAAACAATAGAGAAGACCAACGTGGGGATGAAAAACAAGGTTAATTTCCAAATCTACAAACATGCATGAGGTTTACAAGAAAGTTTTTTGTACAGCTAACAACATAGATTATAAAAGTTTTACTTATTGTATGGCTTGTCTTTGAAGCCTATTTTTCCCCCTCCTTGGACCCAGTGATGCATGGCAACATATTGATGATCACTATATTACCTATGTGCCATGTTACCTTTTTCCAAGCAGTAACTTTTCTACCAATGACAGCTAGCACACATAGTGGATCCGGTCTTATATACCAGCAGATGTGATGCCGGCTGTCAGAATAGCAACAGCAGCATCCCGTCTACCAGCATCAAGACCGCGAGCCCCTTCTTGGGCTCACTTCGATCTCCACAGGTTCTGTTACCACTGGGTTGGTGGCATGGACGTGAGAATTTCGGACAGGTGTCGGGATTCTGGCCACCAGTATAATGTCGGTTGACGGGATTCCGGCATCGATATCCTGTACACCGGGATCCTGACAGCTGGCATTTTAACTGCATCCACACATACAGATGTGTCCTCTTACATTTTTGCTCTGTGCGCTATAAGTCGCGTTACACATAATGCATGATTGCCGTGTGACTCAGTAGCGCTTTTTTTGCGATTTCTTTTTAGAAAATGCTTCTTAGATGCAATGCAATATTGTGTGTGTGACTGCGACGGTATTTGCATACAAAATGCTATGCTTCAGTATTTTCCTGGAAAACACTGTAACGTGACATTTCGGATGCAGTCAGCTGCAATTACACACAGAATATAGGTATGCTGCATATCATTTCATCTGTGCGTCCTATTGCATTACATTTCGCAGAAAAAAATCACAGAAAAAGACGCTCGGCACTATTGAGTCCTGGAAAGTCATGGCGTGACATGAAGGGCTGTTTAGCATGACTGCAGCAAGGATGTAAGAGGATACATCTGTACCATATATGATACATACAGTTATGTATCTTAGAAAGCCCCATACTTATATCTTTAGGTATGCCCAAATATTTTAGTTGAATCCTACATTTAATACAGCACTAGTGTGTAACTTCACATCCTGAAAGACCAGTCTTGAAAATAAAATGACTGATTACAAATAAAATGACAGCTACTAAACAGACAGAGTATATTAATTGGGACTTTGCTTTTGATAATCATTTGCATACTCACAGTTGCATTTCTTCTGTACAAATCGAATCTTGCATGCCGTTCGGTATGTGGACAAACGTATACGATCCAAATCTTGAGCACCTAGCAAGGAAATCCACAATAATAATATATACAATATATACAAAAACAACAAAGGAGTAGCTGTATGGTGATACAATAAATGGCTACAAGCCCAGATATTTACACTCCCCAACATAAAACACTGCACATGAACCATTTAAAGTGAGATCTGCAGAGCCAAAAGTCATTATTTTCCAAAGACATCTTCAAAGCACTAAGGGGTATATTCAATTAAAGTCGAAAGCTGCTGTCTGTCGAAAAGACGGCAGTTTTCGATCTTTTAAGGTCTAATCATGATTCGACCTATTCAATATATCCCAAAGGTTTTCGACAAGTCATTGAATTCAACTTGTCGAAAAGCACGTGGATCGGCGGAATAGCTGCCGATCCACATGCTTGTGTCGAAAATGGGGCCAAAACCTGTCGGTTTATCGACCATCTCAGTCCGACATAAAAAAAGTGTCGGACTGAGATGAGTAATTAGAGCAGGGGGGGGGGGGGGGCATATAGAGGAGATCAGCGATACAGTAGCGCTGCAGCAGGATGTCACAGCAGCTTCCACCCGGCTCCAGCAAGTAAGGTGGTCACGCTTGCTGGAGCCGGGTGGACACTGCCGTGAGGTCGGGCGGCTGTGTGACATCCTCCTGCAGCGCTAAAGTATCGCTGATCTCCTCCGTCTGCCGGCCGCTGTCCCCGCTGGACTCCCCGCGCCCCCTCCCCCTCTGGGTCCCTCATCTCAATTCTATTTGAAAAAGTCGAATTGAGATGAGATTTGAATAGGGGTTGTCTGATCCATTCCGACAAATGCATGTCAGAATGAATCCGATGCCAATTGAATATACCCCTAAGTTTGCACAGCACCACAGTACAGTTAGTTTAGACCCAAAATTGCTGCAGTAGGTCCAAGCAACATCTCATGGAAATCAACCAGGACAGCCCAAAATAAACAAGGAACACGAACTGTGTGTGGTTGTTAGTTATCTGCTTGAAAAGGATCTTTTTTTGAATTCTTAAAAAAACAACAAAAAAAACATTTTTAACAACACTTTCATGATAAAATGTCTTGAACAAAAGCACTGGCATGCACACATAGAGGGTCCAGTGTATGCAGGCACACTGTGTCAGTGAGGGAGTCACTTGATGCCTCATAAGATGTAGTACTGCAACAGCAGCAGCACCCTCCTCTTCATTGTGTGCCCTAATGACCTACAGCCACAGAGAAGCTGGGATGGAGGAGTGCAGTGATACATGTTCTATTACAGAAATACACCATCATGCTCTAGTCTAGCATCATCATAGTCTAGCTGCTGTAATATTTTTCACAGTGGGATTATTGTTATTATATTAAGGGGCATATGTACCATGGGCGTAACTAGGGCAGTGCAGAGTATGCTTTGCCCACATTGCATTTGCCCTGTGGGTGCACCTGGCCACTTCCCCCTACGATCCCCTTAAGTATGCACCGCCACTATTGTGTACCTGTGAAGCACAGAATGGGAGAAACAAGTAGACAGACCCCCTTTTAACACGTCAGAGCAGAGGCAGCGCCATATCAGGATCTCTCTCCTGGTATCCAGAAAGTGGAGAGCTGCATCTCCATACACTCCTGTCATTCATCGGACCCATGAGGCTAGGGAAAAGGCTGAGTGGCAAGAGCTCTGGTAAGACAGCCTAAACCTGCTACACTAACAGGAAACAGCCATGCAGCTGACACTGCACAAGGAGCAGCACAGAAGCGTTACACTCGGCTCTAAACAGCATACCTGCAGTCACCCTCCTCCATTTATGAAGAGGAAGTGTTAACCCTGCAATGATCACAGAACATGGGCTGATTATTGGGGGGAGGGGTGGGGCAACAGTTCTCTTTCTGGCACAGGACACCAAAATGTCTAGTTACGGCACTGATGAGAGGGGACTGATGACACAAAATTAATGCTTTACACAACACTGGGTGGTGCCAGACATGCTAGATTTCCCTGGGTGCACACCCTAATGAAATGTACTACAAACCCCAATGAACAATGGGAAAATTATTGCTAGCCAACACTTTTGGAAATTAACTGAGTTTACCTAAATAAAAAATGGATTTCATTTTACTGGGACTGTTGGTAAGCACTTCTAAACAAGTACAGTACAGAAGAAGGGCCTATTTGGATACTTACTTACAAAACATCTTGTCCTTATAGCTTTCAAACCCTGTGTTACACTGACAGCATATTTATATTTTCAGGAGCATAACAGAAAATGTCTAATTCATTACCAAGATGATTGTTAGAGGAAGATGAAAAACTCTTAGACAACACCACATAATTACTGAACAATGGTATTTTAATGTACAAAAGTGCAAGCATGAACTGGATTTGTGTAATTTGGAAGGTTAAGAAAAAGAAAAAAACAAGATTTATGGTAAGAACTTACCGTTGTTAAATCTTTCTGCGAGGTACACTGTGCTCCACAGGGTCTGGGACTCCAGGTCGACAACAAAAAAGTCGACACACCTTAGGTCGCCGCCAATTGGTCGACACACCTTAGGTCGACATGGACAAAAGGTCGACAGGAACAAGGTCGACATGGAAAACCGTCGACATGAGTTTTTTATGTTTTTTTGGTGTCGTTTTTTTTTTTGTAGAGTGACCGGGAACCCCAATTAGTGCACCGCTTCGCTCGCCATGCTTCGGGCATGGTGCGTTCGCTCCGCTCCGCACAGATTACCGTTCCAATTGTAGTCCACGTGGATCGTTAAGTATGAAAAGGTTCCAAAATAGAAAAAAAATTGTGAAAAACTCATGTCGACCTTTTTCCATGTCGACCTTGTTCCTGACGACCTTTTGTCCATGTCGACCTTTTGTACATGTCGACCTAAGGTGTGTCGACCTAAGGTGTGTCGACCTTTTTGTTGTCGACCTGGAGTCCGGATACCGCTCCACAAGGATTAACATCGGGGTGTAGAGTAGGATCTTGATCCGAGGCACCAACAGGCTCAAAGCTTTTGACTTCCCAAGATGCACAGCGCCGCCTCCTCTATAACCCCGCCCTTACGCACAGGAGCTCAGTTTCGTTAACCAGCCCAATGCAGTAGTAGGTACCAGAGACGACAATCGCTCGTAGCCAATTACACCACACACTCACCTCAGGAGAGGGTGTCAGCGGCTATATCAATACCAACCTAAAGAAGCTAAGTGCGTCAGGGTGGGCGCCTTGTGGAGCCCAGTGTACCTCGGAGAAAGAGATTTAGCAACGGTAAGTTCTTACCATAAATCTCGTTTTCTGCTGCGGGGTACACTGGGCTCCACAAGGATTAACATCGGGGATGTCCTAAAGCAGTTCCTTATGTGAGGGGACGCACTGTAGCTGGCACAAGAACCCGGCATCCAAAGGAAGTATCCTGGGAAGCGGCGGTATCGAAGGCACAGAACCTTATAAACGTGTTCCCTGAAGACCACGTAGCCGTCTTGCACAATTGTTCAAGGGTCGCACCACGGTGGGCCGCCCAAGAAGGTCCAACCGGCCGAGTAGAATGGGCTTTGATGGTAGCAGGAGCCGGACGACCAGCCTGTACATAAGCATGTGCAATCACCATTCTCCTACATCTGGCCAGAGTCTGCTTGGAAGCATGCCAGCCACGTTTGTGAAAACCAAACAGTACAAAAAGAGAATCAGATTTCCTAATGGAGGTTGTTCTCTTCACATAGATACGGAGAGCCCGTACCACATCCAAAGACCGCTCTTTGGAAGACAACTCAGGAGAATTAAAGGCCGGAACCACAATTTCCTGGTTAAGGTGGAAGGAAGACACCAGCTTAGGTAAATAACCTGGCCACGTTCTAAGAACCGCCCGGTCATGGTGAAAAATCAAATAGGGAGACTTACAGGATAAGGCACCCAAGTCTGAGACCCTTCTAGCTGAAGCAATCGCCAGCAAGAACAGGACCTTAAGGGAAAGGCACTTAAGGTCAGCAGAGGCAAGATGCTCAAACGGAGACTCTTGCAAGGCCTCCAAAACCACAGACAAGTCCCAAGGGGCCACAGGTGGCACATAAGGAGACTAAATCCGCAACACACCCTGAGTGAATGTATGGACATCAGGTAGGGTAGCAATTTTTCTCTGAAACCAAACCAACAAGGCAGAGATGTGACCCTTGAGGGAGGCCAGACGCAGGCCTAAGTCCAGGCCCTGTTGTAGAAAGGCCAACAGTTTGGCCGTACTAAACTTGAAAATGTCATGATTTTGAGACGCAAAGTAAAGTAAGCATTCCAGACCCTATGGTAGATCAGAGCAGAAGCCGGCTTACGGGCATTCAACATAGTTTGAACGACCGCCTCAGAAAAACCCTTGGCCCTCAGGGAGGAAGCTTTAAGAGCCATGCCGTAAAAGTCAGACGGGCCAAGTAGGGAGGCCAATCCCGGGATCGGGATCGGCGGGAAACCGGGATTTGGGCCCAAAAATGCCGGGATTTGAATCCCGGGATTGGAGCATCCAATCCCGGGATTCACGGGATTACATTACGCATGCGCGGGAGGGTGTGTGTAAGTAATACTAAGTACCATTAGGCGGGCGGCAGCCATAGATAAACACTGAACGCGGCGGTACTTCAAATGTAGCGCCGGCCGCCAGCCAATCAGAGCTGGCGGATTGGCAGCCAATCAGGGAAGCTGCCGTAGCAGCGGCAGCCAATCAGGAGCGACTGCTGCGGCCGCTTCCCTGATTGGCTGCCGGTCCGCCAGCTCTGGTTGGCTGGCGGCCGGCGCTTCATTTGAAATGCCGCTGCGCTCAGCGTTTATCTATGGCTGCGCCCGCTTAATAGTATGTGGTATTACTTTCACCCACATTCTCTCCGTGCAGTGCTAACAGACTCCCTCCCGTGCCGCTACATGCACCAACCCTCCCTGCTACCTGTATGTATGGACGGCAGCACAGCACCACTTCTTGTGTTCTCTATGCTGAGTGTAAATCTTGGTATATGTCCTGATTCTGTATGTATGGACGGCAGCACAGCATTGTTCTTGTGTCCCAGTATTCTGAGTATAAATGTCAGTATGTTATTCTATATGTATGGACGGCAGCACCGCTACCTACATCCTCCCGCCCAGCTACCTACACCACTACCTACACCCTCCCTCCCTCCCTTCCGCGCCGCTACCTAAACCCTCCCGCACTGCTACCTACCCTCCAGCGCTGCTCCCTACACCCTTTTTCACTGATCCCTACTGCAATCCCGGGAAACCCGGGATTGAGCGTTTTTCAATCCCGAATCCCGGGATTGAAAAAACGGCCCGGGATTGGTCTCCCTAGGGCCAAGTCCTGGTAAACACAAGGGCCCTGAATGAGGAGGTCTGGTCGTTGTGGAAGTAGAAGGGGACGATCCCACAAGAGACCCAGTAGATCGGAGAACCAGTGCCGTCTGGGCAACGCTGGAGCAACCAGAAGCAAGTTTCCTCCTTCTTGCTTGAACGTCCGTATTACTCTGGGCAGGAGTGACACCGGAGGGAACACATACGGTAGCTGAAAGTTCCATGTAATTGCCAGAGCATCCATGAACGCAGCTTGAAGATCCCTTGTCCTTGCTCCGAAGACCGGAACCTTGTGATTGTGTCGAGACGCCATCAGATCCACATCTGGAAGACACCACGTGTCCACGAGAAGTTGAAACACCTTCGGATGGAGGCTACACTCTCCGGCGTGTACGTCCTGACGACTGAGATAGTCCGCTTCCCAGTTCAGGACGCCCGGAATGAACACTGCGGATATGGCCAGCAGATGGCGCTCCGCCCACTGAAGAATCCGTGATACTTCCCTCATTGCCATGCGGCTTCGAGTACCACCTTGATGATTTATGTACGCCACCTTGGTGGTGTTGTCCGACTGTACATGAACAGGTCTGTTCTGTATGAGATGCTGGGCCATTGTCAACGCATTGAACACAGCCCACAGTTCCAGAATATTGATAGGGAGCAGAGACTCCTCCTTGGTCCACCGACCCTGAAGAGAGTGTTGTTCCAACACTGCGCCCCAACCTCTCAGACTGGCATCCGTTGTCAGTAGGACCCAGACAGATATCGAGAAGGATAAATTGTTGGTCCTGAAGCCACCAGCTCAGTGACAGGCGGACCTCCGGAGACAAGGAGATCATGCGAGATCTGATCCAGTGAGGCAGGCTGCCCCACTTGGTCAGAATTAACTTCTGTAGAGGGCGAGAGTGGAACTGAGCATACTCCACCATGTTGAAAGCCGACACCATGAGACCCAGCACTTGCATTGCCGAATGTATCGACACTTGCGGACGAGATAGGAAGCATCAAATCCTGTCTCCTGAGACAGGAACAACCGTTGGTTGTGAGTGTCCAATAACGCTCCCAGATGTAACATGCTCCGAGCAGGAACCAGGGAGGATTCTTCCAATTGATCAGTCACCCGTGGGCTTTCATGCGCTGGACCGTCAGATCGAGATGACACAGGAGAAGTTCTGGGGAATTTGCCAGGATCAACAAATCGTCCAAGTACGGTAGGATCCTGACCCCTCGACAGCGGAGTGTAGCCGTCATGACCGCCATAACTTTTGTAAAAACTCGGGGAGCCGAGTAAAGGGTAAGGCCCGAAATTGGTAATGAAGGTTGCCCATCGCATACCTCAGGTACTGCTGATGAGATACCGCAATAGGAATATGTAGGTAGGCATCCTGTATGTCCAGGGAGACCATATAGCCCCAGGCTCCATGGCCAGAACAATAGAGCGCAGCGTTTCCATACGAAACTTGGAGACCCGCACATGCTTGTTCAAGGACTGCAGATTGAGAATGGACCACGAGGACCCGTTCAGTTACGGGACTAGAAACAGCGGTGAATAGTACCCCTTGCCTTTCTGAGCCAGAGGCACCTGTACTACCACTCCTGTGGTCAGGAGGGAATGTACCACCGAATGCAACGTGTTTGCTTTTGCCAGATCCAGAGGTACATCTGTCAGGCAAAATCACTGCGGGGGACGATTCTTGAAGGGTATGGCGTAACCTCGAGCGCCGACTTACCTCACCCAAGTATCTGAAGTGGTCTTCAACCATTCCTGGGCAAAACCTAGAAGTCGGCCCCCCACCCCACCCTGGGATCCCCCAGAGGGAGGTCCACCCCGTCATGTGGCAGGCTTGTCAGTTTTGGAAGCAGGCAGACGGGCAGCCCAGGCACGCTTCGGTCTGGGCTTGGCAGGTTTGGAAGCACGAGCTTGCTTTGGGTACGCCTGACCTTTTGCTTTTCCTGGAGGATGAAAGGGCCGAGGGAAAGTACTTTTAGCCTTCTGTGCTGAAGGAGCCGTACTAAGTAGGCAAGCTGTTTTAGCAGTAGCCAGATCAGCCACAATCTTAATGAGGTCTTCTCCACAGAGAATGTCTCTCTTCAAAGGAAGCACCTCTAGGGTTTTCTTGGAATCCATATCCACCGACCAGGATCTCAACCAAAGGATACGTCTAGCCAAGATGGACGTTGTAGCAGCCTTGGCTGCGAACCCCCCTGGCATCGGAGGCCACCTCCTTAAGGTACACAGAAGCCGTGGCAATATACAAGAGACATTGTCGAGCATGCTCAGATGCATTGGAAGGCAGTTCCGCCTCAAGCTCCTGAGCCCACGCCTCAACAGCTTCAGCAGCCCAAGTTGCTGCAATTGTTGGCCTATGCACAGCCCTAGTTAGGGAATAAATTGCTTTTAAACAGCCCTCCACATGTCTATCCATCCGTTCCTTCAGAGAGGTGACGGTAGTTACTGGCAGAGCAGAGGAAACAACCATACGCGCCACATGAGAATCTACAGGCGGAGGGGTTTCTCAATTCTTACATATCTCCGCAGATAGAGGATAGCGAACCAATAGTCTCTTATTCGGTGTGAATTTTGTCCCCGGATTTTCCCAGGATTCCTGACGTATGTCAACCAGGTGTTCAGAATAAGGTAAAACTTGTTTAACCACCTTCTTACGTTTAAACCTATCCGGTTCTTAGAGACAGTCTCAGGCTCAGGATCATCAGACACCTGAAGAATGAGCCTGACTGCCTCAATCAAATCCGGGACATCCACCAATGACTTCCCTTCCCCATCAGAAACATCTTTGTCAGTGTCTGTGGGATCAGTATATGCGCCGTCCTCGCCAGAGGACATGTCTGGAATAGCAGTGGATTGGGAGGAGGTAATGGCCCGTTTAGAAGACAACTTAGTCTTAGGTGGGCGAGAGTGACACTTAGATTTAGTCATAGACCGGTTCAAATGCTGTAACTGAGTGGAAAGTTGATCTGCCCATGGCGGATTAATAGCAGGGACCATAAACTCCTACAGTGGCACAGGTGGTCCCACAGGGGGCGTCAATTTAGTTACAAGCGTGTTTAACAACGTGGAAAATGTAGCCCAAGGTGGTCCTGTGATGCCCCAGGTGCTACCGACCAACTGGGTGGTAAGGAACCCCCTGAACCTGAACTCTCAGCTGCCATATTATCCTCTGTCACGTCCGCGACTTCACTACCACGCAGTGTCGGAGAAGCCCCAGCGTCGTTGCCACGTGTAGCAGACATAACAATGTGCACAATATTGGGCAACCTGGTACACAGTATAGCAGCAAAATACCTAGCAGGAACACCCGGTGAAGTGTGACTATGACAGCACAAATCGGGAGATCAAGAGATATATAGGGTGACTATAAATCACAAGTAAAAATACACAACAGGTATATCTTGTGATACAATCCTATATTATATAGAAGAAAACCTGATACACTTAGCCCCCTCAGGTATAGCAATATAGGAGTAGCACGCTGAGTGAAATACCCTGTAATAAGGCAACCACACAGCAGCTAAATGCACACACACATATAGTCACAAGCTTACCATGCAGAAATGTACCATAAACTGCACTGGACTAGCAATACAAAGTAATACTCAGTATGGCTATATGTGTTAACAAAAAATATAACAATGCACAGTAACTACTGGATGTATATCACAGGGTGTTTGTACCACACAACCCTGAATGTATGCACTCTTTCTTAACTAACACTGTCCCAGTGACAGGTAGAATACTTAAGTGTCCTGTAGAAAACACAGCACTGGCAGTCAGGCGGTTCTACAGAGGAGGATTTGCCCCAGGAACAGCACAGCTCTATCAGTGATGGCCGCTGGTCAGGAGTGAGGGAGAGATATGCAGCCCCAGGGCGGGAACATTCATAGAAATGGCACCCTGGGACTGGGGGGAGCGGCCACAGGTTCGACCTGCTCCCCCTGCTGGCATCCCCACCGAGTCCTGCGGGCAGTGTAAAACGGAGGATATATAATAAAATACCCCCTGACCTGTGCCCATGAGATGACCCTGGTGGCTAGTGGAGCGGCTGCCCAGTAATCAGTGTCCACGCCTGCGGCCGTGCTGGATCGCGGTAAAGAGCGGGCACAGAAGCCCCTTACCTCCCCCTTATCAGCGGCCCCATGATCCGGGAGAACGGCTGCGTGTGAGTGACTCACGCTGTGGAAGAAACCGGCGCCTCCGCTGCAGTGACCCGGCAACCAGGGCGCGGGAGTATACAGCGCCGCTGGGGGTGAGGGAGACAAACACAGACAAGTCAGAAAGACTGTGCCTGCATCAGCCCTTGAAGTCTTGTAGAAAAAAAATCTTCTTTTCTTCTGTCATTTAAGCTATCAATAGACTGCCTGAGGCTGCCCTCCTGTTAAGTGCCTGCTTACTGCATGGCACCAACTTACAAACTGAGCTCCTGTGCATGAGGGCGGGGTTATAGAGGAGGCAGCGCTGTGCACCTTGGGAACAGTCAAAAGCTTTGAGCCTGTTGGTGCCTCGGATCAAGATCCTACTCTACACCCCGATGTTAATCCTTGTGGAGCCCAGTGTACCCCGCAGCAGAAACCCAGATTATTTCTTACAATTTCTTGTAGATAATTTTATAAGGGAGGTTTCCATGTAAACGCATTTCTGGGACCATGTCATTCTTTGACAGGTAAGAGACTTGCAGCTATCTATACATAAAAGAACCCAGTCGATTGACCTGACTGCTGGATGGGCGGTGGTGAGCGACCAAGTTGCATGGATTCAGTCACTTAACAATCAAACTTGACCACCCATTATTGTCAGAAATATTCTCATATTATCATGGGTTCCCAAAACGTGCAATGCTAGCGTTGTTAGGGAATAACTGAAATCTATAGGTCATGGCCATGCTTGTGAATCCATTCTGCAGGACTGCAGTCTGTGTGTGCATAATTTGCACCCCACCCATGTGTGTTGTCAGGTAGACTTATAGGCCCTACACACTGGGCAATTTGTGCGATTTGGACGATGATCGATATGAACGTTGAACGATATCGTCCATATTGGCTTGCTATGTTTATCAATGAAAAACCAACAATGAACGACGTGTCGTTCATCGTCGGTACCTCCACACTAAACGATATGAACAATATATTGTTCATTTCTGAACGATATTATTCATGTTGCACTTAAAAATGGCTCAGTGTGTAGGGCCTATTAGCCATGCTGTAGATCAGGCTTTATCAAGCTAACTGTTGTCTTCAGGTGACAGAGGGGTTCCTGTTAGGGAATCCCCTACAAGCTGTACAAATAGATGAGTGTTTAAAGAAATAAAATACAATGTCATTTATTTCACAACTGTGCAAGAGGGTACGAATGGAGCCTCCCCCAGAGGGACCCCACGCCAGCCTATCATGCAGTAGGTGACAGCTCGCTCCAGAGTCCAAAATAAGCAGCTCCCACAGCAGGAGAGCACCACAAATAGACCCAAGAGAAAATAAAGGCATGGATTACACTCTCCTTCCTACTGGCAGGTACCTTCGCAATTGCAGGAGGACTATCAACTAAAATACATCGTCAAATGTTAGCTCTATTTATTACATGTTTTCTAAATTTTAAGGTGGGGTTAATGTTTTGTTAGAGGGCAGTCCTGTTTCCTCCCACATTCAAACATCATACTGGTAAGGTTACTGGTTTCTGACAACAAAAATGAACAGTAGTATATCCAGTATGTGTTCATGTGGTAGGGCATGAGGCCGTTAGCTCCACTGGGGCCGGCCTGATGTGACTGACCAAATATTCTCTGTAATGCACTGCAAATATGTATTCACTATTTAAATGTTAATACATAGAGTGCATGTTTTAATACATCTTTGTTTAACCTGTCTGCGAGTACCGTCTAATTACCAGCAGATGTCTCTCTTGCAACAGCTGTCTATGGGCAGCCTCCAGATGGTGCGGTTATATTGTAGCAGTCTAAGCAAGGCACTAATTTCAGGTTCTCAACACCTTGAGAGCTATCAGTTGCCAACACTTGGACTATGACTTAAACATTGTTTTGTCGAGTTCATGTGATATGATATAAGAGTCAAGACTAATCTCAGTAGCCACACTACTTTATGTTCTTTCATCTCTGGGAGTGTAAATATTACAAACAGGACTGCAAAATTGTCACAATAATAAATGCTATAGCACTTACGCATTTCTGCAAACAACTGCCTTCTGTCGGCCATGGTATCCCCCCTTTTTACACAGTCTTCAATCATTCTGTAAGAAAATACATCACCATGAGGCAGGGAACAGAGCAGATATTTACTGCATGGTATTAAACTCAAATTTCAATTCATTTTTTTAGAGTGAGACGTGAAACATTTACATAACAAAGGGCTCAACAGAGCAGATTTCTAAACGTATTAGGTTATTAAAATTATTTGGCAACTTAATATATGTCAAAATACCAGCATGCATATTTTATATATATGTGACTAAGCCATGCAGTTAATTATCATTAATTAAGAAATCATTTAAATACTTCTCATTATTAGCATCATAAAAGGTGAGAATCACTGTTACAACCCATCCACAATTACACAATGACGATGATAACACATATACTTGCATTGTATTGTGAGAAATACAAGTTAAACATTAAAAGTATTTGTATTGTTAATATAGGCTCTATGTATTTATTCTGTTATTTATACAGGATGTGTGCACATATTACACAGCGCTTTACAGAGAATATTCAGTCACTCACATGAGTCCGTGCCCCAGAGGAGTTTACAATCTACACGGTCGAGTCACATTATTATGACCACCAGCCAATAGCCAGAGAAACCGCCGTGTGTAGCACGGACAGCAGCTAAACGGGCTTAACTGTAATTTTAGACACACGTCTGGTAGCCCCAGGTTCATTTTGATGGGGAGCTGCTCCACTGTAGCGTGTCAGTCGGCACTCACACACCTTCGTAGCCAACATTCACCTCTCACATTAATGGCACGCGGTGCTCCAGAGTTTCCACGTCGGTTTCTCGCAATGGTGCCATTTGTCCACTTACGATACACCTTCACCACAGCAGCACACACACAGGTCACAAACTCCGCTGTTTCAGAAATACTGCCACACTCGGCCTGAAAGCCAATAATCATCCCTTTTTACAACTGAAATAAAATTGCCCCTTACATCCATAACAGCAACGAGTGATATATATGTGTGCAGACAGCCTATCAAACACCTTCTATAACCACCAAGCCAGCGCACGACACATGACGTACTTCATGAGCTACGCACTGTCGACACCAAATGTAGGAAGTGATCATAATAATGTGTCTCGACCGTGTAAATTCCCCTATCACATGGACAAGCACACACAAGAGGGTCACTGTATGTCAGAAACCAAATTACCACTTTAAATATGTTCAAAAACTGTGGTAATAACTATACTAATTAAACATTCAATTTAAAACAATTTGTTAAAAATGGAGATGGAAAGGAACTTCAGAGAAGAAGAAACAGCAAATACAAGCTAAGTGTTTTACATTTCATGTACATTTACTATGTTTATTACCTGTATTTGTTTAGCAGAAAACAAGTATACAGTAAGCCAACATTGGTTGCACCATGGAAACTCTACGTCTGACTGCTCTCCTATGCCTGCTGCTGGCCATCTATAAACAGCCACTTACATTGATATTCTGAGCCACTCCCATAACACGCCCAATGAACAGATCACTTTTTCATGCATATAAATAAAATGTAATAATAATAATAATAATAATAATAATAATTTCTGACTAGGGCTGTAGAGATATTGCGGGGGGACAACAGTAAAGTCTGAAAGCGTGGCCTAATCACTGGGTTGTGGCCATGACCTCTTTAAAAAATATTCAGGAGGAAAACTACTACTGTATTTGTGCGCCGCGGCGAGAGACTGCAGCTGGCTGACAGGTCTGAAGGTGGAGTGACGGGAAGCGTGGACCTGGTGCACCACTGGGCCTATCGAACAGGTCCATGTAATCAGTAACCGCTTTACCCCTATTGGTGCCACTGTTTGTGGTCACCTCCCAGTTATCGCTCAGGAACGCCCAGCACTTTTCTGTAACATTTCTGATATGGCCTGCCAGATGGCAACAGCATGCGGGGCAGATGTAACATGTGCAGAGAGATTTAGATTTGGGTGGGTTATAATGTTTCTGTGCAGGGTAAATACTGGCTGATCTTGCAAGTAGCCCACAAATGTTTACACTGCAATTTAGATTTCAGTTTGAACACACCCCACACAAATCTAAATCTCCCTGCACAGGTGACATCTGCCCACACCTGCAGTGCAGCATGGTTTTGCTCAGTTTTGTGCTTTTTTTGCTTTGCTAACTAACCTGAATCAGGCCCACAGTTAACTACTAGATGCGGTAATGGGAAGAACTGTAAAGCATGCCCAACAGCTCCGTTCAGTCCGTTATACTTCATGTTGCGGACACAGCAATAATAAATCTGTATTATAAACTACTGCTATTGTGGTTGCGTTTTGCTCTGTTAGCTCAGAAAGGAGTGGTTTCCAGCAACTGGAAATTCCTGATTTTGTTTAGGCTTGCCTAGAACCCATCCACTGCTTCTATCTAGATGCAATGTTCCACCAACATATCAGCAGGTATGCAGAATATCTCCTTACAGAGTTCTCCAGAAAGAGCTGGCCACCCTCCTGCATTCTGTCAACCTTAATGGGCATGGACGTGATTTGCAGGGGCGAAATTAGGGGTCATAATCGGTCCCGTCCCCCCTCCATCATGTTACTTCCGCGTTCATGCTGGGGCCTTCCAACTGCCAAATCAGCACCAACCTCACTCCCCCCCCCCCCCCCACCCTACCACTGTTTACTAACCATTTCCTTCCCTCACCAGATAAAAAAATAAGTCATAATGACAATCAATCTATCTATCTATCTATCAGGGCTCTCATGCAAGTGAGCTTGCTGTGCCACACAATCCCCAGGGAGTGTCACCCCTAGGCATGTGCCTGACATGCCTAGTGGGAAATCCACCACTGGTGATTTGTTGTAAATCACATTATTGTGACCAATCCTTTCCATGCGATCCCATGGTAACATAAGTGACTGGACAGGATGAGGATGCGGACACATTCTAGATGGTATTTCTTGCACTTATCTGAAGTCTTTAGTTACCTGCTTTCCACTTTATTATATAAATTTTTCTCATTTATCCCCCTTTAATAAAAATAAATAAATCAATTGACTCCAGAGTTAACATCCTGATGTAGTCTGGCAAAGATATTGTATTTCCACTTCATAGACCTTTTGGTGCTTTTAATGTTTTTTTTTATATATATATTTGTATAACGTGGCAAATTCTAAACAATTGCGCATATAGGGGCAGATGTATTAAGCATGGAAAAGTGATAAAGAAGTGATAAGTGGAAAGTGATACTGTTACAGCCAATCATAACTGGTCTGAAAAATGACAGTTAGGAGCTAATTAGCTGTTGCGTTATCACCTCTTTATCACTTCTCCAGGCTTAATACATCTGCCCCATAAATTGGTTTATGTCTCACATTCACACACCAACAGAGAAAACTGAAACACACTGGATTAAAAAAACATTAGGGCCATCAGGTTTTTCTAAATGAATAACGGCGATTTAACATCTGGAAGAAGTTGAGTACCCTTCTTGCTACATATCCTGGACACAATATTATGTGGCTACACACCATGTGGGCAATTACAGAATACTCTGAGTGATGGAATTGGAGTACGCACGGTAACAAGTATATTTGCCGACATACAACCGCCACAGAGTAATGGCGATACATTTTCCAACAGTGATTATCTTCCAACAAAGGGGAGTATATACCTACAGTAGATGCTACATTGCTCACCTTGACAGAAGATAGTGTACACTATATTTTTGTCATATTTATCTCTTCAGGGGTAGCAACAATCGATTTGAGGACGCATACCCCTTCAGAGGGAGAGCATACAAATTATAAAAGTACCAAAACAGGGGTGGTTTATGAGAGTAGAGGGCCCATGTGCAAGATCTGATCGGGCCCCTCCTGTCTGAGAGTGCAGGAGACTCAAGCTTTGTGCTAAAGGCTACTGTGCATGCACAGGTCTCCAGAAACATGGCGCCTTTTTCCTGGGGACATCTCTACTGCACTTTTGCAAATCACCAGGAAAATGGCAGACACACCATTTTCACTGTGATTTCTGTCTGCAGTGCCAGCTGCTGCAGGTCTAGGGTGGGGTCATACATGCGCAGAGGCCCATGTGCACCACACACCTTGCACCAATTATAGATATGCCAATGTGACAACACCGCCCATACTTAGTTACATAAGCGGCATAAATCTGATCTACATGATGGAGGAGTTTCAGGTCGGGTCACCATAACTCAACCTCTCTTGCAGAATCTCCCGGAGGGTATGACTTTAGGTGGCTGTTCAATACAGCTGGGCCAATGTGTACATATTGTATTCTTTGAAGTAGTACTAGCGTACCATGAATTGCTTCTGAAAATAACATTTTAAACCTACCGGTAAATCTATTTCTCCTAGTCCGTAGAGGATGCTGGGGACTCCGTAAGGACCATGGGGGTATAGACGGGCTCCACAGGAGATAGGGCACCTAAAAAGAATTTTGACTATGGGTGTGCACTGGCTCCTCCCTCTATGCCCCTCCTCCAGACCTCAGTTAGAGAACTGTGCCCAGAGGAGATGGACAATACAAGGCAGGATTTAGAAATCCAAGGGCAAGATTCATACCAGCCCACACCAATCATACCATGTAACCTGGATCATACATAACCAGTTAACCGTATGAACAACAACAGTAACGGTCCAAGACCGATTTCAACTGTAACATAACCCTTATGTAAGCAACAACTATATACAAGTCTTGCAGAGTTTCCGCACTGGGACGGGCGCCCAGCATCCTCTACGGACTACGAGAAATAGATTTACCGGTAGGTTTAAATCTTATTTTCTCTTACGTCCTAGAGGATGCTGGGGACTTCGTAAGGACCATGGGGTTTATACCAAAGCATCCAATCGGGCGGGAGAGTGCGGATGACTCTGCAGCACCGACTGAGCAAACGCTAGGTCCTCATCAGCCAGGGTATCAAACTTGTAGAATTTAGCAAAAGTGTTTGACCCCGACCAAGTCGCCGCTCGGCAAAGTTGTAATGCCGAGACGCCTCGGGCAGCCGCCCAAGAAGAGCCCACCTTCTTAGTGGAGTGGGCCTTAACCGAATTCGGTATCGGCAATCCAGCCGTAGAGTGAGCCTGCTGAATCGTATTACAGATCCAGCGAGCAATAGTCTGCTTCGAAGCAGGTGCACCAATCTTATTGGCCGCATACAGGACAAACAGAGCCTCTGTTTTCCTAATTCTAGCCGTCCTGGCTACATAAATCTTTAAGGCCCTGACTACCTCCAGGGATCTGGAATCCTCCAGGTCACTTGTAGCCACAGGCACCACAATAGGTTGATTCACATGGAATGAAGAAACCACCTTAGGCAAAAATTGCGGACGTGTCCTCAATTCAGCTCGATCCACATGAAAAATCAAGTAGGGGCTTTTGTGTGACAAAGCCGCCAATTCTGATACTCGCCTTGCCGATGCCAAGGCCAACCACATGACCACCTTCCAAGTAAGAAATTTCAACTCAACCTTGTTAAGCGGTTCAAACCAGTGTGATTTTAGGAACTGCAACACCACGTTGAGGTCCCACGGTGCCACTGGGGGCACAAAAGGAGGCTGGATGTGTAGCACTCCCTTTACAAACGTCTGGACTTCTGGAAGAGGAGCCAATTCCTTCTGAAAGAAAATCGAGAGGGCCGAAATCTGAACCTTAACAGAGCCTAATTTCAGGCCCATATCCACTCCTGTCTGTAGGAAGTGGAGAAAACGACCCAGAAGAAAATCTTCCGTAGGTGCATTTTTGATCTCACACCAAGACACATACTTTCGCCATATACGGTGATAATGCTTAACCGTCACCTCCTTCCTAGCCTTTATTAAAGTAGGGATGACCTCTTCCGGAATTCCCTTTTTCGCTAGGATTCGGCGTTCAACCGCCATGCCGTCAAACGTAACCGCGGTAAGTCCTGAAATACACAGGGCCCCTGTTGCAACAGGTCTTCCCTCAGAGGAAGAGGCCAGGGATCTCCTGTGAGCATCTCTTGTAGATCTGAGTACCAGGCCCTTCGAGGCCAGCCTGGGACAACGAGTATCGTCTGTACTTATCTTTGCCTTATGATCCTCAACACTTTTGTGATGAGAGGAAGAGGAGGAAACACGTAGACCGATTTGAACACCCACGGTGTTATCAGAGCGTCTACTGCCACTGCCTGAGGGTCCCGAGACCTGGCACAATACCTCCGAAGCTTTTTGTTGAGGCGTGACGCCATCATGTCTATTTGAGGAGTTCCCCAAAGACGTGTTATGTCTGCAAAGACTTCTTGATGAAGTCCCCACTCTCCTGGATGGAGATCGTGTCTGCTGAGGAAGTCTGCTTCCCAGTTGTCCACTCCCGGAATGAAGACAGCCGACAGAGCGCTTACATGATTTTCCGCCCAGCGAAGAATCCTGGTGGCTTCCGCCATCGCGACTCTGCTTCTTGTCCCGCCTTGGCGGTTCACATGAGCCACTCCTGTGACATTGTCTGATTGAATCAGAACCGGTAGGTTTCGAAGAAGACTCTCCGCTTGTCGAAGGCCGTTGTAAATGGCCCTGAGTTCCAACACATTGATGTGTAGACAGGACTCCTGGTCTGACCAAAGTCCCTGAAAGTTTTTTCCCTGTGTGACCGCTCCCCATCCTCGGAGGCTCGCGTCCGTGGTAACCAGGATCCAGTCCTGAATTCCGAACCGGCGACCCTCCAGCAGGTGAGCACTTTGCAACTACCACAGGAGAGACAGAGTTATTTTCCGATGTAAGTGCAGATGGGACCCGGACCACTTGTCCAGAAGGTCCCATTGAAAAGTCCTTGCATGGAACCTTCCGAAGGGAATGGCCTCGTAGGCCGCCACCATTTTTCCCAGAACTCGAGTGCATTGGTGAACTGACACCCTTTTCGGTTTTAGCAGGTCTCTGACCATGTTCTGTATGTCTTGGGCTTTCTCTATTGGGAGGAAGACCTTCATTTGTTCCGTATCCAGTATCATACCTAGGAAACGGTAGTCGAGTTGTCAGAATCAACTGTGACTTCGGTAGATTTAGAATCCAACCGTGTTGCTGGAGCACTCTCAGAGAGAGTGCCACACTGCTCAGCAATTTCTCCCTTGATCTCGCTTTTATCAGGAAATCGTCCAAGTATGGGATAATTGTGACTCCATGCTTGCGCAGGACCACCATCATTTCCGCCATTATCTTGGTGAAAATCCTCGGGGCCATGGAAAGTCCAAACGGCAACGTCTGAAATTGGTAATGACAATCCTGTACAGCGAATCTCAGGTATCCTGATGGGGGGCATATCTGGGGACATGAAGGTACGCATCCTTTATGTCCAGAGACACCATAAACTCCCCCTCCTCCATGTTGGCTATTATCGCTCTGAGTGATTCCATTTTGAATTTGAATCTTTTTATGTACAGGTTTAGGGATTTCAGATTCAAAATAGGTCTGACCGAACCGTCCAGTTTCGGGACCACAAATAGGGTTGAGTAGTAACCTCTTCCCTGCTGGTGCAGGGGAACCTTGATTATCACTTGCTGTATACACAGCGTTTGAATTGCAGCTAACACTACATACCTTTCCGATGTGGAAGCAGGTAGGGCCGATTTGAAAAATCGGCGCGGGGGCACCTCCTCGAATTCCAGTTTGTACCGCTGGGAAACTATTTCCAACACCCAGGGATTCAGGTCTGATCTGACCCAGGCCTGACTGAAAAGTCGAAGACGTGCCTCCACTGGTGCGGACTCCCTCAGGGGAGCCCCAGCGTCATGCTGTGGGTTTTGGAGCAGCCGGGGAGGACTTTTGGTCCTGGGCACCTGCCGAAGCAGGTGCTCTTTTGCCTCTGCCCTTACCTCTGGCGAGGAAAGAGGATCCCCGACCTCTTCTGGACTTGTGCGACCGAAAGGACTGCATCTGATAGGGTGTTACTTTCTTTTGCTGTTGGGGAATATATGGTAAAAAATTTGATTTACCTGCTGTAGCTGTGGAAACCAGGTCCGTCAGCCCATCCCCAAACAATACCTCACCCTTATAGTAGTGATGAGCGGATTCGGTTTTACTCTGTTCTCAAAACCGAATCTTATTGGCTATCCAAAACACGTGACATCAGTGAGCCAATAAGATTCGGTTTTGAGAACCGAGTAAAACCGAATCCGCTCATCACTACCTTATAGGGTAGTACTTCCATATGTTTTTTGGAATCCGCATCACCCATCCATTGGCGAGTCCATAAGGATCTTCTCGCCGATATTGACATGGCATTGGCCCTAGAAGCTAGCAGTCCAATGTCCCTTTGAGCATCCCTCATAAATATAATATGGGCTAGAGTTAAGAATATAGTATCCTTATCCATATTTTCAAATTGATCTGTCAGCTCATCTGTCCAAGCTGCAATTGCGCTACACACCCATGCCGACACAATTGTCGGTCTTAGCACAGCACCCGTATGAGAATAAATACACTTCAAGGTAGTTTCTTGCCTGTGATCTGCAGGGTCCTTAAGGGCCGCTGTGTCATGAGACGGTAGCGCCACTTTCTTGGACAAGCGCGTCAGAGCCTTGTCCACAGTGGGGGGTGATTCCCAAATCCCCTGTCCTGCTTAGGGAAGGGGTATGCCATATAAACTCTTTTGGGGATCTGCGGTCTCTTTTCCGGAGTCTCCCAAGCTTGTCCAAAGAAATCATTTAATTCATGAGATGTGGGAAAATTAATAATCTGTTTCTTTTCCTTAAACATGTATACCCTTGTGTCGGTGACCGAGGGTTCATCCTCAATATGCAACACATCCCTTATTGCCACAATCATACACTGAATGGTTTTAGTCACCCTAGGGTGCAATTTTACTTTGTCATAGTCGACACTGGAATCAGAATCCGTGTCGGTAGTAGTGTCTTGTGTTAAGGGACGCTTTTGAGACCCCGACGGGCCCTGTGAGTCGGTTAAATCCGAGGATTGACCCCCTGATGTCCCCCCTAATTCAGCCTTATCAAGCCTTTTATGTAAAGATGCCACACTTGCATTCAACATATGCCACATGTCCATCCATTCCGGAGTCGGCACAACCGACGGGGACACACCACTCATTTGCTCCACCTCCTCCTTGGAGAAGCCTTCCGCTTCAGACATGTCGACAGCACGTACCGACACCCCACACACACAGGGATTAACCTACAAGGGAACAAAACCCCAACCAGGCCCTTAGGAGAGACAGAGAGAGAGTATGCCAGCACACACCCAGCGCTTAACAACACTGTGGAAAAATATGACCAGATAGCGCTTTTTTATATAATAATATTCCAATTCCCACTCACTGCGTCGCCAATGTGCCCCCCTCCTCTTTTTTCCAGCCTGTGAAGTTCAGCAGGGGAGAGACCAGGGAGCCAGCGTTCAGCATGCAGCTTCTGTGGAGAAAATGGCGCTGGTTAGTGCTGAGGATCAAGCCCCGCCCACCCGACGGCGGGCTTCGGTCCCAGTGCTTTTTTTATTAAAATGGCTGGGGATTCTTGGATTTACTGCCTCCGCAGCCTAATCCATCTTAACATGCCCAGAAGTGAGGAATATTGCTGCCCAGGGCGCCCCCCCCAGCGCCCTGCACCCTTCAGTGCTGCTCTGTGTGTGTATAGTGGGAGCAATGGCGCGCAGCTTACCGCTGCGCGCCTTACCTCATGAAGATCTGATGTCTTCTGCCGCCCGATGTCTTCTGCCTTCTCATACTCACCCGGCTTCTATCTTCGGCATCTGTGAGGAGGACAGTGGTGCGGCTCCGGGGCGAACCCCAGGTGAGACCTGTGTTCCGACACCCTCTGGAGCTAATGGCGTCCAGTAGCCTAGAAACAGAGCCCAACCGTAAAGCCAGCCCTGCTTCTCTCTCCTCAGTCCCACGATGCAGGGAGCCTGTTGCCAACAGGACTCCCTGAAAATAAAAAAACCTAACAAAATTCTTTTAAAACAGAAAACTCTGGAGAGCTCTCTGCAGTGCACCCATTCTCCTCTGGGCACATAATCTAACTGAGGCCTGGAGGAGGGGCATAGAGGGAGGAGCCAGTGCACACCCATAGTCAAAGTTCTTTTTAGGTGCCCTATCTCCTGCGGAGCCCGTCTATACCCCCATAGTCCTTACGGAGTCCCCAGCATCCTCTAGGACGTAAGAGAAATATCTGATAAAGAGTGGCATTTTATGAACTAGTTTTATACTGTAATCCAAGTCGCTATTACTTCAAAAGTAGCTTATTTGTCTTTAACCTCGCAAGTAATCCTAAATTGTATATTCACAAAGAAAGTCACAGCTGAAATAACATTAATGTTCCTAGACTGTCCATCACAAACAATTGACTTTCACCTAAAAAAGAAGGATCCCTTAAATAGCTATGAATAATGCTCCTCTCATCCTCACTGTGCAGGAAACAAGGGGAAATGCTTAATTCATGGAAATCAAAAATGCTGTCATGAATTATTTACACCTTTTGCAAGTCGATGTGATTTCCACACACAGTAGAAGTCATTTTTATGAAGCAAAATCTTTGTAGATGCCAATTTTATATGAGCCTGCTTGTCCTCCAAGTACAGGTGCACTCCCAATTGGAAAAAACACTGAAAAACATTCTGCACCTAAGTTTGAGGTCTGGCAAATGATACATACCACAACAATGGAAGGTTGCAGTATTGAGGTGGGGTGGTATATCCAGGACTTTTTTTTTTTTTTTTTAAATGCAGTTTTTTTTTATTTTAATTTGCCTGCCATGGTGGCACCTACCTCCACTGCGTTCACAAGTGACACACCTCCCAAGCCTCTCGCAGATCGTGATAAAGGTGACATTGGGACCTTGGAACGCCAAATAAGGATGGTTGGGATGTGTAAAGATGGAAATACTTGGTTGGGCATGACATGACATTTTACTACCACATTAGGAACACACGTCTATTCAGTCAAACTTTTCCAATTTTCTCCTACAATTCTGGTTGGAATTTTCCATTTATGGCTTAGGCTGGGTATACACCATCATGACTTGATCCGCCATCACACAGACAGAGCGCCCAATCCAGGTCAGCATACACACTTACCAATCGGCAGATTGCATCAGTCTTGTATCACACCCAGTGCAATATATCTGTAAACAACGTTGTTCAAACTACACCCGCTGACCATCTAGCGAACCCCCGATATTTCACCTAGTGTGTGCCCAGAATTAGTCTAGATTAAGGTTACCCTACCACACAATAAAAGATATTGCGCTCCACTAGCCTACCTGCAGTCTAGAGCAGCCAAATGGGATGGAGGGACACTGGTAAAATATAGATTTTTTTTTCCAGAAGGCAGAGAACAGCTATCCACCTACTGATCAGGGCGCCTCATAAATTATTGTTAAGTGCAAGAGAGAGGCTACGACACAGTACAGACACCTGCATAATAAAGACATGGAAAATATAAGGTGGCCTACCAATGGATGCAACACACCTGCTAGCATTTGTTGTTTTACTTGTTTAAAGGCCCCCATACATCAGCAATCACAAACCCCCCCCCCCCCCACCCAGATTTAAAGAATTCCCAATCCACCAAACTGCGCCCATGGATTACAGATATTTTTCAGTGATTTGCAGATGTTTTACAGCATATACAGATCTGACAAACTTGGAATGCCTATCAGTTTAGTCGAAACGTTCCGCAAATCTGCTGATTGTTACCATACACTAGCAATCTACAGCACCAACTGATCTGTGAAATTCAACATGTTGGACAACCCGATTTAACAATCCCAATCGATTTGTAGTCTGAATCTACGATTTGTAAAACAGCCTTTTATTTTTGTGGTTTTTAAACACCTTTAATGCCTCCTAACACTGTTTACGGGACAATGCCCAAATGTATGCTATTTAAGCAAATAAAGAAAGTGTCAAATGTGTTTTTCAGCCTTCTCAGTCGTTGTCTTATATACACTATGCTGGAATATTACGCTTTGTCGAGAGGACATTTGTTTTTAAGTGCTTTTTCAACGTATATAAAATATATTATTTTCCATTACTGTGCATCAGCAGGGGGGAGGCTCTTGACCGAAAAGTGCTGACCTTCTATATACAATAATTCCCATTATTGTGCAGGAAGCCTGGACGTTCCTAACTGATCAGCACTGACTTGCTCAGTGTAGTCAGTGTGAAATTATGTATACAGATATATATAGGAGCTGATTATTAATTATAGGTCATAATGAAGATTTTTATTTAATTTTATTTAATTTATTGTACAGAAAGGTTTTTTCATATGGTTATAATTATTGTTTGTTTCGATTAATAATTGTTTACCAAATTAACAGATGCAGAATATGGTTTTATATTTGATAATACTTACTGGTCTGCAGAAATACTGATTTGAGGTGTCTGTACAGTAACAGGTTAGTTTAGTGCCTTATAAGAGGTTTATTTGGATTTATGTTCTTATATTTAATACACTGTCAACTAGATATGATTCTATGACATGCTGAACAATCAGTAATAGGATTTGATGTAGCGGTGATACAGCCTCTTGTGAGGATGATCTAACAACAAAAATTCAGAACATTGCTCCTGGCTGGGTCACAGGTAAAACCCTTGTTTGTCATCTCTTCTGGAATTCAGAGGAAATAACATTAAACAGCACAATGAAAGTCTCTATTCTCTTATCAGAAGTGTGACATTTAACCGTTACTATCAGAGACTCTGCAGAAGGCTCTAACCTACTGTACCATGCTGCCTCTCTATTGCTAACAATTCCCAAGCCAAAGTAGCGGATGGCTAATAGCAATTCAGGATTTGTTAATAGCTTTTTCTTTCCTGCATTACAACTGCAAAGCATTTACAAAATGCAGCAATCAGTAAGTATTTCACAATGCAAGAGACTGCCTGGGGCATAGTAATTAATGAACATATTCTGATAACCGTCATGAAATTAAGGCAATGTGAATTCATCATTTATTTGCTCATTTTACCGACAGCTGAATACCACTGGCAATGCTGTGGAGCCGTAGCCGGCCAGGGTGGCAGGCGAATGGCTTTGTTTATGATATAGACAAACTAATACGTCCACACATAATAGCTACAGTATTACCAATACATTCAACTTGGCTTGTGAGCCAACTGAAATAATAATACTTTGTACTTGGAACAAAGGTTACACTCAGCAAATCCTATGTGCACCTTCTGATATGGACAACAAAAATTACCTCTGGCACAGTGTTGACCAAACACAATATGATTTCAATCTGTAAATAACATAAGAGGGATATTCGCAGCAGGCTTTAAGAAAGAAAGAAGGGTTCTACCTATAGGAAAATAGGATAATAAGCCTATGCTCTAATCTCTTGAAGTGTAATTCAGAAATGCCACATCAACTCAGTAGTATACGTACTAAAATTGATGGCACTCTACCTCAAGCTGGGTACACAATGGATGACATCATGGACGTTGTGTCCGATTCTGACACAACGTTCACGATATCGTCTAGTGTGTATGCACTATGTCGCTAACGATGTATACTCCTGCGCGTCATCAGCGACATCGTCCATCGGCCGCGCATGCTGGTACGTTGGATGACATCGGCAGCGAGGGCCTGCTCCTGCTCCTCCCCCCACCTGCTGTAGCTCGTGAAAGGACCAGTTAGTGTGTACTCGATGATGCAGTGTGTACCTGACGATGTCAGTGTTGCTTCGCTAATGATATCATCGGTTTTAAACTGCATTATGTTGGGTAGACACTTTAAAGATGTGGCCGATTATGACGGATCGGAACGACACATCATTAAAATCGTCCAGTGTGTGCTCTGTCGTTGATGATGCGCGCTCCCACGCTTGTCAGCGACATGCTCCGTCGGACCTGTATGCAGGTTCAACGGGCGACATCGCCGGCCAAAGCCCCCACTCCCCTTCCACCTACGCTCCTGGCATTAGCAAGTGTGTATGCTGGGTAAACATCGTCTAGTGTGTAACCAGCATTTTATAGCTATTGACAGCTCTGAATAGTGAAACTTTAATTGTGGCCATGTTGTATATCAATCTATCCACCAATGCAGAATCTGTTCCAGATCCATAAAGACACTTGCACAATACTCATGGGTTATTAATACTTTAACCACATCCATTCTACTTGATTAAAATGTATTACAGAAAACAAAATTGAAAGGCAAGAAGATAAGTTCTAACATGCAGTACCAGGACTCAAATAAGAAATCAGTCTAATGTAGCCCATGCACTTGTGAGTTATCAGGTACAACCCTTCGATTTCGACCGCATCTGTGAGATAAAGCAGAGGATTGTATGCACATTTTAGGTACCATGTGACGCGATGCGCAGGCACGCCGGTCGAATCTCGCGTCTTAAGATAGTATGTGCTGCTCTTAATATTTATCGAATCGCGGTGTGATCGCATGCTGTTTTTTGCCACTTTCGATTTATCCCACTGCGCGGTGCGATATGTGAAGACAGGAGCCGACTTCCTGGACACTCCTCTTCCCCCCACTGCGCACATGACTGGAGAGGAAACTGGAAGCACGCTGCTGATCTCCCAAACACCAGACAAGGTAGGCAGGTTACACTGATTGCCACCAATGACTATTATGATGTTTTACCACCATTGCCCACCATTATGCTGCTGAACCCATAATTATACTGGCCCACTGCCCAAAATGCTGCCCCACTGCAAGCCACTGACCGCGCCCTAAATGCCATTATACTGCGCCACTGGCCACCATTATGCTGCTGCACCCACTATATACTGGCCCACTGCAAGACCCAGGTCTCGCCCTAAACGCCATTATATTGCGCCACTGCAAGCCACCATTATACTGCTGCACCCACCATTTACTGGCCCACTGCCCAAAATTCTGCACCACTGCAAGCCACTGGCCGCGCCCTAAACGCCATTATGCTGTCCCAATGCAAGCCAGTCCACCATTATGCTGCTGCACCCTGCACACCAATGTACTGTATTATCACAACATATTTCAGATAACTCACAGCAGTAACTAGAAAACAAACTTTATTTAACCAGAATAATACTAGAAAACAAACATTATGTAACCAGAATAATGGAACCTTTTTCATGTTTATTCATTTTCCTTTTTTTGCATTCTGCAGATGTCCTATGAGAGCCGTGATTTCCTAATGGGCTTTATCAGCCTGTACCGTGAAGAGGAGTGTCTGTGGCCGACGTCCTCACACGACTACAGGAGCAAACAGAAGAGGGAGGTTGCTTATAACCGCCTGGCGGAGTACTCGAAGCCCAACTACTTTGCTGCCTCGGTGGCCTGGGTCCGGAAGAAAATTGCCAACATATGAACAATCTTTGTAAAAGAGAACCGCAGGGTGGAGGAGTCCAAGAGGTCAGGGGCCGGTGCAGACAAGGTGTATGTGCCGCAGCTGTTGTACTATAAAGACCTAAACTTCCTCCTGGAGAAACGGTCAGCTAAGGAGTCCCTAGTGGTGATTGCAGAGTCCGAGGAGGGAAGTCTCGGTGTGGAGAAGGCCAAAGGGGTAAGTTGCTTTTTAATTATTACCGAATATATTCCTCCTGCTATGCAACAGCTCCTTGCCCATTGAAAAAGGAATTATATTTTTCCCAGACCTCTTTTGCCCTTGCAGTGCCGCGTAAAGTTACTGCAGGGGGTCCACCCGAGGAAATCGGCACTGTCACCACTGGCTGGTTGGGGTCTTCCGGTCCTGCTGGGAGCAAAGGCATTTGCCTCGTGGCTTTGCGACGGAGCATGTTGTGCAGTATATAGCATGCTGTTACTACACAGTCAATTTTGTCCAGCCCAATGTTGATGGGTTTGTGGAAGATCCTGAACCGGTTGCGGAGAATGCCAAATGCATTCTCAACAACCCGACAGGCTCTAAAAAGGCTGTAGTTGAAAATGCGCCTATCGTGGTTCAGGACTCTTTTCGGGTAGGGCTTCATTATGTGTTTGTGCAGTGCGAATGCCTCATCTGCCACGAACACAAATCCCAGGCCATTCTTTGTTTGCTCCACAGGCGGCAGATGAATGAAGTTGGTGGTGAGTCTATCATAGAAGCGCGTATTTTTCAAGGATCCACCATCTGAGCAACGACCATTTTTCCCAACATCCAGGAAAATAAATTCATATTTAGCATTGACCAGCGCCATGAGAACAATGCTAAAGTAGCCTTTATAATTGAAGTAGTCCGACCCGCTGTTGGTGGGTTTGGTGATGCGCACGTTTCCCATTTATCGCACCACCAGTTTGGGATATTCCAGCGCCTATCAAAGTCCTCTGCAATAGCTTTCCATTCTTCCACGCTTGTAGGGAACTGTAGAAGAAAAAAAAATGTTTGAATATTTACTACATTTTTTTTTTTTACCGTACAGACACCTGAAGACCTCAGCTGTACCCCTGACCTCAACAACACATCACCAGAGGAACCGAAATCTTCCCAGCTACAGGGTTCCAGGAGGAAGCCACGGAAAACAAAATTTGTGGAAGACCCGCTACTATTGGAGGCCCGTTCACAGCTGCTCCGGAAACCTGATGAATTTGATGACTTTGCGTCACATGTTAGCAAAACCATGCGCAAGGTTTCCGCGCAGCGGCAAGTAGAGTGCCAGCGCTTGGTGTCACAGGTTTTGCACAAAACAGATGTGGTGCATTCTGATACTACGGTGAGTGTCAACGCTTTCAGGCGGACAATGCACACATGCTGCTAGGGACAGGTTGATGGTACCGGGGATCTTCCTGCCCCTAGCTGCATGTGTGCATTGCGCCCCTGGCACCAGTGACACTCAACACTGTAGTATCAGAATGCACCACATCTGTTGGTATATATAAAATTCCTGCTGCCCTGGTATATACTGCGATAGATCTGGTGCACTATGATATACAACGTTTTAATGGCGCCACTTTCAGGTGGACAACGCACACATGCAGCTTGGGTCAGGTTGATGGTGCCGGGGAGCCTGAAGCCGGGCCTACCTGCATGTGTGCATTGTGCCCCTAAAATGCTGCCACTCAAAAAACACCGTATATCATACTGCGACATATTTATATGCTAAATTAACATTTGAAGAAACATTAATAAAAAGTTCTAGTGTTTGAAAAAGTTCTGCCATGTTGGCCGCATATTTATAAAAATACTTACGTTTTGATAAATATCTACACAATTTTTTATTGGTTCACAAGTGTATTCATGCACTTATATATTGCAGCAGATGTGGTGCATTCTGCTACTACGGCTTTGAGTGGCACCGCAGCCAGGGGCACAATGCACACATGTAACTTGGTGCAGGTTGATGGAACCAGGGACCCATCTTTCTACCCCAAGCTGCATGTGTGCATTGTGCCCCTGGCTGCGGTGCCACTTAACGCCGTAGTATCAGAATGCACTACATCTGCTGCTATATATAGCAATTTTTTTTCCATTTCATAAATGTAACGATGCACATGTGCTGCATCATGAAAACCATGGTTAAAAGCGGCGCCGCTTTCAGGCGCACAATACGCACATGCGGCTAGGGGTAGGTTTTTGGTTCCGGGGGAACCTCAATCTGCACCTACGTTCATGTTTGTATTGACAGTCCGTAAATTTGCAATATTTTTCCAGACCCAGGCCACAGTGTCCGCTAAGAAGGTGGGCTTTGACTACTCCACCAGGCAACTATAGGCAATCTCTCTCTTCCTCACGGTATAGTCTGAAACCATGTGCCACTACCACCATATCTCATACTGTACCAGATGCTACTATAAAGATACTGTTTAAAAAAGTTCAGCCATGTTGGCTGCATATTTATAAAAATAGTCATATTTTGATTGATAGAATATATATATATATATATATATATATATATATATATATAGCATTTTTTTACATTCCACAAATGTAATGCTGCCCTTGCTGTGTATAGCAACATATGTGGCGCATTCTGATACTACAGCGTTGAGTGGCACCGCTACGAGGGGCACAATACAAATATGCAACTTGGTGCAGGTTGATGGTACCGGGAACCCATTTTCCTACCCCAAGTTGCATGTGTGCACTGTGCCCCTAGTTGTGGTGCCACTCAATTGCGTAGTATCAGAATGCACCACATTTGCCGCTATATATAGCTTCTTTTTTTTTTTTTTTCCCATAAATGTAATGATGCAGATGTGCTGCATTATGAAAATGTATACTGTGCTAAAGTTTAGCCATGTTGGCCACATATTTAATAAAATTATGTCTTGAAATAAAAAGCACATATTTTTTCTACCCAATTTCAGTTTGCAAAATAAAACATTTTGTCACACGACAAGCAATGTGTGGTGTCATTTTCTTACCTTACAGTACTTGTACTGAAGCACTTTGGTAATAGCCTTGCAGGTTTCAGGTATGATGTGTCCCAAAGCCTGCGAAGAGATACGGGTCCCAAACTTCAGCTTCTCAAACGACTGTCCAGTAGCAAGGAACCGCAGGGAAGCCACGAGCCTCTCCTCAGCAGGGATAGGAACCCGCCATTTGGTATTACGCTTCTGTATGAGGGGGGGTCACCTGATGCAGCAACTCCTGGAAGGTGTCATCATCCATGCGCAGGAAGTTGTGGTAGTCGTCCGGGTTGTTCTCCCTGATATCATCCAGGAGGGGCATGTAGGAACGAGTAGGCCGCTTAAGCAGCCACTCCTTGGCCCAGCAAGATCTCTCCCTCTGCCTTTGCTGGGCCCACTCCCTGTTTCCCCTCACCTTCAGCACAGAGTAGCACATGAGAGCCTGGTAGCGAGTAGAATCCATCTCTACACACACACACACACACACACACACACACACACACACACACACACAGCAGTATAGAAACACTTTGTAATGCAAGCAAAACAAAGCAGTGCACGGTAGCTAGCAATGTAGAACGAGCAGCAGGTATAAACCAAACTTCTCTAGTCACAAAGCAAACAGAAGTGCACAGAGTTAAAATGGCTGCCTGTTTATATATCCCCCAGATAGGCCAGCCCTCTACTTAAATTTTTAGAAATCTTGCAGATAAATCTGGGGTGCTTTGGTCAGCATGCGATGCGCTTGCATTCGATCATCCGATGCCACCTGATTTCTGGTCGTAAGGGGCATGCGATAAATCTCAGGATTGTATGCGCATCGAATGCACCAAAAAAGCTCTCTGATGCGATTTATCTCAAGGTGAGCTTCAAGGGAAATCGGGCTCGATATCGCGTTGAATGCAGTCGCACAAGTGTATGGGCACCATAAGTTTTCAATTGAATGGGACAGACATAACATGTGCAGAGAGAGTTAGATTTGGGTGGGTTATATTGTTTCTGTGCAGGGTAAATACTGGCTGCTTTATTTTTACACTGCAATTTAGATTTCAGTTTTAACCCACCCAAATCTAACTCTTTCTGCACGTTATATCTGCCCCCCCCCCCCCCCCCCCCCCTGCACTGCACATGGTTTTGCCCAACTGCTAACAAATTTGCTGCTGCGATCAGGTTTGAAATCGGCCCAATGTCGGGACAACTACAATATCGGAACAACAAATTGCCTACAACGTGCAGTGTGTACGAACCAGAAGATATTGCATGCAACCCAGTTCATTAAATCTTCCTGGTGTGTATCAGCAATCCGGCATGGTCTGAGGCAAAGGTAAATTCCGTATGAACTCACCCTAAGACAATTAGTACAGTTAATAGTCCAGATTTTCTAAAATAATTATACTTTTATTTTAGTTTTTGTTTAGCAATTGGGTCTTTACAATATATCCAATACATGTATGAAATAAGTAAACTGTTACGTGACTAAAGGGGGGTACTCACAGAGCGACCGCTGCTTAAAATCTAAGCAATCTGACTAGATTGCTTAGATTTTAAGCAGCGATCACTCCGTGTGTACCTCACAGTGATAGCGATGCGCAGCCCCACGCATAGCTATCGCTGGTGCTAGATTGGCCTGCACCATTCTAGCAGGTCGCTCACTTCACCTGCTGTGAAATGAGCACCCCCCCCCACGCTCAGCACACATCACGCTGTGCTGAGCGATTCGCTCAGCACACATCTCTCATTAGATCTGCCCATGAATACGGGCCTTTAGGGGGTAATTCAGACCTGATCACTAGGCAGCGAATTTTGCAGTCCTGCGATCAGATAGTCGCCGCCTACAGAGGGAGTGTATTTTTCTTGTGCAAATGTGCGATCGCATGTGTAGCAGAGCTGCACAAACTGGTTTTGTGCAGTCTCTGCGCAGCCCAGGACTTACTCAGCCACTGCGATCACTTCAGCCTGTCCGGGACCGGATTTGACGTCAGACACCCTCCCTTCGAACGCTTGGACAAGCCTGCGTTTTTCCATACACTCCTTGAAAACGGTCAGCTGCCACCCACAAATGCCCTCTATCTGTCAATCTCCTTGCGAACGCCCATGCGATCGTATCTTTCGCACCATCCCGTCGCTGACCGGCGATACCCGTTGCTGTGGTCCGTCGCACCTACGCATTGCAGTGCATACGCAAGCGCAGTTCAGACCTGATCGCCTGCTGTGCGAAAACGCACAGCAGCGATCAGGTCTGAATTACCCCCTAAAACCAATATAACTATAGTAAACACACAGGACCTTTTACAAGTACTAGCACGTGCGGTCAGTGACCCTGATTGCAGTTATTGGTTTCAGGCCTGGCTGGGCACACTGTATTTTGAGACACCCGCAACACTGCTCGTCTTTGGGTCATAATATTCAGGATAATATTATATATATACTGAAGCACTTATTATATATGCTGAAGCACTTATGTGGCTACGTACAGATGTAGCCAAACAAGTACACAATAAAAAAAACTAGAGAATTAATGTAAATCTCATTGGGTTGATTCAATTCAACTTGAACAGCGCCGGGAAGGAGGTTCCGAAGCTATTCAATTCAGTGCGCTGCTAAGTCAGAGAATACCTGTACTCGCAGACTAAACAGAACGGTCTAACTAAAGTGCCTTGTTGCGATGCTGTTTGCACAGCGTTAGGCCACAAAAAGCATTGCAATCTAGTTTAGTTGGATTTCTGCTCACAACCCCAGACGGATGACAGAAGAAATCATGTAGTCGGGCATAACATCGTGCTGACTTTAATAGTTCCAGGAGCTCCCTCCCGGCACCCACTGACCTTTATTCTAATATCAGTAACTATGTAAATTGTATTGTAAGTTAACTAAAGAAAATGTGAGATTGTGTGGTAGGAGCCTATCATGACACTAAAAAGTTCTAAACAGACATTTACAAATTAGAGGCCAGCTGTTTAATTACACAATAAGCATACATATTTTATTTTACATTACTGGCTTGAAAAATCCTACTTAAAAATGTATGTTACTAAACTTGTCTATTTAGATGATCATTTTACATCTAATATTTAACCACACAAAAATGAATGATCTAGGCAAAAGGTTCTCAAACGCGGTCCTCAAGGCACCCCAATGGTCCAGGTTTTAAGTTTATCGATGCTTGGCCACAGGTGACTTAATTAGCACCTCTGTCAATTTGATTTAACCATCTGTGCTGAGCCATGGATATACCCTAATCCTGGACCGCTGGGGTGCCTTGAGGACAGCGTTTGAGAACCTCTGATCTATGCAAAACATATTAACATCAACTGAGAGAAAAGTAAAAGTAAAAAATCTAAATGCAATATTTCTTATGCTTGTTCAATGCTAAAAGAAATCATGGGGGTCATTCCAAACTGATCGCACGCTAGGATTTTTCGCTGTGCTGCGATCAGGTCACTACTGCGCATGTGTATGCACTGCAATGCGCAGGCGCGTTGTACGGGTACAAAGCGGATCGTTGCTGAGCGATGGATTTAACGAAGAATCCATTCGCACAGCCGATCGCAAGGAGATTGACAGGAAGAGGGAGTTTGTGGGTGGCAACTGACCGTTTTCTGGGAGTGTTTGGAAAAACGCAGGCGTATCCAAGCGTTTGCAGGGCGGGTGTCTGATGTCAATTCCGGACAAGAACAGGCTGAAGTGATCGCAGCGGCTGAGTAAGTTCTGAGCTACTCAGAAACTGCACAAAACTTTTTTGTACCGCTCGGCTGCACATGCGATCACACGCTTGCAAAGCAAAAATACATTCCCCTTTAGGTGGCGACTATCTGTTCGCAGCACTGCAAAAAATAGCTAGTGAGCGATCAACTCGGAATGACCCCCCATGTTAACACCTGTGAAAGGTTGGAGATGTACAGGGAATAACACATTCTCAGTACAACACTTACCTGACTTTATATTTCCATGCACCAAACCCCACTATTAATCCTTTCAATGCGTGCACAAATAACAAACATCTGACGTTACATTACATCCACAGTAACCTTCAACTTCAATGAAAGAAAAAAAAAAGAGAAAAGGCTTGGTTCTGCATGCGAGCATGATCACAGCACAACAATTTAATACACCTTATCATGTGGTCTGTTGCTATAGCAATTCTGAATCCAGCAGCCCCCTTGCAGGCAAATGACAAAGGGTTTACCCCCTCCTCTTCTCTGTGGTGCAAGGTAATCCGCTGCCTCTTCCAACCAGACAAAGCTACAGTATCTGCTCAGTACAAGGAAAGAAGGCTTGCATATACAACCATAATGGCTCTGTACACTACTGCACCAAATATCAGACCATAAACTCTAAGTACACATCATTTATTTTAATTACATGCACTGCCAATTAATGACTTCCAGTAACTGGTTCTTTCATTTCAGTTGGCTTTGGTAGTCAGAAGTCAAGTGTTGCATGAAATGGATTTTATTACGGAACAGATAGACAGACTTGGAAGCTCAAAATGTGCGCAAGGCTGCTTTAACTGAATCAATCCCGAAGGGTGTCACCAACACCCAAATACAGAAGTTTAACCTGAAAAGATTGATCGGGGATTGGTAGCTGTATATGCGCCCATAATAACAAGAAAATCACATATTCATCCCTAATGTACCGATGGTGGTAGTCCTTCCTCAATTTCTTATTTTCTTTGTTATTTCAGAATCTTGATAGGACGTGTCTCAATTCCAATTAGCATATAAGAAAATAGTTAAATAAAACAACAATGTGTAGTATTTTTTAAAAGAAAGTTTTTTTCGAAACAATTTTCAAATCCCACACATCTTCTAGTGTTCTAAAACTGGGTAAGTACACATGCAGCCGCAGGAGGGCGTACCCCAACTCACAGTGGAACCCCAACAGTGACGTGTGTAAAGGTATCTTTATATCTTCTTAGTCATCCTTTGTGGCCTTCACCAAAGATATGTAATAGTGCCTACCAGACTCACTTCAAAGATACGTGAATGTAACATATAAAGGTATCTTTTTCCTTATGTAACTGGTTTTAAGATAATGTGCGTACCACACTCACAGGTTTGTCAGATGGTAGACTCCTGGGTGGTATTCAGTATACCGGTTGTTGAGATCCCGGCGCACAGTATACCGGCGTCTGAATCCCGACAACCAGCATACCGACACCTTTTCTCCCTTTTGGGGGTCCACGACCCCCGTGGAGGGAGAATAGATAGCGTGGCGCGCTACCGTGCCTGCAGCGATCGCCCCACTGTCCTGCAAGTCGGCGGTCCGGATCCCCGCGTCAGTATGCTGGCCGCCGGGGTCCCAACCGCCGCAACTCATACCACACCCAGACTCCTATCTGGGTTTTTTTAGAATCCACCGTATTTCTAAATATCCAATCTTTATAATGTTATCAATCCGTTTCCACATCCATTCATAATTAACGGGTAATTGCACAGAATAGTCCGCATGAGTAAAAAAAAAGGTAATTCATTCACAAAAACTCCATAGTTGGGGTATGGAATACAGAAAAAAGAAAAACATTACAAATATATTAAAAAAACAAAAAATCACATTGTAGAAAAATCCAAGTTCATATTGGTATATCCGAATTCAGAAAAAATATGGACAATAAGAAATCCAACTGACAATTTTCTAGATAACCAGCAAAGCAAATGGTAGTGTGTTACCTTAGTCCAGAGGTTCCCAAACGCAGTCCTCAAGGCACCCCAACAGTCCAGGATTTAGGTATATCCATGAATCAGCACAGATGGTTAAATCAAATTGACTTAGGCGCTAATTAAGTCACCTGTGGCCAAGCATGGATACATTTAAACCTGGACCGTTGGGGTGCCTTGAGGACTGCGTTTGGGAACCTCTGCCATAGTCTCTGTTTCCATGAGATTAAGAAAGTGTTACAGTGCCCAGTATTTTATTACTGTTTAGATCTATTCAGGTTTAGAGGTATATTACATTTTTTATATGCAATGCACGCTTCCAATCACCAACAAAACGAGCCATTGTCTACAGCAGTGGTTCACAACCTCGGCCCTCAAGTACCCCCAACAGTTCATGTTTTCCAGTCTCCACACAGAATTGCAAGTGAAATAATTTGCTCCACCTGTGGGTCTTTTATAATGTGTCAGTGAGTAATGAATACACCTGTTCAACTGGTAGGTGACCTGGAAAACATGAACTGTTGGGGGTACTTGAGGACTGAGGTTGAGAACCACTGGTCTACAGCAAAAATACATTGAGACTTGGCCCTTTTTCCTTTCTCTGATCTTACGCTAGGAATTTTGGTGGTCATTCCGAATTGTTCGCTCGCTAGCAGTTTTTAGCAGCCGTGCAAACGCTATGCCGCCTCCCACTGGGAGTGGATTTTAGCTTGGCAGAAGTGCGAATGAAAGGATCGCAGAGCGGCTACAAAATAATTTTGTGCAGTTTCAGAGTAGAGATGACCGGGTTCGGTATCTCGAGATACGAACCTCCCCGAACTTCACCTATTTTACATGGGTCCGAGGCAGCCTCGGATCTTCCCGCCTTGCTCGGTTAACCCGAAGGCGCCCGAACGTCATCATCCCGCTGACGGATTCTCGCGAGATTTGTATTCTATATAAAGAGCCGCGCGTAGCCGCCATTTTCACTTGTGCATTGTCGATTGAGTAGAGAGGACGTGGCTACGTTCTCTGCCTGAAAAGCTCAATATCTGTGCTCAGTGTGCTGCAAATATCTGTGCTCAGTGTGCTGCAAATTTCTACGTTCTCTGCCTGAAAAGCTCCATATCTGTGCTCAGTGTGCTGCAAATATCTGTGCTCAGTGTGCTTCATTTTGGTGACCAACAGTATATAGTTGTACAGTACATTACGCCATTGCTGTAGTATCTTGCAGCTCAGTGTCACTGCAAGTATCCATTCCATATCTGTGCTGCATTTTTGTGAGCAGTATATATAGTATTACAGTGCAGCATTTTGGTGACCAACAGTATATAGTTGTACAGTAGGCCATTGCTGTATCTTGCAGCTCTGTGTCACTGCAAGTATCCATTCCATATCTGTGCTGCATTATTGTGAGCAGTATATATAGTATTACAGTGCAGCATTTTGGTGACCAACAGTATATAGTTGTACAGTAGGCCATTGCTGTATCTTGCAGCTCTGTGTCACTGCAAGTATCCATTCCATATCTGTGCTGCATTTTTGTGAGCAGTATATATATTACAGTGCAGCATTTTGGTGACCAACAGTATACATATATAGTACAGTATACAGTACAGTTGTACAGTAGGCCATTGCTGTATCTTGCAGCTCTGTGTCATTGCAAGTATCCATTCCATATCTGTGCTGCATTTTTGTGAGCAGTATATATAGTATTACAGTGCAGCATTTTGGTGACCAACAGTATATAGTAGTTGTACAGTAGGCCATTGCTGTATCTTGCAGCTCTGTCACTGCAAGTATCCATTCCATATCTGTGCTGCATTTTTGTGAGCAGTATATATATTACAGTGCAGCATTTTGGTGACCAACAGTATACATATATAGTACAATACAGTAGGCCATTGCTATTGATATATTACTGGCATATAATTCCACACATTAAAAAACGGAGAACAAAAATGTGGAGGGAAAAATAGGGAAAGATCAAGATCCACTTCCACCTCGTGCTGAAGCTGCTGCCACTAGTCATGGCCGAGATGATGAAATGCCATCAACGTCGTCTGCTAAGGCCGATGCCCAATGTCATAGTAGAGAGCATGTAAAATACAAAAAACAAAAGTTCCGTAAAATGACCCAAAAATCTAAATTAAAAGCGTCTGAGAAGCGTAAACTTGCCAATATGCCATTTACGACATGGAGTGGCAAGGAACGGCTGAGGCCCTGGCCTATGTTCATGGCTAGTGGTTCAGCTTCACATGAGGATGGAAGCACTCATCCTCCCGCTAGAAAAATGAAAAGACTTAAGCTGGCAAAAGCGCAGCAAAGAACTGTGCGTTCTTCTAAATCACAAATCCCCAAGGAGAGTCCAATTGTGTCGGTTGCGATGCCTGACCTTCCCAACACTGGACGGGAAGAGGTGGCGCCTTCCACCATTTGCACGCCCCCTGCAAGTGCTGGAAGGAGCACCCACAGTCCAGTTCATGATAGTCAAATTGAAGATGTCACTGTTGAAGTATACCAGGATGAGGATATGGGTGTTGCTGGCGCTGAGGAGGAAATTGACAAGGAGGATTCTGATGGTGAGGTGGTTTGTTTAAGTCAGGCACCCGGGGAGACACCTGTTGTCCGTGGGATGAATATGGCCATTGACATGCCTGGTAAAATTACAAAAAAAAAATCACCTCTTCGGTGTGGAATTATTTTAACAAAAATGCGGACAACAGGTGTCAAGCCATGTGTTGCCTTTGTCAAGCTGTAATAAGTTTTGGTAAGGACGTTAACCACCTAGGAACATCCTCCCTTATACGTCACCTGGAGTGCATTCATCAGAAGTCATTGACAAGTTCAAAATCTTTGGGTGACAGCGGAAGCAGTCCACTGACAACTAAATCCCTTCCTCTTGTACCCAAGCTCCTGCAAACCACACCACCAACTCCCTCAGTGTCAATTTCTTCCTTAGACAGGAAAGCCAATAGTCCTGCAGGCCATGTCACTGGCAAGTCTGACGAGTCCTCTCCTGTCTGGGATTCCTCCGATGGATCCTTGAGTGTAACGCCTACTGCTCCTGGCTCTGCTATTGTTGCTGCTGGGAGTCGATCATCATCCCAGAGGGGAAGTCGGAAGACCACTTGTACTACTTCCAGTAAGCAATTGACTGTCCAACAGTCCTTTGCGAGGAAGATGAAATATCACAGCAGTCATCCTGCTGCAAAGCGGATAACTCAGGCCTTGGCAGCTGTGTTGGTGTTAAACGTGTGTCCGGTATCCACCGTTAATTCACAGGGAATTAGAGAATTTCTTGAGGTAGTGTGTCCCCAGTACCAAATACCATCTAGGTTCCACTTCTCTAGGCAGGCGATACCGAGAATGTACACAGACGTCAGAAAAAGACTCACCAGTGTCCTAAAAAATGCAGTTGTACCCAATGTCCACTTAACCACGGACATGTGGACAAGTGGAGCAGGGCAGACTCAGGACTATATGACTGTGAAAGCCCACTGGGTAGATGTATTGCCTCCCGCAGCAAGAACAGCAGCGGCGGCACCAGTAGCAGCATCTCGCAAATGCCAACTCGTTCCTAGGCAGGCTACGCTTTGTATCACCGCTTTCCATAAGAGGCACACAGCTGACAACCTCTTACGGAAACTGAGGAACATCATCGCAGAATTGCTTACCCCAATTGGACTCTCCTGGGGATTTGTGACATCGAACAATGCCACCAATATCGTGCGTGCATTACATGTGGGAAAATTCCAGCACGTCCCATGTTTTGCACATACATTGAATTTGGTAGTGCAGAATTATTTAAAAAAAATCACAGGGGCGTGCAAGAGATGCTGTCGGTGGCCCGAAGAATTGCGGGCCACTTTCGGCATTCAGCCACCGCATGCCGAAGACTGGAGCACCAGCAAGCACTCCTGAACCTGCCCCGCCATCAGCTGAAGCAAGAGGTGTTAACGAGGTGGAATTCAACACTCTATATGCTTCAGAGGATGGAGGAGCAGCAAAAGGCCATTCAAGCCTATACAGCTGCCAACGATATAGGCAAAGGAGGGGGAATGCACCTGACTCAAGTGCAGTGGAGAATGATTTCAACGTTGTGCAAGGTTCTGCAACCCTTTGAACTTGCCACACGTGAAGTCAGTTCAGACACTGCCAGCCTGAGTCAGGTCATTCCCCTCATCAGGCTTTTGCAGAAGAAGCTGGAGAGATTGAAGGAGGAGCTAAAACGGAGCGATTCCGCTAGGCATGTGGGACTTGTGGGTGGAGCCCTTCATTTGCTTAACTAGGATTCACGGGTGGTCAATCTGTTGAAATCAGAGCACTACATTTTGGCCACCATGCTCGATCATAGGTTTAAAGCCTACGTTGTATCTCTATTTCCGGCAGACACAAGTCTGCAGATGTTCAAAGACCTGCTGGTGAGACACTTGTCAAGTCAAGCGGAACGTGACCTGTCAACAGCTCCTCCTTCACATTCTCCCGCAACTGGGGCTGCGAGGAAAAGGCTAAGAATTCCGAGCCCACCCGCTGGCGGTGATGCAGGGCAGTCTGGAGCAAGTGCTGACATCTGGTCCGGACTGAAGGACCTGCCAAGGATTACTGACATGTCGTCTACTGTCACTGCATATGATTCTGTCACCATTGAAAGAATGGTGGAGGATTATATGAGTGACCGCATCCAAGTAGGCACATCAGACAGTCCGTACGTATACTGGCAGGCAAAAGAGGCAATTTGGAGGCCCTTGCACAAACTGGCTTTATTTTACCTAAGTTGCCCTCCCCCCCTCCCCTCCAGTGTGTACTCCGAAAGAGTGTTTAGTGCAGCCGGTCACCTTGTCAGCAATCGGCGTACAAGGTTACTTCCAGAAAATGTGGAGAAGATGACGTTCATCAAAATGAATTATAATCAATTCCTCCGTGGAGACATTCACCAGCAATTGCCTCCAGAAAGTACACAGGGACCTGAGATGGTGGATTCCAGTGGGAACTAATTAATACTCTGTGAGGAGGGGAATGTACACAGTTAAAGGGGTGAGGAATTGGACGATGAGGAGGAGGTGGACATCTTGCCTCTGTAGAGCCAGTTTGTGCAAGGAGAGATTGATTGCTTCTTTTTTGGTGGGGGCCCAAACCAACCAATCATTTCAGCCACAGTTGTGTGGCAGACACTGTGGCTGAAATGATGGGTTTGTTAAAGTGTGCATGTCCTGTTTATACAACATATAGTGCCCAAGGACAATTCCATCTTGCACCTCTTTTTTATTTTAATTATCTCTGCATCATGTGATGTTGGGGCTAATTTTTATAAGTGCCATCCTGTCCGACACTGCAGTGCCACTCCTAGATGGGCCAGGTGTTTGTGCCGGCCACTTGGGTCGCTTAGCTTAGTCATCCAGCAACCTCGGTGCAAATTTTAGGACTAAAAAGAATATTGTGAGGTGTTCATTATAGACTGGAAATGAGTGGAAATTATGGTTATTGAGGTTAATAATACTATGGGATCAAAATTACCCCCAAATTCTATGATTGAAGCTGTCTTTGAGGGTTTTTTGGAAAAAAAAAAAAAAACACCCGAATCCGACAAAAAATTTTCATGGAGGTTTTGCCAAAACGCGCCCGAATCCAAAACACGGCCGCGGAACCGAATCCAAAACCCGAAAAATTTCCGGTGCACATCTCTATTTCAGAGTAGCTTCAGACCTACTCAATGCTTGCGATGACTTCAGACTATTCAGTTCCTGTTTTGACGTCACGAACAGGCCCTGCGTTCGCCCAGCCACGCCTGCATTTTTCCTGGCACGCCTGCGTTTTTTCGAACACTCCCTGAAAATGGTCAGTTGACACCCAGAAACGCCCTCTTCCTGTCAATCAATCAATCTGCGGCCAGCAGTGCGACTGAAATGCTTCGCTAGACCTTGTGTGAAACTACATCGTTCATTGTAATAGTACGACGCGCGTACGCATTGCGCCGCATGCACAGAAGTGCCGATTTTTTGCCTGATCGCTGCGCAGTGAACGAAGGCAGTTAGCGATCAACTCGTAATGACCCACTTTGTCTGCTCCGTTTTTTTGATTTTTTTTTAAGCCCTATGCATTCAGCACATAGTGCACGCTAACTGCTGCTGGTACCGAATCATCACGATGTATGATGCAGCACTTTAATGAATTTACACTGCGCATGGTCCTGCTTCATCCTGAGCGCTGTGCCTATACCTTTTTGCTGCCCCCCTGATGTATTAACGGCGGGACTGTCACTCACCGCTCGTTAAGTCCCCTCCGTCACTTCGCTAGGTATGGGCTAGCGCTACAGCACTGCAGGTACTTCAAATTGTTGGTTTTTTTTTGTTTTGTTATTGTACTGCAATTTAAAAAAAAAAAACCACCTTTATTGTTCATGGACAATAGTCCTGGCCGCGCCTCCTCCTCTCTGAGCTTCCCGACACATCCGACGGCGGCAAGCGCCCAGCCTAATCGCGCATGTGCCACCAGCTGCCAGCAGCGCAAACAGGGTGAAGGGCAATGGTGCATGTGCAGAGAGCCAGCAGCAGCGATCCCAGCCTAGCCGACGTGGAAGAAGCGCTATCGCGGGACAGGTGAGATAACGCCCTCCCACATCGGCAGGCACAAATATTATACATTGTGGCGGCAGATGCGGGCGTATCACCACGATAATGTGGTGATACGCCCCCAGGTATATAACATCCGTTAGGACGTTTTTCATTCATCACCCCCTATGTTCGCTGTATTCATTGGGGCAAATTAATTGTTTTAGCGTCCAAATAACTACCCGATCACGTCTTTTTAGATGGGGCAATATTGAATTGATGGTGCCGGTGGGCACAAAAACCGGGCTCAAATAGACCGGGTTTAGGCACATAAAATGTCTAAATCCGTTTAAAGCTATTAGGCACAACAGGGAAGATGTGCGAAAAGCACACACACACTTTACCAGTCTCTTCATGATTGAAACACTAGCTAATTGGGATGCAATCTTATCATTGTAGAAGCATTTCATGTTTGGAATTGGGCACATTCTTCCCATGCAGGATCATCATATTCCAGAATGCAAGTCATATAATAAACATTCATTGGGGACAGTGAGATATAAATGGAAATGATTTCATAATTATCGGAAGCTCTTTTATAGCTAGTAAAACGTACAGAAGAGGTGCCGAGGGAGCTGACTAAGCTGCAGCCTCAGAACTCTTTCACAAAACCGGCCACCATAGAACCTACCAGAAGGAAAAACAAATGTTCTGTATGGAATGTGAAAACTCTTCAGCTGTTCTAAGAAACACTGAAGAAACCGAAAAGGTCAGTCAGTCAGCAGCAGGTCACTCAGAGCAGAGCAGTCCAGCTGGCACACTGCAGGCCATTTCCACACCATCTACCCTGCCAATAAATAATTATAGTCTCTGTTATAAGCCATATTATTAATGTGCTCTAGCTGGAAAACACAGTAGTTAAAGTGTACCCATCACCTGTACACAGTGGCAGCAGCGATGTTGAGGCTTGAGTCAATGTGATGTACAGATGTATCCACATGTATCTTGACCAGGGCCGTCTTAACAGCAGTGTAGGCCCCTGGGCACAGCAATGCACTGGGCCCCCTACCCACTCTCCAGCGGTAGGGGTGGGGGTGCTATCAGCGGCAGCTTTGATGTCCCGCAGGCAGTAAGGAGTGTTCTATCTTCTGCTGAGCATGTAGGACCTGGAGCAGTAATTACTGCTAATTACTCCATTACTGCACAGATGGGGCTAAACTGTAGAAGGGGGCATTGGGCTGAATGAAGAAGCCCAGGTACATGACTTCCAGGGTGGTAGGGGTGTTTAATACGTAGGGGAGGGTGGATATGGCTTAATATTCATAATTTTACGGTGGGAGGGTAGCTCACTTGACTGCAGATATCTCAAGCTCCTGAAAATATATTTCTTAGCTTTAAATGGGATACAAATCTAGAGAGTCCCACCTTTCAGGAGATACTGGGGACTTGGGGATCAGAGTTCAGCAGCCAGAGCAATTCACCAACGAAAATTTAAAACTGCATATTAGGCTTGTGGAGCTGGCGCAGGGACCAGCTGTTTGAAGGCAGGTATCTCTGGTTCTGGGCATAGTAGAGACAAGCTACCAGTGTCCAGCGAAAGTAGAGAGTCCCAGCTTTTGGAGCATACCCTCAGAAAAACTGTAAGTCAGACAGAACCTGAGATATCTGGCTGGGAAGAGCAATTAACAGGCTCAGATGGGGACCACTGCTTTCACGTTGGATATCTCCGGTTCCCCAGGGCCGATTTTCAAAAATTTGGTACCCCTGGAAAGAGGGGACCCTCAGCTATCAGCCTAGGGCCCTTATACTCCTGGGGCCCTTGGGCAAGAGCCCATTGAGCCCATACAAAAAGACGGCCCTGATCTTGACGGTTAATAGGATTAACTGTGACTGGCCAGTCAGACTTTATCCCCTGCTGTAATGACTATTGCAGCTGAGAACAATAGATGAAGGGTTTATGCTAATAAGTCATGTTGTGACTAGGCACAGAAAACTATTCAAGATAACGGTGGATACATCTGCAACACTAAGCCGAGTTCTTAACAGAGGTTCTGTCTACAAAATGGTTTCCTGCAAGTAGCGTATAGAGATTATAATATATATATATATATATATATATATATATATATATATATATATATATATATATATATATATATATAAAGCAGCAAGTGAACAGGCACTCCCATACATGGATTAAGCAGGCACCGGTGCCATCCCAATAGGAATTTTCAAATAGAAGGAAGAAAGAGCGGCACTCGGCGTCTTGAAGTCAAAAACTTGTATTTAAACAACACATAGAAAGTCCGATGTTTCGGGGCTCACATGCCCCTTTGTCAAGGTGTACAACCTTGACAAAGGGGCGTGTGAGCCCCGAAACGTCGGACTTTCTATGTGTTGTTTAAATACAAGTTTTTGACTTCAAGATGCCGAGTGCCGCTCTTTCTTCCTTATATATATATATATATATACATACAGACACACACACACACACACACATATATATATATATATATATATATATAAATACACTTGCACACACATGCGTAGATAGTGGCAATATCAAGCTAGATGGCAGTAGTGAGCCATGGATTCAGTGTGAAGCTGGAGGGTTCCATCCACACATGGAAGAAAAAGGAGGTGTACCCATAGCTTAGTGCTGCTGTGTGTAGACAGTCCAGGAGGGACTGAGGCTGTCAAGAGAAGTTGCTGCCATGTGGAGACAGTCCAGGAGTGATGTCAAGAGAGGCTACTTCCATGTGGAGACAGTTCAATGTAGACTGTGGAAGTCAATAGAGGCTGCCCTGAGTACGAAGCCCAGTTGGGGCAGAAGCAGCCAGAAGCCTGCTATGCAGGCTAGGAAGCCATACCTGTGAGAGACATGACTCCAAAGACTAGCTGCCCATTGTAGGGATGGGGTGCCCTGCTAACCAATCAGCTTCAACCATTTAAGGTTGTGATTGAAAAATGAGAGTTAGGGGCTGACTTTTTAGTACTTTCTCTCCAAGCTTTTATAAATCTCCACATTTGTACAAGGTTATCCTCATGCATACAGTATGTATATGTATATGTCCTGACTTCAATGACAGGTACTGTTTCATCATGGAACATTTTTACACAGTGCCGGTGTGAATTATTAGATCTACAGTCTATAGGTAGATCACTAATGGTCGACATGCATTAGGTCGACATGGTCAAAAGGTCAACAGGATCTACAGACCGAATACCGGATTTCCCACTAGGTATATGAGAAGGTAGCTACAGGGTGCAGTTTTGCCGGAATGTGGGTTGGGGGGGGGGAATCCAATAATATTGTGCCTAGGGACGGCCTTAACCCTAAATCCAACCCTGCATTCAAAATGAGCCATGTGATACAACAGACATCAATGTTCATCAAATATATTTAAAACAGATATCAATTTGTATTATCGTATCGGGATATATTTCACATGCCAACTGTGCATTAGAATTGTACACTGTAATTAAAAATGGAGAAGAAAAACAACATCATTTACTGCTGCTACTTCAAAATGTTAAAATAGCCATACTGCGAAGTGCAAAATGAGGAAGCCCAGCACTACAGCCTTAGTATGGATGAGGTCACAGTTTGTGGCGATGGAGTAGACAGGTTTTAATCAATGTCCTCTCTTCTGTAAGTAAAATGTTCACACAACGAGGGGAAGATTTGTCAACAAGTTATATTCTTGTTATCACTCATTATGAATGATAAATGGTGCTCCAGCCAATCAGCTCCTGTCAGGGCCGGCTCCAGGCATGTTCCAATAGAGCGGCCGAACAGGGCGCCACACTTTATGGGCGCCGCTAGCTCTGGCCGCCATATTGGAGCCTGGAGCCGTCGCTACAGCTGCAGTCCACTCCCCTCCCCTCCCCGCTAACCGGCGCCGGCCCGTGAGCCAACCACAGCTCGCGGTCCGGCAGCTGAGGCTGATTGGCTGCCGGACCGCGAGCTTTGATTGGCTTGCGGACCGGCGCCTAGTTGAACCTGTACACCGCCGCCGGAGATTGAGGGCTCCTAGGAGAGGCGCACGCTGCGCTCTCCTCCCTGCCCTCAGCCAAAGAGCAGCACCTAGCAGCAGCCTCAGCAACCATCGCGGTGACCGGTGAGCAGCACGGGGGCAGGTGAGGGGGGGGATATCTGGCACTGGGAAAATGTCTGTCACTGGGGGCATGAGACATGTGTATCTGGCACTGGGGGGCATATCTGGCACTGTGGGGGCATTTTTATATCTGGCACTGTGGGGACATATCTGGCACTGTGTGGGCATTTTTATATCTGGCACTGTGGGGACATATCTGGCATTGTGGGCATTTATGCATCTGGCACTGGGGCATTTATGTATCTGGCCCTGTGGGGGGGGGGCATGGGACATGTGTATCTGGCATTGGGGCCATATCTGGCACTGTGGGGGCATTTTTATATCTGGCACTGTGGGGACATATCTGGCACTGTGTGGGCATTTTTACATCTGGCACTGTGGGGACATATCTGGCACTGTGGGCATTTATGCATCTGGCACTGGGGGCATTTATGCATCTGGCACTGGGGGCATTTATGTATCTGGCCCTATGGGGGCATATCTGGCACTGTGGGGGCATTTTTATATCTGGCACTGTGGGCACTTATGTATCTGGCACTGTGGGGGCATTTTTATATCTGGCACTGTGGGGACATATCTGGCACTGTGGGCATTTATGCATCTGGCACTGGGGGCATTTATGTATCTGGCCCTGTGGGGGCATATCTGGCACTGTGGGGGCATTTTTATATCTGGCACTGTGGGGACATATCTGGCACTGTGTGGGCATTTTAATATCTGGCACTGTGGGGACATATCTGGCACTGTGGGGGCACTTATGTATCTGGCACTGTGGGGGCACTTATGTATCTGGCACTGTGGGGGCACTTATGTATCTGGCACTGTGGGGGCACTTATGTATCTGGCACTGTGGGGGCACTTATGTATCTGGCACTGTGGGGGCATTTATGTATCTGGCACTTTGGGGGCATTTATGTATCTGAACTGTGGGTGCATATCTGGCACTGTGTGGCCATTTATGTAGCTGGCACTGCTGGGGGGCATGTCACGTGTAGCTGGCACTGCTGGGGGGCATGTCACGTGTAGCTGGCACTGCTGGGGGGCATGTCACGTGTAGCTGGCACTGCTGGGGGGCATGTCACGTGTAGCTGGCACTGCTGGGGAGCATGTCACGTGTAGCTCGCACTGCTGGGGGGCATGTCACGTGTAGCTGGCACTGCTGGGGGGCATGTCATGTAGTGTTCCCGCTAGGTGTCTGTGGCTAGGCAATGTGTCTCAGTGCTCTCCCTGGTGCAATGTGTCTCAGTGCTGTGCCTGGCGCAAAGTGCATAGGAGGTTCTACCTGGTGCAGTGTGTATTAGCTGCACTACTGTTTGGTGTAATGCAAATTGCCACTATTATGTGGCCACGTACCTTCCCCACGAAGTAACTCCCCTTAATTTTTGCTGCGCGCCTTAGGCGCGCACTGTCCATGCTTTAGCATATAGGTATGGGAACAACAAGCATTACAGTATGTACATCATTTTGCCCTAACTTAAAAATGTGCCCTCCCTGTGATCAGCACCATGCCCTAAAAAGTGAACACTATCATGTGTAGCTGGCACTGCTGGGGGGCATGTCATGTGTAGCTGGCACTGCTGCAGGGCATGTCATGTGTAGCTGGCACTGCTGCGGGGCATGTCATGTTTAGCTGGCACTGCACATTATGTGTATCTGGCACTATACTGGAGACATTGTGTGTAAGGAACACTACTGTGGCTATGTGTAAGGCTGCTAATTGTGTGAAAACATATTTATAGTTTGATGATATGAAGTTACGAGGCCACGCCAACTTTTCCAGAGGCCGCGCCCACTTTTCCGGGAGCACGCGCGCGCCTTCGGCGCACGCATGGGGTGCGGGGGGGGGGGGGGCGCTTTTACATTTTCTCGCTCAGGGTGCTAGTAGGCCTGGAGCCGGCCCTGGCTCCTGTCATGTGTCTGAAAAAGAAATATGGCACTAAGTGCTGTCTGTCCCTTTATTAAAAACCCTGGATGAAAATAACACACGCAGACTAACGCATACAGAACATGTACATAGTGCATTAAGCATTCGAACATTCCTTCTTAGAAGGAAAGATTTCTCTTTTTTTACCTAAAAATGCATGAAACAAAAAGCAAACACGAGGTAAAGATTATGGCTTCATATAACATTCCTTACAGACTTTGCAGATTATGTTAGCATGTGATACAAATATATGTATGTGTGTGATAAACTAAAGTGTGTAAAAAAAAAATAAGATTTTACTCACCGGTAAATCTATTTCTCGTAGTCCGTAGTGGATGCTGGGACTCCGTAAGGACCATGGGGATTAGCGGCTCCGCAGGAGACTGGGCACAACTAAAGAAAGCTTTAGGACTACCTGGTGTGCACTGGCTCCTCCCACTAAGACCCTCCTCCAGACCTCAGTTAGGATACTGTGCCCGGAAGAGCTGACACAATAAGGAAGGATTTTGAATCCCGGGTAAGACTCATACCAGCCACACCAATCACACCGTATAACTCGTGATACTATACCCAGTTAACAGTATGATAACAACTGAGCCTCTCAACAGATGGCTCAACAATAACCCTTTAGTTAGGCAATAACTATATACAAGTATTGCAGACAATCTGCACTTGGGATGGGCGCCCAGCATCCACTACGGACTACGAGAAATAGATTTACCGGTGAGTAAAATCTTATTTTCTCTAACGTCCTAAGTGGATGCAGGGACTCCGTAAGGACCATGGGAATTATACCAAAGCTCCCAAACGGGCGGGAGAGTGCGGATGACTCTGCAGCACCGAATGAGCAAACTCTAGGTCCTCCTCAGCCAGGGTATCAAACTTGTAGACTCTTGCAAGAGTGTTTTAACCCGACCAAGTAACAGCTCGGCAAATTTGTAAAGCCGAGACCCCTCGGGCAGCCGCCCAAGAAGAGCCCACTTTCCTCGTGGAATGGGCTTTCACATATTTAGGGTGCGGCATTCCAGCCGCAGAATGTGCAAGTTGAATCGTGCTACAGATCCAGCGAGCAATAGTCTGCTTAGAAGCAGGAGCACCCAGCTTGTTGGGTGCATACAGGATAAATAGCGAGTCAGTTTTCCTGACTCCAGCCGTCCTGGAAACATATACTTTTCAGGGCCCTGACTACGTCCAGAAAACTTGGAATCCTCCAAGTCCCTAGTAGTCGCAGGCACCACAATAGGTTGGTTCACATGAAAAACTGATACCACCTTAGGAAGGAATTGGGAACGAGTCCTCAATTCCGCCTTATCCATATAGAATACAGATAAGGGCATTTGCATGACAAAGCCGCCAATTCTGATACACGCCTGGCCGACGCCACGGCCCACAGCATGACCACTTTCCACGTGAGGTATTGTAGCTCCACGGATTTAAGTGGCTCAACTCAATGCGACTTCAGGAAATCCAACACTACGTTGAGATCCCACTGTGCCACTGGAGGCACAAACGGTGGTTGACTATGCAGCACTCCCTTAACAAAAGTCTGAACTTCAGGCAGTGAAGCCAGTTCTATTTTGGAAGAAAATCGATAGAGCCGAAATCTGGACCTTAATGGAACCCAATTCCTCCTTTGGGCCTTACTGGCCTCACAGCACGCAACATATTTCCGCCATATGCGGTGATAATGGTTTGCGTTCACTTCTTTCCTAGCTTTAAATAGCGTAGGGATAACTTCCTCCGGAATGCCCTTTTCCTTCAGGATCAGGCGTTCAACCGCCATGCCGTCAAACGCAGCCGCGGTACGTCTTGGAACAGACAGGCCCCCTGCTGCAGCAGGTCCTGTCTGAGCGGCAGAGGCCATGGGTCCTCTGAGATCATTTCTTGGAGTTCTGGGTACCAAGCTCTTCTTGGCCACCCGGAACAATGAGTATAGTTCTTACTCCTCTCCTTCTTATTATTCTCATTACCCTGGGTATGAGAGGCAGAGAAGGGAACACATACACCGACTGGTACACCCACGGTGTTACCAGAGCGTCTACAGCTATCGCCTGAGGGTCCCCTGACCTGGCGCAATATCTTTGTAGCTTTTTGTTGAGGCGGGACGCCATCCTGTCCACCTGTGGCCTTTCCCCACGGTGTACAATCATTTGGAAGACTTCTGGATGAAGTCCCCACTCTCTCGGGTGGAGGTCGTGTCTGCTGAGAAAGTTCTCAGTTGTCCACTCCGGGAATGAACACTGCTGACAGTGCTAACACATGATTTTCCACCCATCTGAGAATCCTTGTGGCTTCTGCCATCGCCATCCTGCTTCTTGTGCCGCCCTGTCGGTTTACATGAGCGACCGCCGTGATGTTGTCTGACTGGATCAGCACCGGCCGGTGTTGAAGCAGGGGTCTAGCCTGGCTTAGGGCATTGTAAATGGCCCAAAGTTCCAGAACATTTATGTGTAGGGAAGTCTCCTGACTTTTCCATAGGCCTTGGAAGTTTCTTCCCTGTGTGACTGCCCCCCAGCCTTGAAGGCTGGCATCCGTGGTCACCAGGACCCAGTCCTGTATGCCGAATCTGCGGCCCCCTAGAAGATGTGCAGTCACCACCACAGCGACACCCTGGCCCTTGGAGACAGAGTTATCCGCCGATGCATCTGAGAATGCGACCCGGACCACTTGTCCAACAGATCCCACTGGAAGATCCTTGCATGGGACTTGGCGAATGGAAATTCTTCGTAAGAAGCTACCATCTTTCCCAAGGCTCGCGTGCATAAATGCACCGATACCTGTATTTGTATTAGGAGGTCTCCGTCTAGAGACGCCAACTCCTTGGACTGCTCCTCCGGGAGAAACCCTTTTTATCCTGTTCTGTGTCCAGAACCATACCCAGGAACAGTAGACGCGTCGTAGGAACCAGCTGTGACTTTGGAATATTCAGAATCCAGCCGTGCTGTTGTAGCACTTCCCGAGATAGTGCTACTCCGACGAACAGCTGCTTCCTGGACCTCGCCTTTATAAGGAGATCGTCCAAGTACGGGATAAGTACTTCGGCCATTACCTTGGTAAATACCCTCGGTGCCGGGGACAGACCAACGGCAACGTCTGGAATTGGTAATGACAATCCTGTACCACAATTTTGAGGTACACCTGGTGACGAGGGTAAAAAGGGACATGCAGGTAAGTATCCTTGATGTCCAGTGATACCCAGAAATTTTCCAGGCTTGCAATAATCGCCCTGAGCGATTCCATTTTGAACTTGAACCTTCGTATATAAGTATTCAAGGATTTTAATTTTAGCATGGGTCTCACCGAACCGTCTGGTTTCGGTACCACAATATTTTGGAATAGTAACCCCGGCCTTGTTGAAAGAGGGGTACCTTGATTTCACCTGCTGGAAGTACAGCTTGTGAATTGCCGCCAGTACTACCTTTCTCCGAGGGCAGCAGGCAAGGCTGATGTGAGGCAACGGCGAGAGGGAGTCGTCTCGAACTCCAGCCTGTATCCCTGTGATACTACTTGCAGAACCTAGGGATCCACCTGTGGGCAAGCCCACTGATCCCTGCAGTTCCCGAGACGCGCCCCCACCGCACCTGTCTCCACCTGTGGAGCCCCAGCGTCATGCGGTGGACTCAGAGGAAGCGAGGGAAGATATTTGATCCTGGAACTGGCTGACTGGTGCAGCTTTTTACTTCTTCCCTTGTCTCTGTGCAGAAAGGAAGCGCCTTTGACCCGCTTGCTTTTCTGAAGCCGAAAGGACTGTACCTGAAAATACGGTGCTTTCTTTAGGCTTTTGTGAGGAAACCTGAGGTAAAAATTTTTCTTCCCAGCTGTTGCGGTGGATACGAGGTCCCAGAGACCATCCCCAAACAATTCCTCACCCTTATAAGGCAGAATCTCCATGTGCCTTTTAAATGCAGCATCACCTGTCCACTGCAGGGTTTCTACTACCCTCCTGGCAGAATGGGCATTGCATTAATTCTGGATGCCAGCCGGCAAATATCCCTCTGTGCATCCTTTATATATAAGACAACGTCTTAAATATGCTCAATGTTAGCAAATATTATTATCCCTGTCTTAGCGTATTAATATTATCTGACAGGGTGTCAGACCACGCTGCAGCAGCACTATTTATGCTGAGGCAATTGCAGGTTTCAGTATATAACCTGAGTGTGTAAATACAGACTTCAGGATCGCCTCCTGCTTTTTATCAGCAGGTTCCTTCAAGGTGGCCGTATCCTAAGACGGCAGTGCCACCTTTTGACAAACGTGTGAGCGCCTTATCCACCCTAAGGGATATCTCCCAACGTGACCTATCCTCTGGCGGGAAAGGGTACGCCATCAGTAACTTTTTAGAAATAACCAGTTTCTTATCGGGGGAAACCACGCTTCTTTACACACTTCATTCATTCATCTGATGGGGGAACAAAACAGTGGCTGTTTTTTCTCCCCAAAAATAAAACCCCTTTTATGTGGTACTTGGGTTTATGTCAGAAAATGCGTAACACATTTTTCATTGCCGAGATCATGTAACGGATGTTCCTAGTGGATTGTGTATATGTCTCAACCTCGTCGACACTGGAGTCAGACTCCGTGTCGACATCTGTGTCTGCCATCTGAGGTAACGGGCGTTGTTTTGAGCCCCTGATGGCCTTTGAGACGCCTGGGCAGACGCGGGCTGAGAAGCCGGCTGTCCCACAGCTGTTACGTCATCCAGCCTTTTATGTAAGGAGTTGACACTGTCGGTTAATACCTTCCACCTATCCATCCACTCTGGTGTCGGCCCCACAGGGGGCGACATCCCATTTATCGGCCTCTGCTCCGCCTCCACGTAACCTTCCTCATCCAACATGTCGACACAGCCGTACAGACACACCGCACACACACAGGGAATGCTCTGACTGAGGACAGGACCCCACAAAGTCCTTTGGGAAGACCGAGAGAGAGTATGCCAGCACACACCAGAGTGCTATATAATGCAGGGATTAACACTATAACTGAGTGATTTTTCCCCAAATAGCTGCTTGTATACATATATTGCGCCTAAATTTAGTGCCCCCCCTCTCTTTTTAACCCTTTGAGCCTGAAAACTACAGGGGAGAGCCTGGGGAGCTGTCTTCCAGCTGCACTGTGAAGAGAAAATGGCGCCAGTGTGCTGAGGGAGAAGCCCCGCCCCCTTTTCGGCGGACTTTCTCCCGCTTTTTCTGTGATACTGGCAGGGGTAATTTTACATCTATATAGCCTCTGGGACTATATATGATGTATATTTTGCCAGCCAAGGTGTTATTTATTGCCCTCAGGGCGCCCCCCCCCAGCGCCCTGCACCCATCAGTGACCGAAGTGTGAGGTGTACATGAGGAGCAATGGCGCGCAGCTGCAGTGCTGTGCGCTACCTTGGTGAAGACCGAAGTCTTCTGCCGCCGATTTTCCGGACCTTCTTCGTGCTTCTGGCTCTGTAAGGGGGACGGCGGCGCGGCTCCGGGAACGAACACCAAGGTCGGGTCCTGCGGTCGATCCCTCTGGAGCTAATGGTGTCCAGTAGCCTAAGAAGCCCAAACTACCACCTGTTAGGTAGGTTCGCTTCTTCTCGCCTTAGTCCCTCGCTGCAGTGAGTCTGTTGCAAGCAGATCTCACTGAAAATAAAAAACCTAAATATACTTTCTTTCTAGGTGCTCAGGAGAGCCCCTAGTGTGCATCCAGCTCAGCCGGGCACAGAAATCTAACTGAGGTCTGGAGGAGGGTCTTAGTGGGAGGAGCCAGTGCACACCAGGTAGTCCTAAAGCTTTCTTTAGTTGTGCCCAGTCTCCTGCGGAGCCGCTAATCCCCATGGTCCTTACGGAGTCCCAGCATCCACTTAGGACGTTAGAGAAAAAAAATTGAAGGGAAACGTAGCATTGGATCATCTGCGGAAATATCGGACATCCGAGTAATTCTCAGGTTACTTATGATGTCCAGTGAAATCAAGCTCCTGGGGCCAGTTAAACTGGAAGACATAGCCATGGGCTTAAGCACACCCAGAAAATAGGGCTGACATGCCCAGTTTTCTGGAACACTGCCCGTCACCCCCAAACACCAGCAGCATGTCAATCATGCAGTGCTTTTGGGGCACTGAGAGCGACATTGCAGACCCAAAAAAGCACATGTGTAGTATGGCTTACACCAATCTTAAAGCATCAGAGATGCGCGTTAATATTGAATTAACGAACATCTCTAAGTCAAGCCCTATATGCTGGGCCGACACTATGAGTTTAATGCCAACTTGGGCTCAGTCTGTGTATTGTTTTTATGTTCTCCCATGTTTGTGTTTTTTTCCAAGTGCTATAGTTTTCTAAAAACCTACTTATAGGCTTCTAACAACATAGTGTGTGTGTGGTAAACAATTTAGACTGTACGCTCCACTCTGGCCAATGACTGACGTGAATGATTGAGCATTCTCTGAAAAGCATTGTGAAATGTTTGCACTAAGCAGGTCATAATAATGATAGTAATAATATGTTGTGGGTCCTGATGCTAACAGAAGGTTGCAAAAGACTGAAGCATAAATGGAGATTGTACTGTAAGTGCAACAGAAAAACCCCCAGAAGGGTAGTGGTATTGGGCATATTTGCCAACTATGTGTAATTTGTTAGTAACAGGGCCAGGTTTGAAAGAGGATTCTCTGGAACTGTACCTATTCTTTTTAAAATTGGGCAACTATAAAGTACACATTGGGAAGGAGTGATCTGCGCCACTTCAGATTTAGAAGTCTGATGGTAATGTCTGCTGCCGCGCTGAGATTGAGAGAGGAGTCTAGAATCTTTCAAAGGGGGAACTGTAGCAAGAGGGAATAATTCACTTGTCAAGGTTCTCCTCTGGAGTGATAATATCCTCCTGCTTGAACAAATTGGAATCCTTTACAAGATGTGTTTAACGGTAAAATGAAATCTTGATTAGATATTTTTTCCCAAAAAAAATGTTTCCTTTTATTGAAGCATGAAATCACACACAATAAATGTACATCTCCGCGTGAACATGAATTTTACATACATCATGAACAATTGTCCATTGTACATTGAATACGATTTCGGTACATATTTCACAATGGTGCTATTTTTTTAACATAAGGGGCGGGGATGTACTAAGCGGAAAATGCGGTAAACTCCCTGTTTACCGCATTTTCCTAATGTACTAAACCCCAGCCGGCAGGACAGCGCCGCGGCGGGGTACGCCAACTTTAGCTGGCGTACGTCCATAGAAGCCTATGGGCTTCTCTCCGCGGCGCTGTGTGAGGGATCCGATCGGATCCCTCCCAGCATGCCCTGCGGCCGCCCCCGTCACCCCGCGCATGCACAGACTGACTTCTAGGGCCGAATCCCGGAAGTCAGGCTGCCGCTGCGCATCACGGAGGACAGCTCTTATCGGAAGAGCTGTCCTCCACAATGCTGATCGCATATGTTAGTACATATGCGATCAGCATCGTGGCGCAGGGCGGCGATGTACATTAGTACATCCCGCCCAAGATATTATTATTATCCTTTATTTATGTTGAGCCACATGGGATCCGCAGCACCCAATTAGAGTACTTAAATAAAAAATAAAAAAACGGGACAATAGTGACTTACAGTTGAAGACAATATAGGACAAGTACAAGTTAAATAACTCTGACTTAAGTATCATAGTGGCATAAAACCGCGGGATTAAGTGCTGTCGAGGATGGTTTAAGTAAGAGAAGGATGAGCACATGAGGGTTGAGGGTGCTGTGTGAGAGTTTACATTCTAAAGGGGAGGGGCAGACAGATTGGATATATTAGATCTCTACTGCCAATTCAATACCAGTAGTATATTTAAGTGTTTTGTGAAATGTCTGTTTGCTTCATCAGAAAATGTGCTGTATTTCATTAGTAGAAATATTCTTTTGATATCCGTAAGGCACTAGAAGGGGAGATCTGTGTGAATCAGTGTCCCAGAGTCCATGCTGCATGCAATTCAAAGTGTGGCTATGTACTAGTGTCCGTGCTGCATGCAATTCTTTGAGGGGTATTCAATTGTTTGAAAAGTCAGTTGGGAGTCTGTTTTTTCCTATCTAATAATAGTCAGGAAAAAACAGTGTGCCAATGTCCTAGAGTCCATGCTGCATGCAATTCAAAGTGTGGCAATGCCCCAGAGTCCATAGATGGATGCAGTGCACAAGTGAAACTCTATAATTATACTCATGGGGGTGAATCTACACCTGATATTACACATTCCAATTTCATGTGCCTAATTAATAATAATACTAATAATAATGATGGCTGTCGGTACTGAATAGCGGATTCTGACTGACCATTTTGTAAGCGTATTTCAAAAAAATATTTTAGGTCAAATTTGCTCATTATCGTGCAAAAAGCAGATACATGTGTTGCACTCATTGCCTCAAAAAACTTATCATGGATGTTGTATTTCCTGCTTGCTGGCGCTATCGCAGTTTGATGAATCCCCCCCCCCCCCCCCGCCCAGGGATTAATTAGCTGCAGTGATTTACTGCAGCTAGCTGAATATACCCTATATCTCTTTGCATTATAGTTTTTTATTTAGCTTAAACCTAATACCCAACACATTTTCCGCTATGAAAGCCAAATAAACCTATCTTGTGCTTATGACTTTATTGGGTAGAAATGTAACTGCTGTATGCCTGCCGGAAATCTGGCACTCACGCACTTAACGCATACAGTGGCTGGACACATCTTGTGTTCCCACACACCAGCATAATACTATAAATAAGGAATAGTTAGGTGTAACCTTTTAGACTATAATTTTTTGATGCATCGGGCTCTGTACCCAACACACAAATCTTGCAGAATAGGGAAAAATCAGATAAACCCTTGTGAGGCGACTGCACACTCTGGGGTCCATCCAATTAGCTGTGAGTTTGCGATATCCAATTAGGAATGCCAATTCACAGTACAACAGCGAGGTTGCGCAACTTTTCTACAAAAAGTAACCTAGGAGACATGTATGGAAAAGTGCGGAAAGCATCCTGGAACCCAAAAACAGGCATCTGAGACAGCAGGACAAGATAGGAAAAGGCTTGACATTTTTTCTGTGTGGAAGCCAGACCACCACCCCCCCTACAAAAAAAAAACACTGAAACTCTCCTGCCCCCACATTAATGAGCAGCTTCCCCCAACCCCCGCCATGCAAATCAATCTACACGGTCACAGTACTAAGGGGGCAATCCACCCCTCTGCAGCCACACCCCAGGCAAAGAATCTTCCCTACATCACTCCCCCCTCCAAAGCCGCAATCCCTGGCCACGCATAGACCCTCTTTTCGGAGAGCTCTACGCAGCTGGAGTGTGGAGACAGCAGACAGCGCAGGCCGGGACAGACAAGCACAACAGTCAGTGCAGGTTGAAACGGACACTCAGCACATGCACTCCTGTGCATGAAATGGCCGCCACAATACAGGCACGCCCACAAATCTCCGCTGGACCTTTGGGGCTGAAGAGGATCTGCTTTCTAACTTCTAACTCCATAATCTGGTAGCCATTCAGCAAAATCTAGGGAACATGGTGAACTGGCCACTGGGATTTGTCATGCCCTGACATACAAGGTTATAGTGGCCATAAGGAAATTACTAGAGGTTTTTAAAGATGCCAAATGGATGTTTTTTTTGCACTTACTAATGGAGGAAAGTGATACCAAGCAGGAGTTTTTCATCAAATGAAAGTCTTTTGGGGTACAGAAAAATGCCTGTAAAGTGATTTGTCAGGATTTTAACATCGTTTTCTAGAACGTTTAGCCTATTACTTTTTATTTTATTTTAATTTAATGAATTTTTTGTTTTGGGGGGGGGGGGGAGTTCACCTGAAAACGGACATGTCTTTGTTTACTAATGCAGGGTGTAGTACGGTATGCCGGCGCTCGGGCTCCCGGCGACCAGCATACCGGCGCCGGGAGCCCGACCGCCGGCAGACCGACAGCGTGGCGAGCGCAAAGGAGCCCCTTGCGGGCTCGCTGCGCTCGCCACGCTGCGGGCACGTTGGCGCGATACGCGCGCCACACTATTTTATTCTCCCTCCAGGGGGGTCGTGGACCCCCACGAGGGAGAATAGCTGTCGGTATGCCGGGTGTCGGGATTCCGGCGCCGGTATACTGTGCGCCGGGATCCCGACATTCGGCATACTGAAGACCACCCACTAATGCAGCTATGTAACCAGAGTTCCATGATATTTCCATATAAACGGATAATGTTTATCAACGGATACAGGCCTGAGGTAATATGTGTTTCTTTCTATTCCTTCAAGAGTTGAAAGGACAGGCATATCGTTTATGCTAAATGCTGGATATGACGGGTAATTTTTAGTTTTTTACCCTTAGGATCAGATTACCTCCTACAACCTATTGTCCAAGCAGCACACACACACACACACACACACACACACACATACGATTGCTACATAGGTGAGCATACAAAGAACATTCTGCACAGAGCCACTTTAAACTGACAAGTTATATCAAACTAACGTCTGCAAATGTGTTCTATCCATCAAGTTGGGGCTGGGAGACCGATGCTGGAGATCCCGGCGATCAGCCTACCGACCCCTGTATCCCAGCAGCAGAATGGAGGCGGCAGGGGAGGGAGGGGAGAGGGGGGGGGGGCTTGGTGTCTCGCTGCGCTCACCACAGGTTCTATTCCCACTCTATGGGTGTCATATAGGTCCTGTCAGTCGGCATGCAGGTAAGCAGGCAGGATACCGGTATCAGTATGGTGACCGCATACACACACAATCTATATCTATGCGTAAACACACATATGTTTGCAGGTAATCTCCCTTTATATAATAATGTACTGTAATAAAGGTTGTGTAAAGACTTAGGGGCCCATTTATCATTGTATATTTGCGGCTGTATCCCTTAGCTGCTTATATAAAGTATCCCCGAATGTAAGAAGGAGGGACTGCAGCAGGTACCTCTGATGCATGCTGCAATCCCCCCACTGCCGCCCACAGTCGCATCCCCCATAGGTTTCTATGGATTATGCCATGCTGCCCGATTTACCAATATCCTGAATGCGATGCATTGCCATTATTGGCTCCTGCAGCTACCGTAGCTTATTGTAGCCTACGGGCTACACATCGCATTCGTAGCCGGTAGAGGATTCCCCCGTAACACTCCCCGGAAGTGGTCTCTGTGTTTGTGCGATCTTAGCTGACTGTGCATGTGCAGAAGCCCCGTCAGCCGTCACAGCACATCACAGGGGTAGCCTCCTTTCGGAGCCCCTGTCCCTGCTTGTGTACCATCATACATTCGGGTGATAGGATCGCATATTGGAATGCGATCCTGGGTGATCAGATCCCATCCAGATCGCACTGAATATGCAAACCATGATAAACGGCCCCCTAAGTCACACCAGGGGGGTAATTCAGACCTGATCGCTAGGCTGCGTTTTCGCACAGCGGTGATCAGGTCCAAACTGCGCATGCACTGCAATGAGCAGGCGCGTTGCACAGGTACAAAGTGGATCGCCGCTCAGCGATGTGTTTGTGCGACGGATCCGTTTGCATAGGCAATTGCAAGAAGAATGACAGGAAGAAGGTGTTTGTGTGTGTCAACTGATCGTTTTGTGGGAGCGTCTGGAAAAGGCAGGCATGTCCATGCGTTTGCAGGGAGGGTTCCTGACGTCAATTTTGTTCCCGGACAGGCTGATGTGATCGCAGTGGATGAGTAAATCCTGGGCTGCGCAGAGACTGCACAAAATCTGCTACACATGCGTTTGCACACTTGCACAGCTAAAATACACTCCCCCTTTAGGTGGCGACTATCTGATCGCGGAAGTGCAAAAATCGCTTGCTAGCGATCAGGTCTGAATTCGGCCCCAGGATGTTATATATATTGGTGCAGCGGGAATACAGTACAGCCTTCCCTTAGCAGCATTGTTAGGAGTACATACTCCTGATTTTACATTCTGAAAATATATCTTGCATCAAAATAGAGTAGCCTACACAGATGAGTGAAATGTAACACTCATCATACTATGAGCAACAAGTGGGAGGGTTAGCAATTCCCAGTGCTGATACTTAGGAGACAGTTATTTATATCTGTGCCTTTGGTAAATATAACTAAAAAAAGCACCTAGTGAATTGCTGACATTAGAGCACCACATGGGTCATATCAGAAGGGGTGTGGTATGTTAGATAGACTAGACTTAGGTCAACAGTGTCTAAGTCGACCACTATTGGTCGACAGTAAGTAGGTCGACTTGGGTTCTAGGTCGACATGTACTAGGTCGATATGAGTTGCTTTTATTTTAATTTGGTGTCGTTTTCTTCGTAGAGTGACCGGGAACCCCAATTAGTGCACTGTGCGCTCGGCACAGGTTACCGTTCCCAAATCTAGTCCACATGGATCTTAAAGTATGAAAAAGTAAAAGAAAAATGAAAAAGAAAATGTGAAAAACTCATGATGACCTAGAAACCTACTTACTGTCGACCTAGACATTGTCGACCTAGAGACCGGATCCCATCTGAAGAACAACAAAATAGTTCAGGAAAGCATCAATACAAAACATCACCATGCTGGCCAAGAGTGGTTCACTGACAATGGGCCTAATTCAGATCTGCCTGTAGATGTGCTCAATTTAGCACATCTACGATCAGTGTCTCAGACATGCGGGGGGACGCCGCATGTCTGGCCTACCCCATTCCCCGCAATGGTGCAAAAGCATCGCACAGTGGCGATACTTTTGCACCTGTGGAGTAGCTAGAACAAAGGTTTTGATGGAGACAGAGTGCGCAATCAGACCAAGTGAATCGACCCAGTGAAAAATACAAAGGAAGTTTCACCTGCTTCCAAGACAATTTCTATATACACAAGTAGTATCCCACTCTGGCGCTTCACAAGGTTTACATGTGTAGGAATATCTTCATATCCTTTAATACCTATATATATAGCTTACATCCAATTTTTCAAGGATGTAAGCGAAGAAAAAAGAAGAACAATATAGTGCAGAGACCTTTTAAAAATGAATATCTTTATAAAGACGAATGTACACTCACAAGCCGACTTTAAAACATAAGCCCATCAGAGTTTCTCTCTCTTGTGTTGATTCCAAATGGGATTTTATTCTTCATTCTCCATAACACCAACCTGAGTAGAGTGTGTATGTATCTCCCACAATGGAGAGACACAATGGCTCACACACATAAAACAAAGAAAGGCTTATAGTGCAGACGTCCTTAAAAAGTATAACAAGGTTTTATTCTGACAAATTTGCACTTACATAACATAAAAGAATAAAAGGCATATAGAATCTCTATATCACTTCCCAACAAATGCCAAGGTTATCCACACCGGAGCGCAGAGATCACAAGAAACTGCTGGTTGGCTGCGGTCCCGGGAACCGTATAGCTCACCTATTCCAGGGGACAAGGATGGTATTCAGGCAGATGGTGGTATCGTGATGCAGACCCGCTGCATCACGATACCACCATCTGCCTGAATACCATCCTTGTCCCCTGGAATAGGTGAGCTATACGGTTCCCGGGACCGCAGCCAACCAGCAGTTTCTTGTGATCTCTGCGCTCCGGTGTGGATAACCTTGGCATTTGTTGGGAAGTGATATAGAGATTCTATATGCCTTTTATTCTTTTATGTTATGTAAGTGCAAATTTGTCAGAATAAAACCTTGTTATACTTTTTAAGGACGTCTGCACTATAAGCCTTTCTTTGTTTTATGTGTGTGAGCCATTGTGTCTCTCCATTGTGGGAGATACATACACACTCT